>NC_012878.2:8923385-9285885 GCF_000003195.3 Sorghum bicolor | reverse complement strand
CCACCTCTCTCGCGCCCACGCTCAGACCCCACGAACACAGCCCGCGGCCAGGGTTCGACCCAAAGTCCACCGCGGTCGATAAACTTGTATTGGCGTGTCATCCCAATCTCTAAACTCGTAAACCGACCATTTAGATTCTCGAACTTGTTTGTCTATGTCATTTCAGTCCCTAAACTTGTTCAGTTCTGTCATCCCAAACCCTAAACATAGAAATCACCCATTTAGGTCCTCAAATTTGTTCATTTGTGTTATTCCGGTCCTTAAACTTGGTTTTGAGTCTCATCTGGGTCAAAACAAAGCGATCTAAAATCTCTATATCAAAAAATAATTCATAACTTTTTCATATGAACTCGAATGAAGACAAACTTTATATCAAAGTTATAGCCCTCAATGTGATCTCCAACTTTGCAGTTGAATAATTTTTTATTTAAAGTCATTTAGTGTTATAAAATTTAATTTCAAATTTTAAATTTTAAAATCTATAAACTTACAAAAAAAAATTAGGACCCTCAATGATTTTAATTTAAAAACTTTTCAACTACAAAGTTGTAGATCACGTTGCTGGCACAATTTTGATATAAAGTTTATCTTCATTTGAGTTCACATGAAAAAATAATGAGTTATTTTTCAATATAAAGTTTTTAGATTCGTCTATTTTGACCCAAATGAGACTTATAAACAAGTTTAGTGTTGACGGTAGATATGACACAAATTTACACCTTCGAAACACCGTCAACAGCCTAGGTTTGGAAAGAACATAGACATATAATAAATATATTTTATCCATAACAAGTTTTACACATCCATGAAGTATTTGATGTAGACATATAGGAAATGGGGACAAATGGGTCAGTGGGACCCACCTAGTGGGCTTGCCTGACCCCCTATGGGGCTCACCAGCCTCCCAAACTGGCCATGATCTATGGGAAAAACTCCAGAGTCATTCTTGACCCTTCGATGAAGTGTGTGTTTTCTCTCAACAACTCATATTCAGCTCATATGGATCTGTGGGCCCACAAAGGAAGCAAATCAACCAACCTAAGGCCAAACCAAGCTCCACCACACTCTATGATAGGTGGGCCATGCTTCTAGAAGAAGGAGGGAGGCCCCACATGCCAAAGGGGTCGGCCGATCCCTCTAATGTGGCCTAGGGGTGTCCTCCCCCTCCCACCACCATTTGCATGCCTCCATGCAAAGAAGCACATGCTGAATTAAAGAAGCACATGCTGAATTCTTCTCCACCGTTGATCTAAAGGAAGTTACAATCCAAGGGCTCTCATCCATCATCGCGTGGATCGATGACATGGCTGTGGAGTAGCCCCTACTCCACCTTCCCCCTATAAATACCCCCATATGCCTTCACTCTAGAAGTGTGCATCATAGGAAGAAAGACTACACTTCTAGCCTTAGCATGAGAATAGAGGGAAGAGAGCGAGGAATTTCGAGGAGTTCCGGCCTGGCAGGAGTCTTCTCTAAGGTGTGCCTGAGCGGATGCTAGTCTTCATGTAAGTCTTACATTCGAGTCTTTTATAGTATTTAATATTCTGGTCTAATTCTCTGCATATAGATCTTCTTATTGTGAGCACTGTTTTACTTTGGTAAATTACTCGAAGCATTTGCAATGCTTAGAGTAATCAGATTAGTGTAGACATGGTGTCTAGACTACATCTTATCAGTGTGGGCTGCTTGTCGCACTGCAAGACACCTAGAGAGAGAGTGACAGTCCTATCAAGGCGGAAAGTTCCTTGTTAGTGTGTTAGGCAAGTTAACTATGGTGAAAGATAGGGTGAGTAGGGTGGCCGCCTCGGTAGGGAAGGAGGTGGAAAACCTCTTTAACTTGATCTACCATTTTGGACACTACCCCCAGTAAGGGAGGAGGTGATAAACCTCACTTTACATAGAGTATCACGACCAGATATTAGTGCTAGTCAGATCTCCCTATACCCAACTTTTACCCTTTGATCATATCCTAGCGATCTTAAACCTAGTTAGTTCACTTCATGTTCCCCGTGGAAAATACGATACCTGAAATACTCCCGGTGAAGGCAACATTGACTACCGTACGTTTGCGGTATAACCATTTGCCACTTCTGGTGTCAACATTTAGGGAGTGGGATGACACAACTGAATAAGAAAGAGGATCTATATGGGAGATTTCCAAGTTTAGGGACTAGGATGACACAACCGAACAAGTTTATATACCTAAACGGTCATTTTGCGAGTTTAGGGACCAAAATAACACACTTGAACAATTCTAGAGACTGGTGATGGACTTTACTCTTTTTTTTTGTTTCTTCTTTCCTCAAGCGAAGTGCGCCCAAGCCCCGCCACCACCCCTTGTGGTCACAAGTATGGATGCCCACCATGGCCCTAGCCGTGCTGGCCACTGCATCCCTAGTCAGAGATCCACCGCTCATCGGCGCCGCAAGGCCAAAGATCTAGTTTGATAGCTCCACGACGGACAAGGGAAGGGGACAACGCGAGGATAGAAGGGCCTGTGCTTATGGGTGAGGCAACGCCACGGCTGTGCGAGTCTAGGAAGATGAAGAGCACGTCGGCCGCCCAGCCACCATCGAGGAACGCTCATCGTCCTCTTGTGCCAGCCTCGATGGCGAGGAGACCTAGGCACACTGCACGCTAGCCCTCTTGCGCTCGTTCCCCACCGGCAACTGGATACCATGACCGCGTGATGGCAAACCCGCAAGGGTGCACCTTCGTCTACATCATCGTCTTCATGGACATCAAGCACCAATTGTTCATCCATGCATAACTATGAGTACAGGCCTTACATGCTCTTTCCTTGATTGCATCTCCATCTCATTCGAAGGATCAGGGGGGTTTGGAGAAAGCAAACCGTACTGCTCTGTGGGATACTGGGATGCCTATGTCGGGATTAAAAAGGGAGCACAAGTTTCGAATTGGTGGCCATTATCGGGTGATTTGCGAGTATGAGGTCGTTTGAGGGATTCGTTCTGTCTTCTATGAACTGCTTTTCAATAGGTATGATGGATGGGATAGTTTAGGACTCTGTCAATTGTATGAGATGATTGTAGAAATGTGGACTAAGCAGTGATTTTTGTATGATCAAAATATTTTGATTTTAAATCGGTAGGGGCAACAATATGGTGGTAATGACTGAGAAAAACTGCATGAGAAGTGTTTGCAAGTTCAGACTTCCCTCCATCAATATTAAGGTATAAGTAGTTACATGGTTTCATCTCAATTCATTCTAAAATGAGGAACAACAAACATGTTTTGACTTCTGACACAATAACAATAACTTGCAAAATAATGTATTAGAAATGATCAGCAAAGAAATAGCAACGAGAGTTGTTGGATTAACAAGGAGAAATTGGATTTGGTATGTGATGGGTTGTTGGATTATAGGCTCAAAGGATTGCGCATCAGCGACTCGGTTGACATTTCTTATATCTTTCTTCATTTTAAAGTGAAATTGATCTGCTTATTCGTAATAGTTGTTTTGGTTTCAAAATATGCAGTGGAGCAGATAGATGCGTGAGATGTTGTATGTTGGAACCGTAAGGCACTTGTTAATCAGGTATATGCATTGGAATAGAATCTCTCTAAACTGAAATTCGTAAAGCATTAGCTGATGGGTGGATGTTTTTCTTGTGCTTGCGCTTCCATAGTGGAATTGTGATTCCTTTTTTTTTGTCCTGCTCCAGTGATCTAATTCCTTGACTGGGAAGACTTGGAACATAGGTGCTGGTTGGCATGTTTCTATTAAATTTTAAATCTATCAAGGATGCAGCTTAACCTGTATACTGAGGTGGCCATCCTACAAGCAGAATCCTTTTTGCCCACGATGCTGCAGGGGCTATCAGCTATCTGAATTTATCGGCAAGCACTTCTCTCTATTGATGGCGTCGATGGCAACCAGTACTTACCCGACAGCAGTAGCCACCCGTACCCGCATCTACGAAGTCTAAATTTTATCCTTACCCGTCGAGTTACCCGTACCCGCATATAGGTAGGAAAATGATTCCATACCCGCACCCGCGGGTAATTTCTACCTGACAGTAACCAACACCCGCTAGTATACTTGAGAATTACATATAAATATTATACATTTACAAAAAAAATCATACTAAGCCTCCAACAAGTTACAAACTTTTTTTTTCTCGAAAACGCAGGAGAGCTGCGTTTCATTATATTAAGAAGAGAGAAAAGGGCGAGAGCCCACAACAAGTTACAAACTAATATTCATATGATAACATCAAGTTCATATACATATAGATTATGAGAGTTTAGTTGGATTTAGACCAAATTCATGTGCTATATAGGCTAAAATGACAAGGGTGGCTAGTTATTTTGACGGGTATTTTTTACCCGTGGGTAGGCGGGTATAGGTAGTAAACACCCACACCCGTACCCGTCATACCCGATGGGTATAGGATTTTGCCCAATAACATACCCACGGGTAGAAAATTCATTCCATATCCGCCTCTGTATCGGTAAAACCCGCCGGGTACTTGGGTTTCGGGTACCCGTTGCCATCTTAAGATGGTGACTCCATGCTCATCTAAAACTGGGGGGGGGGGGCTTCTTTCATTTCTGCAGTCTAGATAGTGCTCTAACTATAAGCTTTATGAGAAATTCTACTTAGCCTTTCTTTTGTCACAAAACAGAGTTGTCAAAATTTACCTAGTGATATTGAGATAATAAGGGCGGCCATTATTAATTTAGTCAATTTTGAGAGAATTAATGGATATGGTGATTGTGAAATGAAAGATCCTTCTTAGTATGGCTGTGTGGGCTTGTTTATTTTTTTTTCATGAGTGAGATGACTAATATCTACGAGACAGTGAATTTAGTTTTATCATTTATTTTTTCTAGATGTTATTGTAGTGTTAGTACGGATGTTGATGCAAAACTGATCTGCAAACACAAGGGCTAATACCCGATTTAAACGTTAAGGCGTGCCAGCCGATTTGACCTTACTATCGGCAAAGGTGATAACTCGAACACTTTAGTCCTGACAACAGCGATGCGCCCGGATGTCACGGCTAAGAGGTACTCACGCGGAACTCGAGAACACGCCGAGCTTAAGTCGACGAATTCCTAAGAACTCGTAATAAAAGAGAAAAAGTATGATGAAGTCGTCGAAAAAGTAGATGCTGGAATATGAATAAAAACGTGTGTTTGATTGATTGATAGATAGATCATTACAAGGTCCTAGGGTCTATATTTATACCCTGCTCAAAGAGCTACAACCAGACACGATTAGAATTCGAATTCCAAATTACACGGAATCCGTATACAAAACGATGTAAATAATTAAGGAAATAACAAAACTATCCCCCGTGACAAACTGAAACTCCTCCACAAACCGATCGGCAGCTTCCGGACTCTCCCTTCGTATTATCGGCAGACTCCCTTGCCATAGTCATCGGCAGATTTCCTCATCATAGCCATCGGCACAAACACATCACCGCCTGTAGACTTAGTCACGTACAATTTCTCCCCTATCGGCAACCATCCTCATCGGCAACTCATCCTGTAATCAAAACACTGTCATCTTATCCTGCCGTCCTGGATACGTGCCCAAAAACGGTGTCAACACATGCCCCCCAATTTCGGAGTATGAAATCATTAATGCTCCGAAATTCTCTGCAGTAATGATGCCTTTTCCCGCAATTAATGCTCCCAATCTGGTAACCGACAGCCTCAATCTGAACAACTCTGATCCTATTCTTCTGCGGATTCCTCGAAATCCTCAACTTCCTAAACAGGCATTTCTTTCTCAACCGTACATCGGCAATATTACCGTTACGAAGATCTGCCGATGTACTGATCAGGACGTTCGTACAAACGGCTACCTTCACTTTATTCGCCCATCGGCAATATGACCGTTACAGAACGCTGCCGATGGACCGACCAGGAGATCTCGCACAGTAAAATATCTCCAGATAATGACCGCTTCCCGTCAAATCACCTGCACAATCCCTTGATTACCGTGCGAACAGTTACCATATCTACCTGAGCACCCTCGGATTTCTCGGATGCGGCAAAGAGATAAGTCAGATTTGCCCTTGCCCGTTTTATCCTAAAAATAGTTCCTTCTCGGGTACTCCTTCCCCATCACATCATTCCACCATCCCAACTTTACTTTTCCAGCGGCGGCGCCATTCAATATCTCCAAGACCTCCGACAAAGACTCTTCCTCATCAACCCCGAAGCCCTCAGGCATCCTCCTCGTTGCAAGATGGCTATTAGCTTCATCGTCCCTGAGGTCAGTTCTTCATTCCATCCCCTGTACTTTTCCTCGCATCCCTGTTCATCCGCAATCCATTTTACTGAACATTTTCTTTTCTTTTCTTCGTGTTCTTTTTCTTTATTTCAAAAACCACCAGGAATTGTCTAACAAAATCGTCATCCCCACCGATCAACCACACCTCCAATGCCTCGGCCCTCTAGGGGATCTAGATCCAACCGATCTTATTAACGCAGAAACCAATAGGATCCCTTTCAGAGCCGAAAATTTTTCTTTAGATCTATGGAAAGACACCTTCCGCTCTTGGCCCAGCCCTACTGTAGGGTGGAAAGACTGGTTCTTGAGAGTCAGCAACTCCAATGAAGTCCAGTGGGGTGAGAGAAAGCTAGATCAATGCATTAGGTTGTCCACTGCCGATATGCACAGGAATGAGTCACTGTTGATAGCTGCATCTTACTTTTGGTCAGACACCCTCAATGCTTTTGTCTTTGGCCATGGCCCTGCTTCTCCTACTCTTGCCGATGTAGCCATGCTCACCGGTCTAGATGTATCTTCTGCCGATAGCACCCACTTTTTTAATACCGCTCCTAGTGCCAAAGTGGAGACTCGCGCTATCGGCGGCTGGTCAGGGTACATTCAGAAGTATCGTGGGACGGGGCCTGTCAGCATAAAAGAACAAACTACCTTTCTGAACATGTGGCTGGACAAGTTTGTGTTCTGTGGTCGGTCGGCAGGACCGACTTCCGTCTATCTATCGGCAGCAGAGAGACTAGCTAACGGTGGCCGATTCCCTCTTGGCCGATACTTGCTTGGCGCTGCTTACCACCTTCTCCATCAGGTGGCCAAGAAACTCCTGCTCGGCCAGTCTACTGGCAATTTAGGCGGCCCCTGGTAGTTTATCAACATGTGGCTCAATCTGCATCTGCACAAGCGCCTCAACTTTAACTTATTCACACAGTGTTTCCCAAGAGATATAACTGAAAATCATGTGCTGGGTGAGGAAGAATCGGCAACACGCGCTCCTCTAAACTTCGGCGAAGCCGTCATAGTCTTGCCTGGTTCAGGGGGTAATCCAGATCAGATCGGCCGATTCTTCCAGACTCTGTATGAGGGCTTGGCCAGAGATGAACGACCACAGTTGGCCTATGACGATCCAGACAGTATTCTCCCCTTGGTTTTCAATCCATTTGATGAAGCTCTTGACAGGGATAATGAGGTGATGATGGCAATTGTGACTCCTAGATCCATACCAGTGAATTTCTTTGGTAGCACAAAAACCTCTCCCCAAACTTATGAATTTTACAATCCATCGGCATTAGCTCGCCAATTGGCTTTCGGCCAGTTGCCGATTGCACTCTGTTATGCCGATGTGATAAAACCCAGGGAGCCCATCACCAACTTTCTGGAGTGGATCCGAGTAGCCCAACTACCACCAAATGCCGATACAGATGCAGATTTGTCAGAGTGGGTTCCAGCCGCCTTCATTACTCAGGCATACAAACTATGGTGGGCAGAATGGAAGGAGCATCTATTCTGCAAATCAGCCCTTTCATATCGCGGCATGATTGATCCCGAGTACAAAGTCCCCGACGACGCTGTAAGTATTTCAAACCGATGTTTCAATCTCTTTTTTTTAATTCTATTTCCATCGGTAACTCACCTTTGTATCCCTTTTGCAGGTTGACAACATCCCTCCATCGGTTAGCAGAAGTGGTAAGCCGATTGACCTGTTTCCAGCAGGCCCAATTTCCTCAATCGGCCACAATGCTCCCACTCTGGCTACCATCGTGCACCGGGGTGTGCGCCTTAAGAAAGTCACCACTAAGAGAACTCAAACATCATCAACGGTAGCCGCTTCCACTCTGGCACAAGCTTTCAAGGCAATTTGTCAACCCTTTTTCATTTATACCAATTACCTTTATGTCGGCTACATTTATACTCATAAACTTTTTCTTGTTACTGCAGCAAACCAGCGCATCGGCAAAAGCCATACGCCAAGGTGCCGATGCCCCCCAGTCCAGCCAGCCAAAGAGGAAGGGCGCCAAGAGTACCAGGGCTGGAACAAAGCGCCAGAAAGTGGCAACTCCTCCTCCTCCTCCGGCATCTCCTATTCCGGTGGAATCTTCTCCCTCCCCTCCAGATGTGGAGATCCAGCAAGCACCATCTCCCCTTCATCCGCAGGAAGCACTAGAAGCAGACGAACCCTAGCAGGAAGAACCCCAAGCAGAAGGTACATCAGCTGACGTGGGTGGACAAACAACTGGCCCGGCGGGTCCAATTACATCATCGGCAGTTCCCCCGACTCAAACAATCATCGTTCCTCCCCCGGGTAACATATTTTAATAATACCACCGCCGATGAACTTATTCTCATTCAGCCTCATAACTCTTCCTGTCTTCTTTCAGTCGATGTCGTTCCATCGGCAACTCCGGCTGATCAACCTACGGCTCCATCAGCATCTTCCAGACAAAGACAGGAAATAGCCTTAAAACAAGTAAGTCACCCAATCTTTATCAACATTACTTGCCGATTCCCCGAGTATGAACTGACTTTACTCTCCCTCCCAGGAACAAGATTCTCCCAACAGCCTGTTCTCCTTCGCCATCGATCTCTCTGAAGAAGAAGGTGAAGAAGCAAGCTCCTCTCAGACAGTTGGCATTACATCGGCAGAGGTCAGGGCCAGGCTGGAAGAATTGTCAGCCCTCCTCCACCAGGACACGGCGCAATTGATCGATGACTCCGACCCAGCCAAAATTCTATTCAGAACTCTCAGAGGCCAAATCTCAGCCGATGTCGAAGAAATCCTCTTCCAAGCCGCACATTTGGAAAGTCGTCAGCTGCAGTACCAAAGGGATTCTCGGCGTCTTGCCGATAGAGCTGCTCAGACTCAGCTCTCTGAAGAAATGAGGAAGGAGAAGCTCCTGACCGATGAGAAGCACAAGAACATCGGCATCTTGAGATCTTCAGGAGATGCGCTGAAGCAGAAAATATCCGATCTATCGGCAAGAAGGGAATCCCTGTTGGCAGAACTCAAGGAAGTGGAGGACGCCTTATCCCAAGCCCAACAGGAAGAAAGCCAACTGCCAGAGACCATCAAGCTCCTTGAGCACGAGCGAAACGTCCACAGTCGCAAGACACTTCAATTGAAGAAGAAGCTGAAGCCGATAGAAGGCTCTGCCGATGATGATATTAAGGAGATAGAAGGAGCCAACCAAATCCGGCTGCGCGCCATATCGGCGATCCAGGCGCTGCTTAACACATAAAGTTTTCATCGGCCACATATCTGTGTCTTCCTGCTTTTTTTAGTTTTTAGTCTAGCCGATAGGACTGTTATCGGCATCTTTTGAAACATTAAGTCCTGCCCCCAAACATTTGAATCCAGCCGATAGGAGTGTTATCGGCACCTAAACTTCTATGCATCGACCCATATGCTAGGGTAGTACTTTTTTAAATATTTGCCGTTTAATGCTCTGGGAAATTCAACTCCTTCGAGAGTTTCTAGAATATAGGCATTTCCAGGAGCCGATCGACTTATCCGATAAGGACCTTCCCAATTAGAAGACCACTTTCCAAACTTCGAACTTTTAGTCCCGATTGGTAAAATTAATTTCCATACCAAGTCCCCATCGGCAAACTCCTTAGCCTTTACTTTCTTGTCATACCATCTAGCAACTCTCTTCTTATTTTCTTCTATACTCATCAAAGCCTTTAACCGATGTCCTGCTAAATCATCTAACTCATCGGTCGATGTGAATCCCTGGCCTAACTTTCCATCATCGGCGAACCTATCCATTAAAAACCTTCGTCAGAACCGACTGCTTGGATCGGTGGAATCTCGTAATCGGCAACTTTGAGAAAATCTTTCTCCCAAACTTCTCCTGAAATGCACCTGGTCCTCTCATAGGTATCCGCCTCTGCCGCTGCAATGACATAAGAAGAATCTCCCGAGACAATCTCAATTTTGTCACCTACCCACTGAACCAAGCATTGGTGCATTGTAGATGGGATGCAACAATTGGCATGAATCCAATCTCTTCCCAACAATAAGTTGTAAGCACCCTTTCCACTGATCACGAATAAAGTTGTCGGCAAGGTTTTGCTGCCGATGGTCAACTCTACACATATTGCCCCCTTGACTGGAGACACGTTCCCTTCAAAGTCTTTAAGCATCATATCGGTCTTGGTCAAGTCCTGATCCCCTTTCCCAAGCTTCCGATATACTGCATATGGCATAATATTGATAGCAGCCCCACCATCAACTAAGATCTTGGTCATCGGCTGCCCATCAACCCTTCCTTTGACGAACAGAGCCTTGAGATGCTGCCTTTCGTCATCGGCAGGTTTCTCAAAGATAGCTGTCATCGGATCCAGAGCCAGCTGAGCTATCTGATCGGAAAATTCCAATTCATCATCACTGGATGGTGCAAGAAACTCCATCGGCAACATAAAGACCATGTTAACTCCTGCCGATGGACCTTCCCTCTTAAGATCTGATTGCTGCTGACCTCCAGACTGACCAGCGTTCTCGCCCTTGCTTAGCTCCTCCTGCCTTTCGCGTTGCAATCTCCTTTTCTGTGTCTTGGTTAACCCTTCAGGACACCACGGAGGGAGTGGCTTCTGCCTTGCTGCTGGGCGTCGGTTCTCCCTTGACTCCATCCGATGCGTGTTAGCATCCCTGCAAAATATGAACTCATCGGGAACTCGTGCATTAGCCATCTCCTCGAGCTCTTCCTGGTTTCTGGGAAAATATTGGACACGATCACCAAGCCTATCGTGCACGCTGAGCCTGCCCCCCAGCCAATCATGAACTGATGCTCTTCCTCTGATCCGCCCATTAAATCGCTGATTGTCATCATGATAACGCCGATCAGTCCTGTCGTACCGATCATAACCATTGCACTCGGGGCAGTCTCTGATAGTGGGAAGCTTAATATTCTCCTCCCAACAATGGATGAAAAACGGATAGTTCCAATGATCTCTATGCCGATTCCACTCCTGCCGGCACCTCTCTTCCTCCCGACGATAATCTTCTTGCTGGCGCCGATACCGATCTTCCCGTTGCTGCCAGTTCTCTCGAGGCCTTCTATGAGTTATAACGATGCCAGACCGAGGAGGCCTACCTGAATTGGTTCCTTCCTGGACCAAGCCTTTACCTTTTGCATCGGCAGTAGTAATCTGATGCTGAGGATCTACCGATGCAGTTTTCTCAGCTGCTTCCGATGTTAAGACCTTGGCCTTCCCCTTTGCATCCAACATGTTTGTCGGGAAAGGATGTTGGTCTATCTTCATCGGCTTCTGGATCTTGGAACTGTCAAACTTGATTCTCCCAGACTCTATGGCCGATTGCAGCTGCTGTCTGAAAACTTTGCACTCATTGGTGTCATGAGAAGTTGCATTATGCCACTTGCAATATTTCATCCTCTTCAATTCTTCAGCCGATGGGATCACGTGATTAGGAGACAGTTTGATCTGTCCTTCCTGAAGTAGAAAATCAAATATCCTATCGGCCTTAGCAGTGTCAAAAGTAAATTTTTCTGGTTCCTTCTGTCCAAAAGGACAAGACATCGGCTTCTTGTTCTTTACCCACTCTGCCAAGCCGATGACTGGCTCCTCATCAGAATCTGAGCTTGTTGCTTCATCAACAAATGATACCTTCTTGTTCCATGCTCTTTTGGGCTCGAAGGGCTTGATGTCTTGATCAGAAATCCTCTGCACCAAATGACTTAAGCTTTCAAATTCCTGAGAAGCATACTTGTCCCTGATGTGTGGCAATAAACCCTGGAAAGCCAAATCGGCTAGCTGCCGATCATCTAAAACCAGGCTATAACATTTATTTTTGACTTCCCGTATCCTCTGCACAAAACCTTCAACCGATTCATCATTGCGTTGTCTCAATTTGACTAGATCGGTGATCTTCTTCTCGTGAACCCCGGAAAAGAAGTATTTGTGGAATTGTTTCTCCAGATCGGCCCAAGTAATCACTGAGTTAGGAGGTAATGATATGAACCAGGTAAAGGCCGATCCAGACTACGATGATGAAAATAGACGAACCCTCAATTCATCCCTGTTACCAGCTTCTCCGCATTGAATGATGAACCTGTTGACATGCTCCATGGTTGACGTGTCGTCTTGCCCAGAAAACTTAGTAAAATCTGGCACCTTGTACCGATGCGGAAGCGGGATCAAATCATATGCGGGAGGATACGGTGTCCGATAAGAGTAAGTGTTGACTTTGGGTTTTATCCCAAATTGATCCCTCATTACTTCAGCGATCTTATCGGCCCAGTACGCATCGGCATCTTGCCGATGGGGTGGTTGTGGATCCGGCACCTGCTGGTAAGCCTCCACGTGTCTGTTCGGTACACGATCTGCACGGAACATTGGGTTGATTATCTGGCCTCCCACCTGTGGGCCACCAAGCTGTTGCCCGCCAATCTGCTGTCTGCCGACCTGTTGGCCGAAATTCATTGGCTGGTTAGAGATCCCCTGATTCTGGAACCCGGGATAGACCTGTCCTTGCTGGAACCCTGTAGCCTGGTGACTCTGTTGGGGCGTTTGCAGAAAGGCTTGCTGCCCAAGCCATCCATTATTAGCGTTCATCGGCATAGGCCCTGCCGATGACTGGTAATTGGGCATCATCGTTGAATTGACATACCCTGATTGAGCCATAGACCTCTGTTGCATCAGCATCGAGTCTGCCGATGCGTTAGGCATCTGGAACGTTGGAGCTTGAGAATTCCCAGTGTAAGGTCTTGCAGTAGTAGTTGTAGTAGTATACTGGGGACTCTGGTTCATCGGCATATTGGGAGGTGCCGATGCCATAGGGGTCTTGCCTCTCATGTCAGTCGTCTGCGATGTACCCGGTGTTAACTCTGGAGGCATGCCATAACCCCACCAGTTGGGAGGAGGAGTTAACCCTGTCATTGCCGATGCTAACAGATCTGTGGCAAGTTTAATCTGCCCATCTGAAGTCTGTGGATTAGTTGTCATCGGCATAGATTGTCCATTGGTGACTCCCAACGTACTTGGTGGAACAGGAATCTCCATACCCGCAGCGGCCGTAGCAGCCGATGGAGCTGTGACCACTGGTGACTTTGGCTGGTGATAAGTGGGGCCCACATAATCCGGTGGCAATTGTCCCTCCTTGAAAGTTCTTGCCACGGCATTGAAAACCGTATTAGACAGTACACCAGCTTAGTTGATCAAAGCACGGTTGATAGCGCTGTCAACCATCTCTTGAAGTTTGCCAGGATTGGACTCAAAAGTAACTTGCCGAGGGGCCGGCAGTGCATCCTTCTGAATCACCTCACCGCTCCTGTTCATGCTGAAGGACCTCAGGCATTGCTGCTTGTAATCCTCCATGGCTTTAGCAATAGCTTGCTTCTGCTCATCCTTGAGATTGGCTTCCGTCACGGGGATGACGTTCTCTTGATCAAACTCAGAAGTCGACATGTTGATCTTGATCTTGGATCTGTCCCACTGGGCGTGCCAAAAGATGTGTTGATGCAAAACTGATCTGCAAACACAAAGGGCTAATACCCGATTCAAACGTTAAGGCGTGCCAGCCGATTTGACCTTACTATCGGCAAAGGTGATAACTCGAACACTTTAGTCCTGACAACAGCGATGCGCCCGGATGTCACGGCTAAGAGGTACTCACGCGGAACTCGAGAACACGCCGAGCTTAAGTCGACGAATTCCTAAGAACTCGTAATAAAAGGGAAAAAGTATGACGAAGTCGTCGAAAAAGTAGATGCTGGAATATGAATAAAAACGTGTGTTTGATTGATTGATAGATAGATCATTACAAGGTCCTAGGGTCTATATTTATACCCTGCTCAAAGAGCTACAACCAGACACGATTAGAATTCGAATTCCAAATTACACGGAATCCGTATACAAAACGATGTAAATAATTAAGGAAATAACAAAACTATCCCCCGTGACAAACTGAAACTCCTCCACAAACCGATCGGCAGCTTCCGGACTCTCCCTTCGTATTATCGGCAGACTCCCTTGCCATAGTCATCGGCAGATTTCCTCATCATAGCCATCGGCACAAACACATCACCGCCTGTAGACTTAGTCACGTTCAATTTCTCCCCTATCGGCAACCATCCTCATCGGCAACTCATCCTGTAATCAAAACACTGCCATCTTATCCTGCCGTCCTGGATACGTGCCCAAAAACGGTGTCAACAACGGATAATATATTAGTTAAATTATTATGATTATAATTGGAGAGACTGTTCTTTGTCAGTAGCCTTTAAATTGATCCAAATAAGGAAGTAGCTGGCTAACCATTAGCTCTTGCATCAAAGGCCCATGGAAATGTTAGAAGCGGTCTGTTGCAGGTTAGAATTGCAGCTTTAGTCAAGGCGAGACATGGCTATCTTTTTTTATTTATTTTAGTAGCCGACATGGCTGTTTTTCTTTTCCCCCTATAACTGACATGGCTGTCCGTCGATGGAAGTTTTGGAGTTGCAGATTGACCGGCCCAACTGAGGCCTTGATTAGTTATATTCAAAATCCAAAAAAAAAAATTCAAGATTCCTCGTCACATAAAATCTTGCGATATATACATGGAGCATTAAAAATATATATATAATAATAATTAATTATATAGTTTATATGTAATTTATAAAATAAATCTTTTAAGTCTAGTGAGTTCATAATTGAATAATAATTATCAAATATAAACAAACTGCTACCGTACCCAATAAACAACTTTTGACCCAGAAACTAAACAACGCCCGAGCGTTTCAGTGGACTCAGCCAAAGATTGTTTCTTTTTTTTTTTTGGAGTTGCCAAGGTGAGAGACGGCATAATTTGGGCCGGCCCGCGTAGCTCAGAACAAAATCCACACAAATTATGCCGACACGCTTGATACCTTCCCTTGTCCAGCTACTCCACGTCAACCTCACCCCACCCCACTTCGTCACATCGCATAGCTAGCATCCCGACCACTTCCGCGACTTCGCCGGCGCCGACCACCGTCCACGACCGTCCCCAGCCAGCCATGTCCAAGTACGGAACCATCCCGACCACCTCCTCCACTCCGCCACCGGGGGCCTCCTCCTCCTCCTCCTCCCCGCTCGACTTCATCTCCCGCGCCAAGGCCCGCGGCGCGTCCGCGCTGGCCACGCGCCGCCCCTGGCGGGAGCTCGCGGACCCGCGCGCGCTCTCCGTCCCGCGCGGGTTCTCGGCCGCGTACCGCCGCGCGCGCGCCAACCTCGCGCACTTCGCCGCCAACTACGCGCTCGTCGTCCTGCTCGTCGTCTTCGTCTCCCTCCTCTGGCGGCCGGTCTCCATGCTCGTCTTCCTCGCCTGCTTCGCCGCCTGGCTCGTCCTCTACTTCCTCCGCGACCGCGACGCGGACGGGGCGCTCGTGGTCTGCGGGCGCGGCGTCGGGGACGGCGTCGTCATCGCGGTCCTCTCCGCGGTCACGCTTGTCCTGCTCCTGCTCACGGGCGCCACGGGCTTCATCCTCACCTCGCTGCTCGTCGGCCTCCTGCTCGTCCTGCTCCACGCTCTGCTGCACCGCCCCGCCGACAGCATCGACGACGAGGCCGGGAGATGGTACACGCCAGTGCCGCCGTCCAGCTACTAGCTAGTGTCAGTGTGAGCTCCTCCTCCTCTTGCTTCTTTGGTTACTGGATTGCAGATCGATGTTCTTCAGTTCTTGATCCGTTCCTTGTCCATAGATAAATAAGATAAAATGTGGTTAAATTTGTGTTCTTTGTTCATTTGAATGCCTATAATTCATTGTATGCAAACAATTATTCTCTCTCGGAAGATTTTGTTACTGAAATTATGCTTTTGGAGCGATCAAATCTCAAGTCAATTTGTTCTCACACCAAATGAAAATCTGAAATCAGTTGGTGCTCGGTTATGTTATGTGGCGCTTGTACGATGGTTCTTCAGAACCCTTCCTGAAGAAGGGATTGCATGGTCAAAACGGATGTCAATTTTGTTCAAAAAAAAAAAACGGATGTCAATGATTTGCCTTGTGATTCACGGGCCTAAGAAAACGGGTGTTCCCATGTGAGACTGAGACGTACGGAGAGAAACAACATCGTGTGAGCATATGAGCCACAAGCAAAACCGGCCACTTTGTTAATAGTTTCTGACCAGTAACAGGACACTTATGCTTATCCGTAGTTTGAGCTGCTTGATAGCAACCCATGAACTCGAACAATCTAGACAAATTGTTAATTGTTATCTCACTTTTATCCATTTTCAAATTTGGAAACAAGATTAGTATATGTTATCGGCGTTGCAGTACAGTTTTATTTCTATCTATGTATCATATCACATCTTCGTATCCAGTAAGCAAAACAGGTTAGGTAGTTTATTTAGGCCTTGTGTAGTTCCGAAATCTTTTTGGTTTTCGGGACTGTAGCACTTTCGTTTTTATTTGATAAACATTGTCCAATTATAGAGTAACTATGTTTAAAAGATTCATTTCGTAATTTATAGATAAATTGTACAATTAGTTTTTATTTTTGTCTATATTTAATGCCTATGTATTTACCGCAAGATTCGATATGACGAGGAATCTTAAAAAAGTTTTTGGTTTTGAACTTGTTAACAAGGCCTTAAGCTATCACATCGATTCTTCCTAAACACGATTTGTGGGAAATTTGCTGGCAGTTGTATAGTTTCTTTTTGCGACGACGCAATAATTGAAGGGGCAGGCACAGGGGGCAGCTGTTGGCGAGAGAATGGTGTCACGTATCCTAATGGAATTTTGTAGGTATATCCTTATGTGATTTTTATATAGTTCATTCATACTGTATAGGATAAGTATCAAACTGTAGCCCTCTGGTTGTGCCCTGTCTGTTGAATACGGTATTGAAGATTCAGCCTTGTTTAGTTCTAATTTTTTTTGCAAAATTGATATTGTAGCAATTTCGTTTGTATTTGATAAATATTATTTAATTATAAACTAATTAGGCTTAAAAGATTTATCTCGCAAATTACAGGCAAACTGTGTAATTAGTTATTATTTTTATCTATATTTAATGTTTTATACATGTACCGTAAGATTTGATGTGACGAGGAATTTGAAATTTTTTGCAACTAAAATTCGTAGAATCGTAGCTTACATTATTTTGATATCCAACTAGCTCACTTGGTTTTTTTTCTCTTTCTTTTTTTGTGAGACTATCTCACTTGGTTAGTGCCATTTTCCATAGCAGTGATGTCATATACCATTGCCCTGGGATCAGAAAACCATGTGGGCCAACTTCTTTGGGATTAGACTGGCATGTGGGACCAGCCTTTGGGAAAGAGGAGTTATAAAAGGAATCATGCAGAGAGGAGAGAGCATCAAACAAAACTTTATTCAAAAACGAGGAAGGAGCTAGCGCTCCTCCTGGCATCTCAGTTCCTCTATATTCATTTGTTTCTACTCATGTCAGTCATTTGATCTCCGTTGCTGGCCATACATGGATGTGACAAGTGATTATCCAAGGTGATTATCAGAAATTTGTGTGTGCTGTGCTTGGTGCGCCTGCAACTGTTCATGTTCTCTTGGCTAAAAAGTTATAGCTAAAAGTACAAAAGTACTGTTCGCTGATTTTTTATGAGAGAAAAACAATATAAGATAGATTCGGCAGATAAGCTTAAGCGATCTTCGGTGGTGGTGACATCTGTTGCTAGTTTCAGTCTGCTGCCCAGACTGAGGCCACGAAGGATTTTGTGGTCCACTAATGATCTGAACAACAGGTAAATTGGTTTGTTCCAATGAAATTCTTTCAAGATTATTTAGAATAAGTATTGGTCGCAAAGAGTCAAAAGCACTTCTCCAATTTCGTCCTCAGTGAAAATCCAACATTTTGTCAGAGCTAAGCACAGCTGTGTAGTGTATGGATATCAGATATAATCTGAATAAGGTTATTCAAATCCACAAATTTGAATATTTTTTATGGATATCAGATATAATCTGAATAAGGTTAGATATTGGATCCGGATACCTATTAGATGTGGGCTACCAAGTTCAGTTTTTGCTAAAGGCCAAAATGAATTTCAACCTATAAAAAGATGAGTTAGAGTAGTTTTTTTCTAAAGTACTTAAAAGTTTTAGTTATAAATAAACTAAGTTCAAATTCTACCTTCAGGTAAATACTCAAAGAAACTAAAAATAAATTGAGAAAATATAATTTGTCAGTTAACGTAAATTTCTATTGCTAAAGTTTTAAATTTGTGTGCAATTTTGTGGCATTAAACTAAACTTTAAACACAAGTTACCGGCATAAGAGAATCTACAAAGTTAGGCATTTAACTAAAGTTTCTTGAACAATTTAAATATGTGATACATATGGTTGTTTCTTTTGTTAAATGTTCAAAGATTTGCATAGACGTTGTTTGCATTCGGAATCGAGACAAATCCGTATTTGTAGTTGTATCCAACATTATCCATGTCTGACTCTAACTCCAAAGGAAAATATTAAAACAAATATGGATTGGGCAATATTCATCCATATTTGGTCTGATTACACTCCTATTTGCTACGGCTTGAGCAGGCTTTGAGGACAACAATGATGGGATTCAATGCACCAAGCAACTTCGAAGGTTGGTTTGGTGACTAGATGCGATAAGATGTATCCATTCTCATTTTCTAGGATGGGATGGTCCCAAATTGTTGTTTAATAGGGGAGATAGAGTCGTCCATGTCTTATGTTCAGTAGGAGGGATGAAATGAGGGAGAATATGGATGGTTGTTTGTTTTCGATTACCAGCCATTAGTGTGTGGCCAGCATGTCAGCCTATCTACCTTTTCCTTCATACTATCCCACGACACAAAAGCATCAAGCTACCGCACACCCGCTTAGAGTAGCCACCTTCCTCGGCCCAGTCATCATGCTCGCCCTACTGTTGTGCCATGGCTGTCCATGTCGGCATAGCACTAGCACAATAGGGATAATGGACGGTGTGAGCGAGGCACGAGTGTGTCCCTTTAATTTTTAGGGACGGATCTGTCACCAAATCTGAGGAAGTATTTTTGCTCTAAAGGATGACTTTGTCCTAGATGTCTCTAAACCGAACACCAGGATGAGGTGGGAATTGAATGTGATATTCCACCTTTATCCCTGCCTCACAGCCAAATTAAAACAAAATACCTCCCCTAGAATGGAGGAGAAACACATGAAAAAATATATGATTCTAATTGTAAGGATTTAGTTCCTTTTATAGCAGCCATTGGTTTGTAGGAATACATTAGAGTAAAACTAAGGCCCACCACCTTGGAACATAGGAGAAAATATAGATATAGAAAAAACATAGGAATATATTGGAATGTGTGTGCAAAACTAAGGAACCGAAAGCATAGGAATTCCATAAGTTATGTATTTGGCTGCGTACAAAGAAACCGGTGGTCGGCCGCCATGCGGCGTGCACGGGTTGAGGTGAGGCAGGCACCGTTGCCACACAGGAAGGGGAGAGGGAGGCGGGCCACATGCGTGAGTTGGGCCAAAAAGGAGGATGTCAGCCCAAGAGAAAGGTCTTCCCTTTTTCTGTTTTTTTAATTTCTTTTTTAAATTGATTTCAAATGCAAATTTGAGCAAGATAAAAACATTTTCAGAGTTTGGGCCAAAAACAGAAGTTGTTCCAAATAATTTTATCTACAACTTTGCTTTAATGTGCAACTCAAAACTCGAAAAATATTTTGAATTATAACTTAAAACTCAGTTCTAGGTTTGATTAAACCTTTTTATTTAAATTTGTATTTTGAGTCCTTTTTCAAAACAACTTGCTCTGAAATGACACTTGAAAGTTTCTAAACTATTTTAAACTCTAAACAATCATAAGCAAGCACTACAACCAATTTTAGGGCACAACATAATTAATCTAGCAATTTAATTTAATTCTAAGCAACACACAAAATAACATTCAAGTTATTTGAAATGCTATACAAGAACGATGCTTGATGCTCATGCTAAGATGTTTAGGTCAAGTTAATGAAGCCCTAATGCATGCTTAACACTAGGAGTGTTACAAGTGAAAGGTTCTAATATGGCTAGAGGCGGATCACTAGAGCGAAAGATTAGTACAACAAAAGGCGTAATACAATTTTGCTCTAGCTCTACAAGGGTTGCAAGCCACCTATCCAACAATTCTAGTTACTAAGATCACTAGGCACACAAAAGCTAGGTCACTATAAGCTACACTAGTGAACTAAGCTACACAAGGCAAGACTAGCAACTAAAACTAATTACAGTACTTTGCAGTAAGTAAATGGAGAGGATGAGATCTTTATACCACCGTGTAGGTGATGAACCAACCACCGATATGAATAATCAATCACCAGAAGAATGCCAATCAATCATATTGAGACATCGATTTTTCTCCCAAGGTTCACGTGCTTGCCCGCATGTTAGTCTCTATTATGTCAACCAACACTTGGTGATTCGACGGCTAAGAGGTGTAACACGAACCTTGTCCTCACTAGGACACCGTAGGAACCTACCCACAAGTGAGGTAAATCAATGATATGAGTAATTTACTAGAGTTACCTTTCAGCTCTCCACCAGGCAAGGTACAAGACCCCTCACAATGACTAGGAGATGGCCATAAACAATTACCAACTCATACCAATGCTTTTCTGCTGCTCCAAACCATCTAGGTGGCGACAACCACCAAGAGTAACAAGAAATCCATAGCTCAAATAATCCCCAAGTGCCACTAGATGTAATCACTCACGCAAATGCACTTGAAATCACTCCCAATCTCACTACGATGATAAAACAATGATAGAGATAAGTGAGAGGTGTTTGCTTAGACTCACAAGGATGTCAAATATGTCAAAATGCCAAGAGAGATGTCCTTGAGCTAGCCAACAAGTATTTATAGAAGTCCCCAACAAATAGAGTCGTTACCTTCTAGAACCGCCTCCTGTTTGGGGCGTCGAATGCGCCGACGCTAGGCGTCGGACGCAGCTCTAACGTCCGACGGTCCCTTGATAGCACCGCTGGATTGCTGCCACATGTCCTCAGTTCTAGCGGTCACTTAAACATTGAAGTTCACAATTAGTGAGTGTCGAACGCGTCAGATGCTACGCACCGGACACACGACCCTCACACCAGATGCTACTCACAGAGTTCAAAAACTACTCGACGCGTCCGATGGTGCAACATCGGATGCACCTCAGCATCCAATGCACACAGTCTGAAACCTCACTCGCAACCCTGCTGATGTCACAAAGCATCAGATGCTGAAACAGTGTCTGGCTGGCGTCCGACGCGAACCCGTCGGATGCTCCGACGCTTCGCTCAAAAGAGTAACACTAAGTCACAACACACCGGACGCTGCACCAACGTCTGATGCCTTTGTTGCCAGCATCTGATGTGACATCTCCAAACTTTTCACAGGTATAATAGAAAATATGCATTTTATTTTTTCAAAAGCGCTGAATTCCGTCTCGCAAGCTCGGCGGGAGGGAGAGAGAGACCCAACTCCTCTCCACCTCTTCAACCCTTTCTCAAAAGTGCTAACCACCAAGTGTTTCACCTTGTGCACGCGTGTTAGCATATTTTCACAAATATTTTCAAGGGTTAAGTTAGCTCACTAGATTCTAAATGCATGCACATGAACAATGTCACCTAGTGGCACTCGATAACCGCTTAGCTAAAGAATTCTTCTCTTTATAGTATGGCTATCTATCCTAAATGTGATCACACCATCTATGGTGTCTTGATCACCAAAACTAAAACCCTAAGCAATACCTTTGCCTTGATATTTATAGGGTTTTGTTTTTCTCTTTCTTCTTATCCAAGTTGAGCACTTGACCATCTTGTGGTCATCACCATCATCACCATAGTCATCTCTTGCTCCATTACTTAGCATGTACCAACCTTATCTAATTCACACACTTAGCATGAAGATTACTTGGATTTTATCAATTATCCAAAACTAAACTTGGGCTTTCAACAAGTACTAGGGCAAACGTGTTTGGGGCAAATCAAAATTTAAAGAAAACATATAGAATATGTAGCTTCTAACATCTCGAGGTAACATAGTGAAATATAACTGAAATGATTTTTACTGCAATTTTCAAGCATTTTAAAGTGCACATTAATCTGATAAGTCACATTTGCTAAAACCAGGTCCCAATTATTTTATGGGCTACGCAAAAGCCATTATCTACATGAGAAAACCTTTCCTACATCATAACCAACCCAATAGGATTCGAACCAATATCAGAAGACTTGGCCCCTCTTATGGAGGTGATCAAGACCTTCAATCTTTACCATTGCACAATGAGAATTTATTTGTCACATATCTAGTTTACTAATCATGTGCGTGTCTGTTGATTGCCTAATTACATAGTTCCATAATTCAGATAATCTAGTTTAGAAACCTAGATAGCATGAGACTGATTGGTAGGATGCTAAATTTTAGGAAATAAGCCATTGGCCTAGCACCCAGCACACAAATTATACCTATATAACCAAGATTACAAGTCATAGAGAAAAAATGAAAGAAAAACAACTAGATAGTGAATGGTCTGAGAATTACAACATATACATGAATTTGTTCATATTTTTCTCTTTGAATTTGTTCATATCAAGCACCTCTTTAGAAGGAAGAGGAATACTAATATGTAAATATTGATCTCTAATATTAATATAACATGAAATTGTTCATATTTTTTCTGTAGAATAGATTATACTCACTTAAGGCTTTATGGCACGACATACAAGTAACAATTTTGATTAGCACATATACATAATCTAACTTAATGGCAGAGAGCTGCAAACTAATAGTTGACCAAGCAGATACTTGTGGGATCACCTTTTTCCTCATTAGCTAAAAGCACACTATATAGTTCTCCCAATTTATCCCCAAAATTACTAGCAAAAAATCCAATTCCTTAGAATTCACATCCATCATGCAAATCCACTAGAGGATTAGGGCAGGCTAACACATTCTGTTACTTGCCACCATGAAAATTCATTGCTAGCTAAGTCAAGAAGTCTAAGATCTGAAATATGGAAAACAACTATTAGAACAAATGAAAACCTAGACTTCAGTGTGAATGCTGAATTAAGCTCCTACTACAAATGGTTGTTGTGGCTTCAATGTGAATGCTAAATTAAGCCCTACAGAAACAACAGAGACACTTTTGCTTTGTCGAGAAGGCCAACACGTGTCTCTTCTGAATGTGCAAAGCATGTAATTAGGTACTGTTATGAACGGAATACAACAAAATGCAACTATGGCTATACAAATATTTACCTCTCTAAAAGGAAGCAACACATTATGACACTAAATAAATTATGAACATGCTAACCATTATCATGCACTACACTAACCTTGACGTAGTTCAAGTCATGGATGCGGTGATAGAGGCAGAACCGGAACTAAAGCAATTGAATCTAAAAAATGGATGAGAGAAATTAGAAATACATAAGAAATGACCTGTGCAAAGAACTTGCATCGCCTAGCAAAGGCCGAGATCCAGCTTATCGTCCTTATCCTGGACGCTACCATTAGAGATGAACAACGTCCGTTGAACTCCACGCACATCCACGACACTTGAATCGGGAAACCTCTTTGCGCGAGCAATCGTCATCCCCATCATGCTAGATCCAAAGGAGGTGTTGGCTAGATCTAAAGGAGGATGAAGCGATTCTCCTCAAAAGTCTCCACAGGACCATGAGATCTCGCATGACGCGAAGAACTGCGATGGTGCTCCACGCACTCCTCCCCCTACCACAAAGGTCTCGCAGCTTCCATTCTTGAGCGATGGCAGTGTGGAGGCTGAGCAGGAAGGAGAGAAGAGGAGAGGAATTATGTGGTTGTGCAAGGGGCCGAGAGCTAAGAGGTGAGAGGGATTTTTGAAAAACTACAAGATTTTTTTTGAAACACTGACCTGATTCTACACATAGGATTTCATACATAGAATCTTTAAACATGTTTACTGTTCTTGGTGGACAAATTGGACTGTGAGTTGAGCCCGTTCGCTTGTCTTATCAGCCGTACTTTTTCTGCCAGCCAATAGTGTTTTTCTCTCACGATAAATCAGAGAACAATATTTTCAGCCATGGCTTTTTAGTCCCTAGAAAGATAGAGAGTCATTTTGCAAAAGATACGAAGACGGGTGTTGGGTACCATAAAAAGGATACCCAAATCAAAGTAATAAAAATCACAAAAGACAAAACAAACCACCCGTAATCACCAGGGCGCGGGCCCCGTCTCGTCTGGCTCCTTGGGCTCGGGACCAAACCACGGCTCACCCGACCCCTTTGGCCTCGGGCGCGAGTTCTGCCTCGCCCGACCCCTCTAGGGCTCGGGCGCCGGCGCCGTTTCGCCTGATCCCCCATTACGGTGCAAGGCTTTGGACGTACGGCGCCCGTACCCACGACGTGACAGGCGCAGTAACTCCCATGTCGCAGCAGGGCATGGTGGCGACTATTCCAACCACCCCGGTCACTGCAGCCTTACGTCTTTCACTATGCAACCTTACCTCTTTTGCTGTGGTGTACTGCCTCACAGTAAAAGAGGAATAGGGGAGATTAATCAGTGTCACTATTTGCTGCCTTCTCCCACTGTTAACAGGACAGGCAGCAGTATCACCGATCCGACCCCCATGACACCAACAGGGCTCGGTAACCCTCCACAGGAGCAGCCATGCTATCAGCCATGCCTCAAGGACAGGATGGGTAAGCTTCTACAGGGTCAGGACTGTGGTTTCACTACTCAATAGAGGAAATCTCCGATCACTCATGTAAATACCTGCCTCCCCTTGAGGCTATAAAAGGGGAGCCAGGGCTCACAACCGAGACAGGTCCACCCATACAAACAACACACGATCACCACACTCCAAGTGAGTCCACACACACACACACAGAGTGGCAATCAGCGCTCTGTCCACCACACCAAGCTGAGACCTGGGACTTAGCCCACTCTCGTAACCTGCTTGTACACCCCTACTACAAGCACCTTTGGGTGCAAGGCAATACAGACCCCCGATCTCACTAGACGTAGGGCATCCTTGGCCCGAACCAGTATAAACTCTCTGTGTTCCACTTGCATCACCATCCGGGCTTAGAGAGTCACACATACTTATACTTGTTTGTGTCTAGACCACGAGTCTAGACGCCGACAGTTGGCGCGCCAGGTAGGGGCCTTTTGCGTGACATTCATCTCTCCCTACAGAGGGGAAAGCCAGGATGGCAGACGGATTCCATCCGCTCAGCCTCGGCACCATCATTGTGTTTGGGAGTTTGGAGTTCATGTCGCTTGGCTCCGGCTATGACATGGTCCTCCTCCCACCACGAGGTGACGCCGAGCCTCGCCCCGAGCCAACCCCACCGCAGTCAGTGCGTGGGAGGCGCTCGGGGCACCATGCGGGGGGTGCCCGACGGGGGCGTCAGAGGTCTAGGATCTCTGACCCTACCACCGAGGCGAGGGTCCGTCCGGCCCTTGTTGGGTATTTTAAACGCAAATAGAAAAATCCACAAGCGCACGGATACCGATGTAGCCTTCACCCGGGAGTATTCCAGAGTATCGATTTTCCACAGGGAACGTGAGTGTACTAATTAAGAATCAAGATCGCCCAAGGATAATTATATAAGTATTTTTGGTGGGAAGAGAGAAAGTTTCCTGAGAGTTCTCTAGTTGATCTAAGAATCAAGAATTACTTCAAGATTATCTATTTCGGGACATCAGAACACTAACCACAGAAAGAGATGAGAAGGGGGCTAGGAAGCTCCGACTACGGTCCTACAAAAACCGATCCGAACGTGGTGGAATACGTCGACCGTTAGGGCTGTCACTACCCTAAGGCTACCATAACAATCCGCAGGATTGGGTGCAATTCCAGGTAATCGCAAGACTAAACACCACGTCTAATCTATTAATTACTACTCTAGCGTTATAAAGACTAGAGCACTTGATGCAAGCGGGAATCCAATAAATAACTTGAATGTAATTAAAAGTAATTAGAGAACTCAGGAGTTATGAATTGAAGAACCTGGAGAACGATGAAGAACGAACCGGTTGCTGCAAAAGTACAATGTTGAGGAAGATCCGACAGATCCGGCTCCTCCTCCGCTCTCCTCTTCTCTCTCCCTATTTTCTAGATTACAACTAGAACTAACTAGAACTAGAACTAGAGGAACTAGAACTAGAACTAGATGAACTAGAACTAGATCTAGATGAACTAGAGGTAGAACTAGAAGAACTAGAGGGATCCTCTCTACTTGGATGAAGAATTGAAACCCTAGCTTTGATTCTGTAGAAGAGGTATGATCTCCAAGGGCCAGGGGGCCTTGCTTATATAGTCTTTTCAGATGAATCTGGGCCGTCGGATCAAACCGACATTGATCGTGTGGTTTTCCTTAAAGTATTAGGTCGGTGGAGCATTATCCCGAAAGAGAGTCCTGATTGGACTCTGGCTGAGGGCGGGCGCCCAGGAAAGGAGGGCGGGCACCCTGTCCCTGTGTCCTCTCGGCCTCCGCTTCGGTCCCGTGGCTTCTGGAGTCTTCTAGATGATAGAAAATTGCGCGACACGTTAATATCTCTATGTAAACCCGACGTGTGGGCCTTTCTTTTATATTTCCTGATAACCCCCTGCAGAAATAGACAAACACCAAAACTCGTGGAATTCTGTCAGATAAAACCCTAAGTCTAGGTGTTGGTTCCATTTAGATCCTTTTCCATGATTAGTTGATGGTTAAATATCAGCATTAAGGACCGTCAACAAGCTCCCCCAAGCTTAACCTTTGCTCGTCCCTGAGCAAAGATGAACTCAAGAGTTTCTGCAGTGGTTTCATGCCTTAAAGATACACATGCATTCAAACAAGATCTCATCTCTAGGTTAGAGTAAACTGTTAAGATTTAAAACTTACTCATTTTACCTTTCACCATGGGACTTGTAACCTTCACTTCTGTCTTGAGTAGTTAAAAGATAGAACAGTCTAGTCAAGCACCATGTCTCTTGTTCTTCGATTAACTATAGCTCTGGAGTTTTTGCAGATTTTCAAATAAAACTCAGAGATTCCTTGTATGACTCTCTCTAGTCTCTCTTTTGTGGTATTTCTAGATCCTTACCAAGGTAGTAATGGTATATGCCTTCTCTCAAAGTATGTGGTATTTTTGGTATGAGGCATAGTGACATTGTCTTCTCTCTCACCCTACTCTAACAAAGTTTTGATATCTGGAGCTCATAGGTGGGAGACAGCTAATACATACTTACAAGATATTTATTGCATAGTCAAACCATGGATCCAAAGAAACAAGTCAATAAGTCAAATCAAGATGTGCATGTGTGGCGAATGAATGGTGCATGGTAATGATGGTGATAACAATGGTGAAAGTCTAATTCTATTTGTGCTCTTTTGAGGGGATACATACCTTTCTTGCTCTTTTGAAACTTTTTGAGGAGAATGAGATGCTCTATATTTTATTTTTCTTTCCTCTCAGGTGGGTATCTTGTACCCCTAATTCTACTGTCGGACACTTGTCCATTTTTACCTCTCGTCTCACTTTTTTTTTCTTTTCTTTCGAGGTTCCGGGCACTTGCCCCTTTTTATTTCCTCGTATACTTTTTTTTCTTCTTTTTTTAGAGCACTCATCTCATGATATAATATAGCAAGTGGTAGTAACAAGATAACTTGAGCATTTATTTCACAGGGAAAAACAGAAATGTTTTTGGCTATTCTCTCCCGGATTAGGAGTAGAATATTTTTGGGTGGTTCTGGAGATGGAAATGGATATATATGGATGGTACTTCTGGAGTAGAAGTAGCATGTGTGAGTGAACGTGCAAGTGAATCTTGATTTAACCACATGACAAGCTCCTAAGGGTCTACACAGCTTGACCACACTCAATGCTCATAAGTAGTAAAGTAAATGTGTGGCTCAAAGTCTAGCAAGCATGTATATATGGTTGTGGTAGGAATTTAAACTCTCATCATACAGGAACTCATCATGCAACATTTTAAAGATTTTCAAAGATAAAATTCTCCAGAATTCTAGCATCTCTAGGAACAGATAAACAGCAGCTCAACCTTCCCATATCATATCCGTTAACAACTTAGACTTCAGATCAAGTACTCTTCCCACAAGTTCAGGTTTAGAGCAAATCATAATTAATAACAGTCATGGCTAAACTTGAGAGAGATTTCAATTTTAAGAACTAGTCATGGCAGAGCAACTATTTATCATATCCATGTAAGAGTTCATCATTGAAGTTCAGTTTGACCAAGACACTTTATTTATTTAGCAAACTAAGCAAAGATATATATAAGCACAAAATTTTTATTTGGGTTTTTATGATTATGCATCTTTTTATTATTTGAGTAAAGTATAAACGTGAGTAGAAACACTTAGCTGGATAAATGGGGGTGCTCTCCCCCAAGCTGGATTTTGACGAAGTTTCTTCTGATGTAGCTAGCAGGTGGCGGAGGTGTATTTGAATGTCAGCAGCACCCTGACAGTGATTAGGATGTCCTCCATCTGCTTGTCTTCTTTGATCCTTGAATTCTATAGAGCTCAAATAGACAACAAAGCTTTGTGGAACTGGTTAAGTGTTAGCATAAATACCTAGCCTTTATCATGTTGAGCCTCCTCAATAAATGTTACTCTCTTTAGTAGGATCATAAATTTATTTTTATAATTTTATTTTTATAGGACAGGAATATATTTATTTTATTTTCACGCCACCACAGTGAATGTACTTATGGGTTTTATGCCATGAGCATACTCACATGGGGCTTACTATTTTTAATATTTTTTTAAGATGATATGAACCTGATTAACTAAGCAAACTATTAAATAATTGAAAGGAAAAAGATAACTACCAAGTTTACCTCTTGGCAAGGCGTTCGGTGTTTTTAAGTCCTCCGAACGGGACTCTCCGTTTTCTCAGTCATTCTGGGATTCGCTGGATGGCGTAGTCGGTGGTTCCGGCAGCGCCTGGTCTTCATGTATAACTATCTTCTCTCTACACACCTGACTCGGTGCTGCGGTCTCCTCAGGACAGTTCTGTTCAAGTTGTATGTCTTCAGACATTACTACTTCTCCTTCGTAGTCTGCCCATCCATCCTTGATGATTTGCTTCCTCTGGTTGCGGTTGCGTCGTCTTCTTCTTGTCCGACCTGCTTAAAGTCTTCAACTATATAGTTAAGGTCAGTAAAATAGCGGCGTACCTTTTCAGAGAGGAAGTGCTTGTGGACTTCTCCGGTTCCAATGTAGATGATTGCTTTAACGGAGCTGAGGAACGGTCTTCCAAGGATGATGGGTGGATTGTACTCGTCTTCTCCTATGTCAATAACCTTAAAATCATCTGGAGCTGAATGTATGTTGGTTGTAGGGACATGGTTCCATGCAGGAGCTGATAAGTGACTGCGGCCATTATGTTGACGTTAGATCCGGTGTCGTAGAGTGTCTTCTGAAAAGAATATCCGTTGATTGTGCACTCGATGCTTGGAACACCAGGGTCGTCCTTCTTGATTAAGAAAGGTGACTTGAGTTGACGATCTTGACCTCCTTGAACTGCAGTGACCATCTTAGCTGACTTGGTCCACATTTGCTTGTTCCTGTTCCTCCTGTTGGTCCTTCCTTGGTTCACGTCAGGATTGCTCTAAGATTTGTGTAGTTTTGTTCTTGAAGGAAAACATCTCCTTCCTCCCCTTGATGTAGAAACTGATGATGGCAGCACTAGCGTAGATGACAGCTCCTGAGGTGTTTAGGAATGGCCTCCCTAGGATGATGGGTGCCCTCTCATCAGTACCAGTCTCTATCACTACGAAGTCTGCTGGGACGTACAAGGTACCAACTCGGACGCAGAAGTTCTTCAATATCCCCTTTGGGAAACTTAGTGTCTGATCTGCAAGCTGCAAACACATGGTTGTTTCTAGTAAAAGATGTGTAAAGAATTTTTCATGGAGTACCCTGAGCATAATGTTGACGCTGGAGCCAAAGTCGCAGAATGCTTCTAGGAAGTCCACCATGCCGATAGAGATCGGGATGACGGGGCGTCCTGGATTGTCTCTCTTGACCGACAGAAGGTCAGTAATTACTTCCACAATAGGATTACTCCAGTAGTTATGTCCTCAAGCATCTCAGGGCAGTGATTGCCTGAGTGTCTAGTATCTCCAGTGTGTTTGTGCTCGTAGATCTAGATACTTCACTTGGTGGAGTCTGGGAGTTATAAAAGTCCTTCATATTTTGCTCGAAGTGTACCTGCTCATAGAGACAAGGCAGAGATCAAGTGCATGGGCCCTGTTGGTGGAAAACACCAACAGAACTAAAAGTGTATTTGCTCTTCTCTATCCTTAAGCATAGTGAGCAAGACAAAGTTGATAGATAATAAGATCATGAGTGTAGCATTTAAAACATTTGTCAGATCAGATCGCTCAACCTAATGGAAAGATAATCTGTCTATATTTATGTTGTTTTTTTATAAAATATATCCTCCAAAGATTGAGTGTGCAACATTTTAGCTCATAAGATTAGGAGTGTGGGATCACAAAGGTGGAAGGACTAAACATGTTGAATCGATTGGGTTGGTTAATCTAGAGTTGTATATCATACATGTTTGTCTCTTTTATTCATGTGAACGCCAGAACCAAGGAGAAGCTTATAAAAGTGATAGTTAAGTACCTTAAGATGTTACCTTACTTGAAGAGTGATGGTATAGTATCACCTTGTGGAAGCTTTTCTTTCTTAGCGGTTATGCATCGTGTTTGTGGCACCCTCCATGGATCATCTCTTGTGAGCTATGTCTTCCTCATGTAAATTGTTAAACTTTATGTGCCTCTCACTTTGTCTCCAATGTGAGTTTATCTCAGGACCTCCCAGGTTGATATTGAAAGTTTTCCTGCAGGGGTTAGTCCAACAAAATATCCAATATCTACTATAGCGTACTATCGGCTCAAAGATCAACCTAGGCACCATGTCTAATTTGATATAGGAGGGCATTTTAACCTAAGCACTATGCTTAATTTAAAATCCCTTGGAAATAAGATCATCAGCCCTAAACTAAGCACCATGCTTAATTAAGAGATAAATGAAACTACTCCAAGCCTAGACATATACTAAAGCAAATAAAGGTAGTGTGAGAGCATTTATAGAGATCTACTCAAGTGGAGATGAAGTAGTGTGATTAGTATTTAACAAATTGAGCATGTGTCAAAGGTAGGGACAACCAACATAGCAACATGGCAAAGGATGTTTTTATGTAAAGTACTCCCCCAAGCTTGAATTTTGCAAAATTCAAGTTTGGATGAATTTAATTCAATGTTGTATGATGATCATTGTTATCCTAAACGTAAAACGGTAAACAGTCGGTCACGCTTCGTTTAGCGTTTAGACTGTTTAGACGGTGTTTAAACGGATTAAAACGGTCTAAATGGTTTCACACAATATTACAAAAATATACATATTTTTAATGTAAAATCAATGATTCTATCATTTATACATATTTATGCAACTAAAAAACCATTTATTTTATTATGTATATATATTTATGCATGTTATAAGAATCAAATATACATATTTATGCATGTAATAAATCAATTTTACATATTTATAAATATAATCAATTTAAGTATACAAATTGTTGATATAAAGTTCAACTAGATTCATGTGGTGTTTGCCTAAACGGACGTTTAAACAGCCGTTTATCACGTTTAATACCTTTTAAAACCGTTCCGTTTAGGCCGTTTAGACCGTTTTTTCCCGTTTTTTGACCGTTTAAACGGTCAACCGTTTAATTTCCTGTTTACCCCTAAACAAAACAGTTTGCCACCGTTTACCGTTTAATGACCGTTTAATCGGCCGTTTAGGCCGTTTAGGCGAACACTGATGATGATTGGTTGTACATACCTTGTGCTTGTCATTCATCCGATCTTCTTGCTCCAATCCTGGAAAGGTTAGTGACAAGAATACCCGAAGGAATTTTTTACAATTATACTTATATGCTCAACACACAAGGTATTGTTGCAAATAATTAAAAGCTCATGTTACGATCTGATCAGTGCTTATTTTAGAACACTAAGCTTGTCCTTGGGAAACCATCAATTTATGTCGGCGAAGTGGTTTCCCCTCCAACGCTGACCTATATCAAGATCAACTCAACGAGATCTGCAATATTTCTTATAGACATATGCATCGACAACTGCCCTTTTAAAGTTTTTATAAATAGAAAGGATGAGGGGGTTGGAGATCTCGAATGTGGTGATGTTGGAAAAACCAATGGATTGGGAAGATGTTGCATATGAGCATGGAGTAAATGGAGTGGCTATAAAATAAATTCCATGCTCATTAATGCTTAGAGTGAAATCCATGTGGTGCAGTGAAAATGGTAAGGTGAGTGTGGTAAAAAAGGGAAAAGAAAAAGGTTACACGGACGACTTGGTTCGAAACTAGCACAGCTACCGTTCCCCGGCAACGGTGCCAGAAAGCTTGTTGGGTATTTTAAACGCAAACAGAAAAATCCGCAAGCGCACGGATACCGATGTAGCCTTCACCCGGGAGTATTCCAGAGTATCGATTTTCCACAGGGAACGTGAGTGTACTAATTAAGAATCAAGATCGCCCAAGGATAATTATATAAGTATTTTTGGTGGGAAGAGAGGAAGTTTCCTGAGAGTTCTCTAGTTGATCTAAGAATCAAGAATTACTTCAAGATTATCTATTTCGGGACATCAGAACACTAACCACAGAAAGAGATGAGAAGGGGGCTAGGAAGCTCCGACTACGGTCCTACAAAAACCGATCCAAACGTGGTGGAATACGTCGACCGTTAGGGCTGTCACTACCCTAAGGCTACCACAACAATCCGCAGGATTGGGTGCAATTCCAGGTAATCGCAAGACTAAACACCACGTCTAATCTATTAATTACTACTCTAGCGTTATAAAGACTAGAGCACTTGATGCAAGCGGGAATCCAATAAATAACTTGAATGTAATTAAAAGTAATTAGAGAACTCAGGAGTTATGAATTGAAGAACCTGGAGAACGATGAAGAACGAACCGGTTGCTGCAAAAGTACAATGTTGAGGAAGATCCGACAGATCCGGCTCCTCCTCCGCTCTCCTCTTCTCTCTCCCTATTTTCTAGATTACAACTAGAACTAACTAGAACTAGAACTAGAGGAACTAGAACTAGAACTAGATGAACTAGAACTAGATCTAGATGAACTAGAGGTAGAACTAGAAGAACTAGAGGGATCCTCTCTACTTGGATGAAGAATTGAAACCCTAGCTTTGATTCTGTAGAAGAGGTATGATCTCCAGGGGCCAGGAGGCCTTGCTTATATAGTCTTTTCAGATGAATCTGGGCCGTCGGATCAAACCGACATTGATCGTGTGGTTTTCCTTGAAGTATTAGGTCGGTGGAGCATTATCCCGAAACAGAGTCCTGATTGGACTCTGGCTGAGGGCGGGCGCCCAGGAAAGGAGGGCGGGCGCCCTGTCCCTATGTCCTCTCGGCCTCCGCTTCGATCCCGTGGCTTCTGGAGTCTTCTAGATGATAGAAAATTGCGCGGCACGTTAATATGTCTATGTAAACCCGACGTGTGGGCCTTTCTTTTATATTTCCTGATAACCCCCTGCAGAAATAGACAAACACCAAAACTCGTGGAATTCTGTCAGGTAAAACCCTAAGTCTAGGTGTTGGTTCCATTTAGATCCTTTTCCATGATTAGTTGATGGTTAAATATGAGCATTAAGGACCGTCAACAGCCCTCCCCCCGCATATTCCTCACCAGATCGCCCATTCCTCTGGCCCAACAAGCGCTAGAGGAAGGGCCTGCGGAGCACCAAGCTCCGCTCCACGGACCAACAGGGGATCATCACGACCTCCTGTTCCGCCCCGATCGAAGGGCAAAGCGCGGCTCCCGCCCCCTCCTCAAGAGAGGGACCAGGGGGCCTCGACTTCTCGTCGCCCTCCATCCATGGATGGTGGAAAGGCAGCGGCACCTCCCGAGCTCCCTCTGGGACTCAAGAGCACAGCCGCCACGTACGCCTCTTTCGTGAGCACTTCGTTAAGTGCCTACGCGAATCTTCCAGGACACCACCTGAGGTCTACCCTGGACCTTATCGCGTCACCACCCGTTTCGTCATACCCTGAGGATCCTACCTCAGGCGATGACGAGTGGGCTGGTGCTGACTTTTCCGGGTGTGGCGACCCGAAAACTTTCATGCGTTTTCTGGAGGCCAGCAACTACTGCCTCGGCTACTCCGACTCCGACGACGGCGGGTACGACCCGTCACATGAGTGTTTCAACCTCGAGGTCGGAGGAGCGACTCCCAACGCTCAAGGGGGTGCAGGACCCTCTAGACAGGGGAACGCCACTCCGCCTCCCAACACAACTCCCGGGGCCCATCCTGGAGCCCGCGGAGCAGCATCAGCCCCCGCAGGAGGACAGCGCCCTGACCTTGAGCAGCTCAATGAGCTGGAGGCCAGGCTCGAAGAAGAGCGCATACGCCTCCGCCAACTCCGCGAGACCCTAGCCCAGACCAGTCCGGCCGCGGGGACAGGGGCAAGGCAAGACGCCGCGCCCGGAACGTCAACCGCCGCATCATCGAGGACGAAGGGGGTGACAACCCCCCAGTCTTCAGCACGGTCAGCCAGAACGTGATGGCTGCCGCGCTCCTCCTCAGAGCGATGCCCGAGCCGTCGACTCCTAAGGGGAGAAGGGTGCGCCAGGGGCTACGTGGCCTCCTGGAGCAAGCTGTGGTGCAGAACGCAGAGAGTTCTGCATCGCAGTCCCACGGCACGAGACGCCAAGGGGAACGACCCCCTCCTAACAAGGCACCAACGGTGCAGGGTCCGCCGCCCCCTAACCCGCAAGGGGGTAACAAGGTCCCATCTGTCCACGAACGCGTTGGGGCCGACGCGGACGTCTGGGCCACCCTCGAGGCCAGACGGTGTGACAGGGACGAGGCCGAGTCTCGACGCTATGGACCGCGTCGAGGCGGGAGGTACGACCCCGACCACGACCGCAGCACGTCGCCAGAGCCTCCGGGCCCCCGCGTCTTTAGCGAGGCCATTCGCTGGGCCAAGTTCTCGGCACGATTCCAACAACCCGCTAACCTCACCAAGTACTCGGGGGAGACCAACCCTGAGCTCTGGCTAGCGGACTACCGCCTGGCATGTCAGCTGGGAGGGGCGGAAGATGACTTGCTCATCATCCGCAACCTGCCACGCCACCTGGCCGATACGGCCAGAGCGTGGCTTGAACACCTCCCTGAGCGCATGATCCACAACTGGGCTGACCTGGTCAGGATCTTCGTCAAGAACTTCCAGGGCACATACGTGTGCCCTGGGAACTCCTGGGCTCAGGAGCTGCCGGCAGAAGCCTGATGAGTCCCTCCGAGACTTCATCAGGCGATTCTTCAAGCAATGCACCGAGCTCCCCAACATTACCGACTCCGACGTCATCGGAGCCTTCATCGTCGGTACCACCTGCAAGGAGCTGGTACACGAGCTCGGTCGCAAGACCCCCACGAGCACCAGCCAGCTGCTCGACATCGCCACCAACTTTGCCTCAGGCGAAGAGGCAGTTGGTGCCATTTTCTCTGACGACACGGCCAAGGGGAAACAAAAGGCCGAGGCCACCGAAACCTCGGGCTCATGCGACCCTAAGAAGAAGAAGAAGGGTCGCAAGGGGAAGCAGGGTCAGTCGGACGACAACTTAGTCACCGCAGCAGATCGCAAGAACCCCAAGCGGGCTCCTACTGGCCCCGGTCTCTTCGACGAGATGTTGAAGAAGTCGTGCCCCTATCACAGGGGACCAACCAAGCACACCCTTGAGGAGTGCACTGTCCTGCATCGGTACTACACCGACATCATAACCAAGGAGGGCGCAGAAGAACCCCCCAAGGACGACGACCCTCAGGGGGAAGGCTTCCCTAAGGACAAGAACTGCCTCTTGATCTTTGGGGGACGTGTGGCTCGACTCACCGCGAGTCAAAGGAAGCGCGAACTCCGAGATGTTTGCGTAGTCAGCACAGCCACGCCCTCGTACCTCAAGTGGTCTGAGAGCGCAATCACGTTCTACCGACAGGATCATCCAGACCGGATCTCCAATCCTGGGAGCTATCCTTTGATCGTTGATCCCATCATCACCGAGACTCGTCTCACCAAGGTGTTGATGGACGGAGGCAGCGGCCTCAACATTCTTTACACCGAGACTTTGGCCCTCATGGGGATCAGCAAGTCTCGGCTGAGGAATGACACATCACCATTCCACGGAGTGGTGCCGGGACATCGCGCCCACCCCCTCGGGCAAATCAATCTGCCTGTCTGCTTTAGGACCCCCGACAACTTCAGATGGGAGGTTCTCACTTTCGACGTTGTCAGGTTTCCAGGAACCTACCATGCGATCCTAGGGCGACCATGCTACGCCAAGTTCATGGTCGTCCCCAACTACACCTACCTCAAGCTCAAGATGCCAGGGCCAAATGGCATCATCACCGTCAGTACGACCAGCCAGCACGCCTATCAGTGCGACGTCGAATGCATCGAGCAGGCCGAGGCTCTGGCTGAGTCTCTGGCCATCCTCACCAGCCTCGGCGACGGTCACCAGGACATCCCCGACCCCAAGCATCACGCCGGGAGCTTCGAGCCGGCGGAGGAGACCAAGCTCGTCTTCCTCAACCCCGGGACCTCTGAGGGCAGGGCGTTGAGGATCAGCTCGAGCCTTGACCCCAAATAGGAAGCAGTGCTCGTCGACTTTCTCCGCGCAAATGCTGACATATTTGCGTGGAGTCCCTCGGACATGCCTGGCATACCGAGGGAAGTCGCCGAGCACTCCTTGGACATCCGAGCCGGCTCCAAGCCCGTGAAGCAGCGCCTGCGCCGATTCGACGAGGAGAAGCGCCGGGCCATCGGGGAGGAGATCCACAAGCTGCTGGCGGCCGGATTCATCAAGGAGGTATTCCATCCCGAGTGGTTAGCTAACCCTATACTAGTCAAAAAGAAAAACGGAAAGTGGAGGATGTGTGTAGACTATACTAGTTTAAATAAAGCATGTCCGAAGAATCCCTTTCCATTACCTCGTATCGATCAAATAGTTGACTCCACTACGGGGTGCAAAATTTTATCTTTTCTTGATGCTTATTCCGGCTACCACTAAATCAAGATGAAAGAGTCCGACCAGCTCGCGACTTCTTTTATCACCCCTTTTGGAATGTTTTGCTATGTAACCATGCCTTTCGGTCTTAAGAACGCAGGGGCTACATACCAGGTCTTTGGGGACCTCATAGGCAAAACGGTAGAGGCTTACGTAGACGACATCGTTGTCAAATCCAGGAAGGCAAGTGGCCTGGTGGCCGACCTGGAAGAAACATTCCGATGCTTCAGGGCAAAAGGGATCAAACTCAACCCCAAAAAATGTGTTTTTGGGGTCCCCCGAGGCATGCTCCTCGGGTTCATTGTGTCTGAGCGAGGGATCGAGGCCAATCCTGAAAAGGTCTCGGCCGTCGCGAACATGGGCCCAATTCGTAACCTAAAGAGAGTACAGAGAGTCATGGGATGCCTAGCTTCCCTTAGTCGCTTCATCTCTCGCCTCGGGGAGAAAGGACTACCTCTGTATAGGTTGCTTAGAAAATCCGAACACTTTTCCTGGACCCCCGAGGCCCAGGAAGCCCTTGACAAGCTCAAGGCCCTGCTCACCAACCCTCCCGTTCTGGTACCCCCCGCCGAAGGGGAACCATTGCTCCTCTATGTCGCAGCCACCGATCAGGTGGCCAGCGCAGCTATCGTGGTCGAAAGGAAGGAAGAAGGGCACGCCCTGCCGGTCCAGAGACCGGTGTACTTCATCAGTGAGGTACTATCCGACACAAAGACCCGATACCCCCAAATCCAAAAACTACTCTACGCGGTAGTCTTGGCCCGACGCAAACTTCGCCATTACTTTGAGTCCCATCCGGTCTCGGTTGTGTCATCTTTCCCTCTGGGGGAAGTGATCCAGAACCGAGAAGCTAATGGTAGAATTGCTAAGTGGGCTATAGAACTTATGGGTGACGAGATCACCTATGAGCCTCGGAAAGCTATAAAATCCCAAGTCCTAGCAGATTTTGTAGCAGAGTGGACGGGGACCCAGCTCCCTCCACCTCAGATCCAGCACGAGTGCTGGACCATGTACTTCGACGGGTCCTTGATGAAGACCGGGGCCGGCGCTAGCCTCGTCTTCATCTCACGCCTCAGGGTATGGATGCGATACGCCATCCGACTCCACTTCCCCGCCTCAAACAACACGGCGGAGTATGAGGCCCTTGTCAACGGTCTCCATATCGCGATCGAGCTTGGAATCAAGCGGCTTGATGTCCGAGGCGACTCCAGACTCATCATCGACCAAGTCATGAAAGAGTCCAGCTGCCACGACCCCAAGATGGATGCGTACTGCAAAGCAGTCCGGCGCCTGGAGGAAAAGTTCGACGGCCTCGAATTTAACCACGTGTTAAGGAAATATAATGAGGCTGCTGATGCGCTCGGCAAAATGGCATCCGAACAGGCCACCGTCCCCCCGGATGTTTTTGTCAGCGACCTATACAAGCCTTCTGTCGACTACAAAGACGACGGGGGCTCGGATCAACCCCCAGGCGACTTAGGCCCCGACCCCAAGGTCTCCACCGCTCAGGAACACGAGGCCATGGACATCGAGTCCGAGCCCCCTGCGCCTGACGACTCACCAGACTGGCGCTACCCCTTGCTGCAACGCCTCGTCGATGGCACTTTGCCCTCGGACCAGGCTGAGGCAAGGCGTGTGGCTCGTCGCGCCAGGACTTTCATCCTCCTCGGTGGAGAAATGCACAAGCGTAGCCCCTCTGGCATCCTTATGCGCTGCATCCCACATCAGGAGGGAATCAAGCTCCTGGAGGACATACACTCGGGGGCTTGTGGCCACCACGCCGCGCCTCGAACGCTAGTAGGAAATGCCTTCCGACAAGGCTTCTACTGGCCCACCGCCGTGGCTGACGCCACGGAGATCGTGCGGACCTGTGAGGGATGCCAGTTCTATGCTCGGCAGATTCATCTCCCCGCTCAGGCCCTGCAGACGATACCCATCACCTGGCCCTTTGCTGTCTGGGGCCTCGACCTCGTCGGGCCTCTACAAAAGGTGCCCGGGGGCTTCACCCACTTGCTTGTCGCAATTGACAAGTTCTCCAAGTGGATTGAGGTCCGACCTATCACTAGGATCAAGGCCGAACAAGCGGTGCTGTTTTTCACAGATATCATCCACCGATTTGGAGTGCCCAACTCCATAATCAATGATAACGGCGCACAGTTCACCGGGCGGAAATTCCTGGAGTTCTGCGACAGACACCACATACGTGTGGACTGGGCAGCGGTTGCTCACCCAAAAACCAATGGTCAGGTCGAACGTGCCAATGGCATGATCCTCCAGGGTCTGAAACCCAGGATCTTCAACCGTTTGGACATGTTCGGAAAAAGGTGGCTCAAAGAGCTTCCGGCCGTGGTCTGGAGTCTAAGGACTTCTCGAAGCCAAGCCACAGGCTTCACCCCGTTCTTCATGGTCTATGGGTCAGAAGCCGTCCTCCCCACGGATCTTGAGTACGGGTCTCCAAGGGTACAAGCCTACGACGAAAATAGCTGCAAGACATTCCAAGAAGACGCGCTGGACCAGCTGGATGAAGACAGAGATGTAGCCCTCCTACACTCTACCAAGTACCAACAGGCCCTCCGCCGATACCACGCACGACGAATCCGAGGCCGAGCCTTTCAAGTCGGCGACTTGGTGCTGAGGCTCAGGCAAAGCAACAAGGGTCGTCACAAGTTCACGCCCCCCCTGGGAAGGACCTTTCGTCATTGCCGAAGTCCTCCGACCCGGCACTTACAAGCTCGCCAACGAGGCAGGGGAGGTCTTCAAGAACGCGTGGAACATAGAACAGCTATGTTGCTTCTACCCTTAGAACTTTGTAAAAATATCCATTTGTTCATCATCTTGAAAGAATAAATGAAAGTTTAAATTATATGGTCGTTTCTTTCTAGAGAGTGAGCCTCGGACCTGCCTTGCAGAGTCCGAGCCTCCCTCGAGGGCTACACGGGGGGAACCCCCTGTGGCAAACTCCGAATCTTTTTTCCTTTTTTTCGCACAAGTCAAAGTATCCCGACCCAGGGTCTTTCTTCTGTTTCCTAAAAGGATTTAAGAAACCGTAGATCCATCCCCTAAACCTTAAGGCATGAGCCCGAGGAAAGATCCGCGCCCACGAGCAAGGACGACCTCTACTCACCCCCTAGGATCGGGGGGCGGATCCAGACTTCTAAAAATTACTAAGGAAAAGGAAAAGGACTTAGGCTCGGGCACTCTGACTAGCGCAGACCCCAAGTAACTCACCCGACCCCGCGCTGCCGAGGTTGGGTCGGCTTAGGGGAAAACAGACAACAAGAAATATAAAGGAAATTTTAAGAAGAACAATCATATAAACATTCATGTTTTGTATATACACAATACAAGGCCTACTGGCCTTTGATGTTTACAAAAAGAGAAAAAAACTAACTTAAGGGCTTCATTACCCTGCTTGCCCAGGCCCCTACGCACCGAGGGAGGGAAGCTCCACCTCGGCGTCAAAGAAGGCAGCCAGGGCATCTCCCGGGGCGACCGCGGCATCTTCCAGCCTTGGCAACTCCTCCTAGGCCTCCACCTCATCATTAGGGAGGACATAACCCTCACAGACCGCCGGCAAATCAATGCCGACGTAGTGAGAGCTCACCACCGCCAGGGCTTTCTTCACCCCGGCGTGGAGCGCCTCCCTCATCCTCTCCCCAGCCCGGGAGTAGAGAGCTTCCATCCGACTCTGCAGCGACGACCCCGCCTCGGCCGCCGACACCCCGAGCCCCTCGCACGCCGAGGTGACCACAGCTTCCAGAGCCGAACGGTCCACGACCTCGGCGTCAAGGGACCTCTGCAAGGCATCGGCAGCGGAAGTCGCCTCAACCATCTTCCTCTCCGACTCTGTTGAGAAGCAAAACAAAAAAACAGAAAGGTCAGGAAAGTCAACCCAAAAAGAAAAAAGAGCCTAGGTAAAAGACGCAGCTCTTACCCTCGGCTCGCTTCTCGTTTTCCGCCGAGCTCCGGTGCCAACGGACCACCTCGCTCTGAGCAGCAGAAAGGTCAGCCTGAGTTTGGTTCAGGGCAAGGTCTTTTTCGGCGAGCAGAGCCTCAAGCCGAGCAACCTCGCCCTTGTAACCCTCAGCCGCCGCCCTCTGCTCCTGGGACTCCTGGGTCAGGTCGCTAACCCTCTTTTCTAGAGGAGCGACCTTTTCCCGGGCCTCCCGAGCCTCAGTCGCGAGGGCCGCGCATTTTTGCCGAAGCTCAGCAGAGAACTCGCACTCCTTCGTGAGCTCCCCCTCAGCCGCCTCTCGCGCAGCCTTTTCGTCGTCACAGGCCGCCCAAGTGTCCCGCTCCCCTCGGAGGAATGTCGACTTCTCCAGGGAAGCGGCTTGGAGCGCCTGCAAATTCAAGCATTAGCCAAAGGGTTAGCCCAAGGATGCAAGCACCCTACAAACAAAGGGATAGAGATCGTACTTGGGCGAACTTAAACATGTCGTGGCTCACGAGCTCGGACGCTCGGTTGAGTGCCTCGATGCTCGCGCGCCCGCATTCTTCAAGACCCCGCCAGAGGTAAGACTCTGACGGGTCATCCAGCACAAACCTGGCCCTCCTCTCTGGGTCATCAAGGTTGGGCCAATTCACGGGGTCTTGACCCCAGACCATCCTCCCTCCTCCCTCCCTAGCTGGAGCCTCGGGTCGGGCCGGTTCTTTCCCGTGAGGCCTCGCAGGGGCCACCATGCTAAGTGTCCCCTCGGCCCGACCCCCCTCAACCTGGTGGTCCTGACCCCCTTGGCTAGCAACCCCCATAGGGGGAATAGCCCCGAGGGCCAAGACTGTCCCCTCTGTCTCCTGGGGCCTCGGCGTCCCCACCTCCTTCTTCGGGGGATCCGGCGTCTTTCGCCCGGTCTCCTGCCCCTCTTCATCGTGGGGGAGCTCCCCCTCCTCGCGGCTCAGGGGGGCGGCGACTTGGGCCTCGCCGACCCAGGGGTCGACTGCGCCCCCCTCTTTACGGCCTTGAGGGGAGCCAGCGCCACTGGGGCCGCCTTGTGCTTCCGGCTGAAAAGATAACATTAGTCAGAAGAAAGAGAAAAACAAAAAATCAGAAGAAGGAAAATTGGAAAACCTATACATACCTTGCCCGGGGGGCAGCCTTCTTTTGGGAGCTCGGCGCTCCTGAAAGCCCAAGTTTGGTTTTGGTAATTAATGACACCAAGTTGCTAATGATTTGTGTTCAAGTGATTTGAGTTAGGCATAGAAACACATTTGAAGAAGGAGCAACGTGACATGAGTGGTGGACACATGGTCATAAAGAGAGAAGGCATGAAGTGGAGATCATGGCGATGGACAAGGAGTAAAGTGATCAAGGCAAAGGTATAAACATAGGATTTTGCTTTTGCCGGTCTAAGATGAGTAGAGAAGTGATTGACCGGATTTAGGATAGATAGCCGTACTATAAGGAGGGGAAATCTTTAATTGCAAAGGTTATCTAGTGCCCCTAAGTGTTAGTCTCATTTGCATATAACTAGCGCTTAGTGACGTGGTGAGAATACTTGAGAAAGCCCTAAAAATTATTTGTGAAAATGCTAACTTAAGTGCTCAATTGTTTTTGGTACTTTGTGGGAAAGTTAGCACCTTAAAAAGGGATTTTGAGTTGGAAAACCGAGCTAGTAGTCTTGCCCAAACAGCAAGGGGTCGATTGGAATTATTCACTGTCCTACCTGGATATTTTAGTATTTGTGCTTGAAACAGAGAGGGGTCGATCAGAATTATTTCCTACCCGCACTGGAAATTTTCCGGTACTTTAGTTCACCCACGCCAACGGTCAAAAGCGTGTGCGTCTGGAATTATTTCCTACCCGCACTGGAATTTCTCGCGAGTTTGGGCTGCTGCAACGGTCGGATGAGTGGCTGGCAGAGGATAAGGTCGGGTCTCACCCCTTCCTTTCTTCCTCCTCATTCCATTCCCCATTCTTGCTCTCTTGAAGAACTCCAAGAAAAGAAAAGCTCTCCCCTCCTCCTCTCTCACTCCCAAGGATTTGTGCTCCATTCAAGTGAGAGATTGAGCTCTAGTAATAGATCTGAGAGCTTCAAGAGCATCTCTTCCCTCTCCTCTCCATCCCCATAGCTTGGTGCTCTTTGGTGAGAGGATTTGGGAAACCCTAGTGTTGTGCATTTGTGATTTCATTCTTGTGGCACTAGGTGGTGATTGCAAGTGTGGATTTCTTGTTACTCTTGGGTGTTTTCCGACACCCTAGACGGCTTGGTGCAAGGGAGGTGTTGAGCTCGTGATTGGAGATTGTTTCGAGCCTCACCAAGTAATTTGTGAGGGGTTCTTGAGCCTTCCCCGCGGGAGATTGCAATTGGCTACTCTAGTGGATTGCTCGTGGCTTGGAGGATCCCCATCTTGTGAGTGGATGTGCGGCACCCGCTGAGGGTTTGGCTTTGGATTGCCAATTAGCTCGTGATCCATCAAGTGGGTGTATCACCACAACGAGGACTAGCTTGTCGAGAAGCAAGTGAACCTCGGTAAAAATCTTGTGTCATCTCTTGCCGAGGACTCTCTTGTGATTGTGAGTGATTGGTTGGATATATCTCTACTCTACAACGTTGGTATAACAATCACTCTCCACTCCTTTACTTACTTGTTTATCTTGCTAGTTGTTTAGCTTGTTTAGTTTAGTCTTCTTGTTTAGGAGTGTAGCAAGTTTGTAGTTGTGCTTTCTTGTTGTAACTTGTGTTTAGCTTTCTTGCTAGACTTGTGTAGGTGGCTTGCATAGCTTAGTTGTGCTAGTGCTAGAATAGCTTCGCCTTTTGTTTTACTAACCAACTTGTCTAGTTGAAGTTTGTAGAAATTTTAAATAGGCTATTCACCCCCCTCTAGCCATTTGGACCTTTCAAGTGGTATCAGAGCCGAGGCACCGTTTATTTGAGGCTTAACAACCTACAGTGAAGAAATGGCTCTTAGTTTGCATATCAACAACACCAAGAAGGCACCTTACTTTGATGGCACCAATTATGCTTATTGGAAGGTCAAGATGACTGCCCATCTCAAGTCAATCAATAGAGAAGTTTGGAAGGTGACCGAAACAAAGTTTGAGGTTGCAAATGAGAATGCACCAACACCGGTCGAAGAGAAGAAGCTTCAATGCAATGACATTGCAATTAGTGCTCTTCATGAAGCTCTTGATGACAAGACCTTTGAGCAATTCAAGAACATTGTGATTGCTCATGATGCATGGGCAAAATTAGAAGAAACATTTGAGGGCACCAAGGGAACCAAGACCGCCAAGGCATACATCCTCCAATAAAAGTTCTCAAGCTTCAAGATGCAAGAAGATGAAAGTGTGCCGGAGATGTTTCACCGGTTGCAAGTCATTGTGAACGAACTCAAGGCACTTGGGGAAGAAGTAAAAGATAGTCAATTCTCTATAAAGTTCTTGAGAAGCTTGCCCAAGAGATTTGACACATTGATCACCGTGCTAGTCAAGACAACACTTAGTGAATCAACTCCCCAACAAGTGTTCCAAGAAGTGATGACCGATGATGCTTATAGAGAGGATGATGAAAAGGATGAGTTGATCAAGAAAAAGAAGAAGGATGGTGAGAAGAAGGATGATGAGAATAAGAAGAGTGTGGCATTCAAGTCCTCCACATCCAAGGGCAAAGCCAAGCAAGAATCATCAAGTGAAGAAGAAGCAAGCTCTTGTGATAGTGATGAAGATGAGGAGATGGCTCTTCTTGTCAAGAGATTTGGCAAGTTTATGAAGAAGAAGGGCTATCGGGCAAGAAGGAAGAAGAGCTCCTCCAAGAAGAATGACCATTCCATGAGGTGCTTTAGATGCCATAGCAAGGATCATCTCATCGCCAAGTGTCCTTATGATAGTGATGATGAAGATGCTATCCAGAAGGAAAGAAAGAAGCAAAAGAAGAAGCAAGAAAAGAAGGAAGGCTCAAACAAGAAGAAGGGTGATGCCCATGTTGCAACTTGGGATAGTGATGACTCCTCAAGTGATGATGAGAGCACCAAGAAAAAGGCGCATGCTAGCATTGCAATTCAAGGAAAGAGCTCCATCTTCGACAGTCCATCATGCTTCAAGGCTAAGGCCACTAAGGTATCATCTGATGATGAGAGTGACCATGATAGTGATAGTGATAGTGATGATGATGAACCAACTAAAGATGAACTAATCACTATGCTAGAAGATTGCACTCATCACTATAAAGAAACTAGGAAGGAGTGCAAGGCCTTGCTTAAGGATAAGAAAACCCTTGAGCAAGAACTTGATGAGCTTAGAGCATCTTATGAGAGTCTAAAGGAAGACCATAAGAAGCTTCAAAAGGCTCACATTAAGCTTGAAGAAGCTCATTCCTCACTAGTTAACAAATGTGAAAATGAGCCAACTAAAATTGAAAAAGCTCAAACTTGCAACATAGGCATAACATGTGATATCTTAAGTAAGCCTATTGTTATTGCTTCTACTAACCCTTCATGTAGCACATCTACATCATCCTCATCTAGTAGTGATGGTTTCACTTGTGACACCACACTAAAAGTTGAGAATGAAATTCTCAAGAAGGAGGTGAAAGAGCTCAATCACACCTTAGCCAAGGCTTATGGTGGTGAGGACCGCTTGCTTATGTGCTTGGGTAGCCAAAGGGCTTCTCTCTACAAAGAGGGATTAGGCTATAACCCCAAGAAAGGCAAGGCCGCCTTTGCTCCTCACAAGACCAGCTTTGTGAAGAACAATGGCCGGTATTGCAAAGCTTGCAAGCAAGTTGGTCACCTAGAGCAACAATGCATGAACAAGAAACCCAAAGCTTATGTATCCTCAATTAAGCTTAATTCCTTCTATGTGCTTACCAAGGATACAAAAGGTGTTCATGCTAAGTTCATTGGTGCACCATGGATGGGCTCAAAGAAGAAAGCCATTTGGGTACCAAAGAGCTTAGTTGCTAACCTTGGAGGACCCAATCAAGTTTGGGTACCTAAAAAGAATTGATCTTGTATTGTAGGTCAATTACAAAGCCGGAGGAAGGCATTGGGTGCTTGATAGTGGGTGCACTCAACATATGACCGGGGAGTCTTGTATGTTCAAATCAATTGATACTAGTCAAAATGGTGGCTTTGATTCTATCACTTTCGGCAACAACAAGAAAGGCAAGGTCAAAGGGCTTGGTAAAATTGCTATCTCAAATGACATGAGCATATCTAATGTGTTGCTAGTTGAGAGCCTTGATTTCAACCTCTTGTCAATTGCACAACTTTGTGACCTTGGTTTCAAGTGCATCTTTGGTAGTGATGATGTTGAGGTGGTTAGTGTTGATGGATAAAACTTGATATTCAAAGGATTTAGGCATGGTAGCTTATACTTGGTTGATTTCAATGATAGTGACACTCAATTGACATCTTGCCTAATTAGCAAATCAAGTTTGGGTTGGTTGTGGCATAGAAGGCTTGGTCATGTTGGAATGAAACAATTGAACAAACTATTGAGGCATGACTTAGTTAGAGGCTTGAAGGATGTCACCTTTGAGAAAGATAAACCATGTAGTGCTTGTCAAGCCAGAAAGCAAGTTGGAAATGCACATCCTAAGAAAAGTGAAATGAGCACATCAAAGGCATTTGAGCTATTGCACATGGATTTATTTGGGCCAACAACATACACTAGCATTGGTGGCAACAAGTATGGTTTTGTGATAGTTGATGACTACACTAGATACACTTGGGTGTTCTTTCTCTATGACAAGAGTGATGTTTGTGATCTATTCAAGTCTTTTGTCAAGAGGGTGCAAAATGAGTTTGAAACCACTATCAAGAAGATTAGAAGTGACAATGGTAGTGAATTCAAGAACACAAGAATTGAGGAATTGTGTGATGATCTTGGCATTGGACATCAATTCTCTCCAACATACACTCCTCAATCTAATGGTGTAGTTGAAAGAAAGAATAGAACCTTGATTGATATGGCTAGATCAATGCTCAGTGAATACAATGTTAGTCATTCATTTTGGAGTGAAGCTATCAACACGGCTTGCTATTGTAGCAACCGTCTCTATTGCCATGGGAAGCTTGGGAAGACACCATATGAGCTATTGAATGGAAGAAAGCCCAACAATGCATACTTTAGAGTGTTTGGTTGTAAATGCTACATTCTCAAGAAAGGCACAAGATTGAGCAAGTTTGAGAAGAAATGTGATGAAGGGTTCTTACTTGGTTATTCCACCACAAGCAAGGCATATAGAGTTTGGAACTTGGCAAGTGGCACATTAGAAGAAGTTTATGATGTTGAGTTTGATGAAACCGAGGGATCTCAAAGTGAAGCCCAAAATCTTGATGATGTGAGAGGAGATCAATTGGCAAATGCAATGAAGAACATGGATGTTGGTGACATAAGGCTAATGCAAGTTGATGATGATAATGACACTCACATGATCAATCAAGAAGTGCAGATTGATACAAATCAAGCTAGTACTAGTGGCTCTCATGATGATGATCAAAATCAAAATCAAGCAAGTGGAAGCAATCAACTCCCAATACTCCAACCTACAAGCATAGCAAGGGATCATCCATTAGATCAAGTCATTGGTGGTATTCAAAGTGGTGTACAAACAAGATCAAAGCTAGCATCTTTTTGTGAGCACTATTCATTTGTCTCATTTGAAGAACCAAAGAGAATAGAAGATGCATTGAAGGATTCCGATTGGGTAAATGCCATGCATGAAGAATTGAACAACTTCACAAGAAATCAAGTGTGGGAGCTTGTTGAGAGGCCAAAGAACTACAATGTGATTGGTACCAAGTGGGTCTTTAGAAACAAACAAACAAAGCAAGATTAGTAGCGCAAGGCTACACTCAAGTTGAAGGTCTTGACTTTGGAGAAACATATGCACCAGTTGCAAGATTGGAGGCAATTAGAATATTATTAGCCTATGCTTGTGCCCACAACATCAAGCTCTATCAAATGGATGTGAAGAGTGCATTTCTCAATGGATATATAAATGAGTTGGTTTATGTTGAACAACCTCCCGGTTTTGAAGATGACAAGAAACCCAACCATGTTTACAAGCTCAAGAAGGCATTGTATGGTTTGAAGCAAGCACCTAGAGCATGGTATGAGAGGTTGAGAGATTTTCTTCTCTCTAAAGGGTTCAAGATGGGAAAGGTTGACACTACCCTCTTCACTAAGAAGCTAGGCAATGACTTGTTTGTGTTGCAAATCTATGTTGATGATATCATCTTTGGATCAACCAATCAAGATTTTTGTGAAGAATTTGGAAGAATGATGGCAAATGAGTTTGAGATGTCCATGATTGGAGAGCTTAGTTACTTCCTCGGACTTCAAATCAAGCAAATGAAGGATGGCACTTTTGTGAGTCAAGGAAAGTACATCAAGGACATGATCAAGAAGTTTGGGTTGCAAGAAGCTAAACCAATGAGCACACCTATTGGCACAAATGATCAATTAGGAAGTGATGCAAGTGGCAACATGGTAGACCAAAAGCTATATCGGTCCATGATTGGAAGTTTGCTCTATGTCACCGCATCAAGGCCAGATGTGATGTTTAGTGTGTGGAAATGTGCAAGATACCAAGCTTCACCTAGGGAAAGTCACTTGAAGGCAACTAAAAGAATATTGAGGTATCTTAAGGGCACTCATGATGTTGGATTATGGTATCCTAAGGGGTCTAACTTTGAGTTGATTGGTTATTCGGACTCCGACTATGGTGGATGCAAGATTGATAGAATGAGCACAAGTGGAACTTGTCAATTGCTAGGAAGGTCTTTAGTTTCATGGTCATCAAAGAAACAAAATAGTGTTGCACTATCAACCGCCAAGGCCGAATACATTAGTGTCGGTAGTTGTTGTGCACAATTGCTTTGGATGAAAGCTACCTTGAATGACTTTGGAATCAAATTCAAGAATGTGCCTTTGCTTTGTGACAATGAGAGTGCAATCAAGATGACACAAAATCCGGTTCAACATTCAAGAACCAAGCACATTGACATAAGGCACCATTTCATAAGAGATCATCAATAAAAGGGTGATATTAGCATTGAAAGCATTGGCACCGAAGATCAACTAGACAACATCTTCACAAAGCCACTTGATGAGAAGAGATTTTGTAAGTTAAGGAATGAATTGAACATACTTGACTTCTCCAACTTGAGATGAGTACACCCCAACATTTCTATATGACATGTCTCTCCTCCAACAAAGCAAGGTAAAGATGGTCGACATAGCATTCATACTTTGCTAAGGACATGTTTAGAACATATAGACATGTTTGCATGACAATAGGCTCATTCATGAAAATCAAAAGGATTTGATGTATGTATGGTACCACTATTGTTTCTATGATTGATTGATCTAGTGGTAGCATATGACATGTTTGTGAGCTTGTAAGCCTAGTGTTGAATCTAGAATATGAGCTTATGATGTGTAATTCAACATGGTCAAGATAACCCTTATACTTCATGAGGTGTGAAAAAGCTTGTCCTTGGATCAAACCGAATTACATGTTCTAGGCAAGTGATCTAGATTGAACTATAATTTGACCCTCACATTGATTGACTTAATTCTCATTAACAATTTGAACCTTTGTGGTCATTGATGACAAAGGGGGAGAGAAACAAAGATAAGTCGTAAAGAGGGAGAAAAGTGAGAGAAAACTTTTGAAAATAGAAAGGGATAAATTAAAACTTGAGCACACAAATAGGGGGAGCAAGCTCATGAACCATTTGTTGCATTTGTATGTGCACTAACATAATGAGGTGTTGCATTACAAGTTTAAATTCACTACTCTTGTTTGATTGATGATTGCTAGAAATAAAACTTGAATGATGCTTTGAATTATAGTATAGAGTTTTTATTTTCATGTGGTATCTAGACATATAATGTGATCTCACGAGGTATTTTGAGTTTTTGATGTATGCCTAGCTACATTGGTGCTAAGGATGGTATATTGGAAACTCCGATTGGTATCACGCTTCAAAGGTCCGTTCTATATACCTTAGCATCATTTTGGTAGTAGTAAATCTCCCAAAAATCTAATCCATGCATATGTGCAAACTTGAACCAAACTCATGGAAGCACATATGTAGGGGGAGCTAGTACTACCAAAATCAAAATTGAAATGTTTGTCCAACCTTGTCTCATGATTAAAATGCTTTGGACAAGCAATTCAAGTTCTTTACGATTTCATTTCATATCTTTGTGATGGTTGTCATCAATTACCAAAAAGGGGGAGATTGAAAGCCCAAGTTTGGTTTTGGTAATTAATGACACCAAGTTGCTAATGATTTGTGTTCAAGTGATTTGAGTTAGGCATAGAAACACATTTGAAGAAGGAGCAACGTGACATGAGTGGTGGACACATGGTCATAAAGAGAGAAGGCATGAAGTGGAGATCATGGCGATGGACAAGGAGTAAAGTGATCAAGGCAAAGGTATAAACATAGGATTTTGCTTTTGCCGGTCTAAGATGAGTAGAGAAGTGATTGACCGGATTTAGGATAGATAGCCGTACTATAAAGAGGGGAAATCTTTAATTGCAAAGGTTATCTAGTGCCACTAAGTGTGAGTCTCATTTGCATATAACTAGCGCTTAGTGACGTGGTGAGAATACTTGAGAAAGCCCTAAAAATTATTTGTGAAAATGCTAACTTAAGTGCTCAATTGTTTTTGGTACTTTGTGGGAAAGTTAGCACCTTGAAAAGGGATTTTGAGTTGGAAAACCGAGCTAGTAGTCTTGCCCAAACAGCAAGGGGTCGATTGGAATTATTCACTGTCCTACCTGGATATTCTAGTATTTGTGCTTGAAACAGAGAGGGGTCGATCGGAATTATTTCCTACCCGCACTGGAAATTTTCCGGTACTTTAGTTCACCAACGCCAACGGTCAAAAGCGTGTGCGTCTGGAATTATTTCCTACCCGCACTAGAATTTCTCGCGAGTTTGGGCTGCTGCAACGGTCGGATGAGTGGCTGGCAGAGGATAAGGTCGGGTCTCACCCCTTCCTTTCTTCCTCCTCATTCCATTCCCCATTCTTGCTCTCTTGAAGAACTCCAAGAAAAGAAAAGCTCTCCCCTCCTCCTCTCTCACTCCCAAGGATTTGTGCTCCATTCAAGTGAGAGATTGAGCTCTAGTAATAGATCTGAGAGATTCAAGAGCATCTCTTCCCTCTCCTCTCCATCCCCATAGCTTGGTGCTCTTTGGTGAGAGGATTTGGGAAACCCTAGTGTTGTGCATTTGTGATTTCATTCTTGTGGCACTAGGTGGTGATTGCAAGTGTGGATTTCTTGTTACTCTTGGGTGTTTCCCGACACCCTAGACGGCTTGGTGCAAGGGAGGTGTTGAGCTCGTGATTGGAGATTGTTTCGAGCCTCACCAAGTGATTTGTGAGGGGTTCTTGAGCCTTCCCCGCGGGAGATTGCAATTGGCTACTCTAGTGGATTGCTCGTGGCTTGGAGGATCCCCATCTTGTGAGTGGATGTGCGGCACCCGCTGAGGGTTTGGCTTTGGATTGCCAATTAGCTCGTGATCCATCAAGTGGGTGTATCGCCACAACGAGGACTAGCTTGTCGAGAAGCAAGTGAACCTCGGTAAAAATCTTGTGTCATCTCTTGCCGAGGACTCTCTTGTGATTGTGAGTGATTGGTTGGATATATCTCTACTCTACAACGTTGGTATAACAATCACTCTCCACTCCTTTACTTACTTGTTTATCTTGCTAGTTGTTTAGCTTGTTTAGTTTAGTCTTCTTGTTTAGGAGTGTAGCAAGTTTGTAGTTGTGCTTTCTTGTTGTAACTTGTGTTTAGCTTTCTTGCTAGACTTATGTAGGTGGCTTGCATAGCTTAGTTGTGCTAGTGCTAGAATAGCTTCGCCTTTTGTTTTACTAACCAACTTGTCTAGTTGAAGTTTGTAGAAATTTTAAATAGGCTATTCACCCCCCCTCTAGCCATTTGGACCTTTCAGCTCCCTGGGGGCCTCCCGGAGCACTAGGAGCCGTTGGTTGGACCCCCGCCTCCCCAGCAGTCGGTGCAGGGATTTCGACGGTGGTCTCGGCCCACAGCGCCTCAACCGAGCCGCCCGCCTCCGCTTCGGGCGACGGACGAGGCGCAGTTGGGCCCTTCGGCACTACCGATTGTGGGGGCACCTCGGATCCGCCCCCTGACGCCCTTTCCCCCTCCTGGGGACCCTAAGGGACAAAGCCATCTCCTAGGGCGTCTTCCTCTTCCACAATTATGTGGGGGACGGCCTGGACGCCCCTCGGTGCTTGGGACCCCTCGGGGGCCTCCGACCCCCCTCGGGCCCTTGACCCCTCCGGGATCTCGATCCCCCCGCCGACAGGGGGGATCGCGTCGTCCTCCTCCGCCACCAGCTCGTCGAGCCAGTGCACGTTGTCTCCCCCACCCTCTATCTCCGAGATCGAGGTCTCAGGAGAATTGGGCGGAGGGACTCCCGCCTTCTCGGCCTCGCGGTGGTTCTTAGCGGAGATCTCATGACGCTACGCTTTCCTCGCAGCCTTCGCTTTCTGTGCCTCCTTGGCATTCTTCTGTTCCTCGTTTCGGGCCCGATTCTTGGCCCGGGTCGCCTTGTCCTCAGGGACAGGGGGCAGGGAATCCTTGACGATCCCCATCCCCTGCAAGATAAGTAGAAAAAGGGATTGAGGCAGAAAGAAAAAGGAAACAAGTGCAAGAAATCAAGACAAAAAGTAGCGACTTACCAGGGAAATATAACCCTTTTCAGGGCGCATCGGCACCACCCAGGAGTTCTTCAGATCCGGGTGTGTGGTCTTCGCGACCCGGGCGGCTATGTCGGACGCCGACACTGGTTCGGCCAGCATCCTTGTCCCGACCCAGGGGACATCCCGGGTCATCTCGAACATGAACGCCCGCCGCTGCGCAAGCGGGAGCAGGCTCCTCTTGTGGAACGCTGTCGCCACCGTGGTCGCGGTGACTCTGGCGTCGCGCAGCTTCTCGAGCCCCGCAAGAAGCGGGGCGAGCCTCTTCTGCTCCTCCGAAGGGGCGCCCCACACCCACTTTTGGGGGCACTCTGTCACCATCTTCCCGGTGTACCCTGGGAGCAGCCCGCCGTCATTCCGGAGGTAGAACCATCCACTCTGCCACCCTCGGTTCGACGAGGGCATCGCGCTCCAGATGTACTGGGAAGATCGCTGCTGGCGAAGCTGCAGCGTGCAACCACCGACCTGCAAGGGAAATTTCTCCCCCCTCGTAGCGGGCAGCCATATCCGCCTTGAAAAGGTGAAGCCAGATATTCCAATGGGGAGGAACCCCCAGGAACCCCTCGCACACCGTCGCGAATACGGCAGCCTGCATCACTGAGTTGGGGTTGAGGTTGTGCAGCTCCACCTCGTAGTAATGAAGAATCGCCCGGATCAGGCGACCGTCCGGAGTCCCGAACCCCCGGTCTAGGAACGACAAGAAGCAAACCACATAGCCCGGGGGCGGGTTTGGCTCCCTGTCGTTCGCCGAGGGAACGATCCACTCCGGCAGCTCGACATCCGTGAGGGGACGGAGGATCCCGGCCTTCACGCGGGCGTCTAGCGCGGACCTGGTCACATTGCTGGGAGGCCACACATCATCGCCGGCCATGGCTGTGAGAACAGTGGGGCTTTTGGGGGCGGAGTGGAGAAGACGGCAGCAAAAGGGAGAGCAGGAGGCAAGGGCTTTTTTGCGCGAGAGCAGGAGGAAAGAAACCAACACCCCACGACTGCTTTTATAGAAGGAGCGCACCACGGCCACGCCGCCTGCGCAGAAGACCAAGGGGGGAAAAAGAGCAACCGTCGCCCACTCCCTCATCAGGTGAAAATTTGAAGCGCCCACTACCTCCGATTCTCACGCCCGCCGCATGCGCGCATTAATTTCGCAGGTGAAACATCTCGTCCGGTCAGGGCACAACGGCACGGCCGTTTCGACTCCCCATGCGCGGCGCCTCAAAAGGAGCGCCCTGAAAAGATATGTCAGGGCGGTTCCTTCCAGGGCAAGCGGCGCTCGACCCCCTGTTGACCAAAGTCGCAAGGCGGTCTCCGTCGGGCGCAGACTCCGTCTTGCCCGACCCCTTACTGACCCCGAGCAAAAAATTGCCAGGTGGTCTTCGTCAGGCACAGATTCCGTCTCGCCCGACCCTAACACCAAATCTGAAAACCTTTCGAGGCAAAATCCCCCAGGCCATGGCCACCTACGTTCCAGAGGTTGCGAAGACTGACCTGCAAAACAGGTTCGAACAGTCGCCTCAGGATGACTGAGCGAGGGATGACTGAAGATGAGCACAATAGAGGCCAAGGTCCGAGCCCCACAGGGGGTCGGCGCGTCTTTGCTAGTCGTATCCGAGACCCATGCGGGTGTCGCGCGAGTGGGATCCCATCGAGGGAGGCACCGAGCCCTCAGAACCTAGCGAACGGTTCCGACATCCACCGCGACTGCCCTCGGGTATTTTGAGATGTGCCCATAAGGCCACTAGCTGACCCCTAGCGAATGGGACTCGGACATCCACTTGGATTTACCCGCTTGCAGCTCCCGAGGAACGTCGATACTCGCCCATCGAGGGTAGTACGGCGCAACCCACCCCTCCTCCGAGCGAAAGGACGAATGAGGGACGTAATTACAAAGACGAGAAAGAACCTGATCGACCCTTGCGGGGAAAGGGCTCGGGGGCTTCCTCGCACAATGGGGATAGGCACTACGTGTAAAGAACACGCAACCTACCCCTCAATACTCCCGACTACAACACTCAGGGGTAAAAGCCTTTGAAGGAATAACACCATTCCTCCAAAAGGCTCGGGGGCTACACCCGGCGGGTGTGCTCGCGCGCACCCTCCGGAGAAAGTAAAGAAGCTCTAAATCCAACAGTCTATCGAAAGAGAACCTTTGAAAGGGTGCATTCACCCCTCCAAAGGCTCGGGGGCTACTGTTGGGTACCATAAAAAGAGATACCCAAATCAGAGTAATAAAAATCACAAAAGACAAAACAAACCACCCGTAATCACCAGGGCGCGGGCCCTGTCTCGTCTGGCTCCTTGGGCTCGGGACCAAACCACGGCTCACCCGACCCCTTTGGCCTCGGGCGCGAGTTCCGCCTTGCCCGACCCCTCTAGGGCTCGGGCGCCGGCGCCGTTTCGCCCGATCCCCCATTACTGTGCAAGGCTTCCGACGCACGGCGCCCGTACCCACGACGTGACAGGCGTAGTAACTCCCATGTCGCAGCAGGGCATGGTGGCGACTATTCCAACCACCCCGGTCACTGCAGCCTTACCTCTTTCACTATGCAACCTTACCTCTTTTGCTGTGGTGTACTGCCTCACAGTAAAAGAGGAATGGGGGAGATTAATCAGCGTCACTATTTGCTGTCTTCTCTCACTGTTAACAGGACAGGCAGCAGTATCACCGATCCGACCCCCACAACGCCAACAAGGCTCGGTAACCCTCCACAACAGCAACCATGCTATCAGCCATGCCTCAAGGACGGGATGGGCAAGCTTCTACAGGGTCGGGACTGTGGTTTCACTACTCAATAGAGGAAATCTCCGATCACTCATGTAAATACCTACCTCCCCTTGAGGCTATAAAAGGGGAGCCAGGGCTCACAACCGAGACAGGTCCACCCATACAAACAACACACGATCACCACACTCCAAGTGAGTCCACACACACAGAGTGACAATCAGCGCTCTGTCCACCACACCAAGCCGAGACCTGGGACTTAGCCCACTCTCGCAACCTGTTTGTACGCCCCTACTACAAGCACCTTTGGGTGCAAGGCAATACAGACCTCCGATCTCCCTGGACGTAGGGCATCCTTGGTCTGAACCAGTATAAACTCTCTGTGTTCCACTTGCATCACCATCCGGGCTTAGACAGTCACGCATTCTTATACTTGTTTGTGTCTAGACCACGAGTCTAGACGCCGACAACAGGTGTCTGCTCACCAAGGAGTCACCAATGCTCCAAATTTTCTCGTGCGTGTGGAGTTGAGTGGGTTTTAAACAAGAAAAAAGTTTACTTTTCCTCCCCTAACTTTCATGATAGTCTGCTTTTCGTCCCTTAACTTTAAAACCGGACAAACCACCTCTATCAACTTTTCAAACCGTACATTTTACCTCCCTACAACAATTTTTGAAGGCGGTTTTGCTACAACAAATAGTAGTTTCCTACAGTGTCAGTGGTTTTGTATTTTCTTTTTTATTTATTTCGGCTAAATTTTAAAAAATCATAGTAAATCACAGAAAATCATAAAATAAAAATCCAACTTTGTTGGACTCCACGTGAGTTCTATACAGTGAACATATAATATGGTATACTTAGTACAAAGTTTTTGCTATGAAGGTTTTATCTTTTTCTTTTTTTATTTTGGCTAAATCTTTGAAACATCATAGTAAATTATAGAAAAATTATAAAATTAGAAATCTGATTTTGTTAGACTCGACATGAGCATATCTGTACAGTGAACATATAATATAGTATGCTTTAGGGCTTGTTTAGTTGGAAAGCGAAAAAAATTTGGGTGTCACATCAGATGTTTCGTATGATGTCGGAAGGGGTGTCCGGATACTAATAAAAAACTAATTATATAACTCGCTTGGAAACTTTGAGACGAATTTATTAAGCCTTATTAATCTATCATTAGCACATGTAAGTTACTGTAACACTTAAGGCTAATCATGGACTATCTAGGCTTAAAAGATTCGTCTCATGATTTTCAACAAAACTATGTAATTAGTTTATTTTTTATCTATATTTAATACTCCATGCATGTGTCTAAACTTTTGATGGGATGGGTGAAAACTTTTTGGGTGAGGAACTAAACAAGGCCTAATATAATTTTTTAATTGTAACTTTATATCTATACTTTTGTATAATTAATTAAAATAATTCATAGTTGCAACTTCTATAATTACTTTTTTGGACTAAAGCATACCATATTGTATGTTTACTGTGTATATCTATTTATATGAAGTCCAACAAAATTATAAAATTAGATTTTCTATTTTATAATTTTCTATGATTTACTATAAATTTTCAAAGATTCAACCAAATAAATAAATAAAGAAATATAGAAAAAAACACAAAAACCTTCATAGCAAAAACTTTGTACTAAAGCATGTCATATTATATGTTCACTGTGTAGATCTACTCATGTGGAGACCAACAAAATTGCATCTCTCACTTTATGATTTTTCTATGATTTAATATGATTTTTTAAAGACTCAACAAACATAATTAAACAAAGAAAAAGATAAAACACCGTTACTTTAGCAAAACTATTATTCATTGTAGCAAAACCGTATTTGAAACTGCCCCAGAGAGGTAAAATACACGGTTTGAAAACTTGAGAGAGGTTGTTTGTTTGATTTAGAAATTAAGGAAGGAAAAATAGATTTTCATAAAAAATAGGAGACGAAAAGTAGACTTTTTCTTTTAAACCACCCTAATGTCATAACGCGGAGGGGACGTGTTCTTGGGTGTCTACAAGAGCTTGAAAAGGATTTAAAAAGTATCTACGGCCAATAAATCAAGATCGAGAATGTTTTACTGAACACTATCTACTCGAGAAGGGCTTTGTGTTTCATTTATTTAGATCAAAAGAGAGAAAATAATTAGCCAAGAGTACCATCTCTGACATGTCCAGGTGATATTTGAAGTTATAAGCAATTTGTTGGACATGTCCAAAAGGCAATCTGTTGGATTAAAGCACTTTAAGGCTCTTGCTAAATTTTAGTCAACTAAAATTATTTTAGCTACTTTTAGATGACTAGTAGAATTAAACTATTTTAATTCATTTTTAGTCAGTGTGTTTGAAACTTTAGTTACTACAGTGACTAAAGTTTAGCAAGGGACAAAAAAAAGCTTTAAATCTCCTAAATAGCAGTATTTTTAATTGGGAGCCTTTTTTTTACAACCAATTGGGGAGCCTTTTGGTAATTTGTCGGAGACAACAGTAGTTCTTGCTTTTTGGAGTTCAAAATCTGCAAATTCGGGAGCATCGAATCCACTAAGGCCTTGTTTAGATCTAAAAAGTATTTAGATTTTGATATTGTAACATTTTCGTTTTTATTTGATAAATATTGTCTAATAATAGAGTAACTAAGCTTAAAAAATTCGTCTCGTAATTTACAGACAAATTGTGTAATTAGTTTTTGTTTTATCTATATTTAATGTTCCATGTATATGCTTAAAGATTCGATGTGAGGGAAAATGTTGAATTTTTTTTTAGTTTTTAGAGTGAACTAAACAAGACCTAAGTTCAACCTCTGGCCCACTCACCAGTGACAGCCTCCTCCAGGGCTTTCTCGTGTATCATCATTTCGGCTACCCAAATCTCTCCATCCACGGCGACGCCCGACCGATCCGTCAGCCAGCCCCATCTCCACCACACCCTCCCCGTCCCCGACGAAGCAGCGGAGCGGCGAGGCGCCCGAAGTCGGCGCCTCACCAATTGCTTCTCCGCGCTCGCGCGCGCCGCCTCCCCGCACTCGGATGCCCCCTGCGCCGGCGCCTAGAGCGGCGGCCGTCTAGCGGGCGCCCGGAGCGGTGAACCCACCGATGGCCGACGCTCTCCTCCTTCCGCGCCGCTTCCTCGCGCCGTCGCCAGCCGCATCCGGCGTCTCTTCATCCGCCTCTTCGTCCCCGCCGTGCTGTTGGGTGCTGTCGGCGCCCGGCTCCCCGCGGCGGGCGCGCCTGGCGGCCGCTCACCCGCAACCCCGGCCTCGCCGGCTCACTCGATACAAGGTGCGCGTCCTGGGCTGAAATATCTGCATCCGGCTTTGTTGTTTGTCAGCCGCCGCGGTGTGCCGCTCTACCGCGTTGTTGGGACTTTCCGGTGTGAACGATGTGGAGGAGGGAGGTTTGTGGCGTTGCTGCAGTGCTCTGTATTGCCACTGTAGATTAGAGGGTATACGGTTTTTGTACCGCGTAGGAGACCTTGCAATTCCACGCCATTTATGAGCGAGTAAAATCGTAGGTGAATTTCGTGGTTTCTTCTGTGCCTTCAATATTTTGTTGCTCATTGAGCAGTTGGTCATAAGGTAAGTCGACTAATTTGTTGAATTACACCTCTTCGTTTCCAGTGTCCTCGTTATAGATTCGGGAGTGTCTGGTGTTTAGTTCTGAATCTACTATTATTTCTATTGCTCTGCCATGTGAAAAGAAAATGCATACCAGTGACTTACTGTAAGCACTGTACTATGCGAATTACATAGTGCATTGGTGCTTGTTTCATTTGGGTTCATTACTTCATTTTGGTGTTAAGCAGTGTGTTGAGTGCTACCTTTTTCCCTCTCCGTGTCTAAGTAGTTCACCAGGATGTGTGGTAACGTGGAATATTCAATTGCACTTTATTTTAGTTGAATTGTGCGATTCTTGCTTGGTTGAACTTGTGCATGTTTTAAAGAAAGGCTTGTGTGCTGTGTTCAGTCATGCGGGACTATGCTACTTAGTTTACACTGCAGGGTGTTTGATTGTTATGGTTTTGTCGTGTTGATTATTCCAGACTTATGCAGCAGAGCCAAAGAGTGGTGAGCAACCGAAATGGTGGGAGAAAAATGCTGGACCAAACATGATTGACATCCACTCCACGGTGGAGTTCTTGGATGCACTTAGAGATGCTGGAGACAGGCTTGTTATTGTTGAGTTCTACGGGACCTGGTGCGGTTCATGCAGGGCTCTCTTTCCAAGGGTAATGATATTAATCGTGAATATAACTACTGGATGCTTGATTGGTTCTGTCTGAAGCACGTCATATTTCTAATGGTTACCTGCTGTACTCCTAGTGTTAATTATGCCTTTGCATTGTTACCTGCTACATATCATTTAGGATGCACAAATTGAATATTATTTTTGAAACATTGTAGCTCTTTAAAAGCATGTCAAAGCATTAATTTTGGTGTCCTAAGATTAGGAAAGTCGTATTGTCAAATTATACACCCTTTAGCAATGCATTCCTCTGTGTTATCGTTTTTTTGCGAGACCCAGTTACAGACGCAGACGCTCACAAACACGAGCACACACACACCCCCCCCTATGAACGCACGCACGCACACCCTACCCCTATGAGCACCTCATTTAAATGGAAAAAGTAAATGAACACAAATGTTATTGCCAGGGTTGTATCATGACTTGAGAGGGTCCTCCAAGTGCATGATATTAGGGAATCTAGATGCGAAATGCAGATTAGATAGTAATACTATGGAATCTAGAAATGCCTGCAAGGCTGCAACAATGTAATTTGTAACAAGTTTCTTGGGGAAATGTTAAGTGCTTGGAATTTCCCATTGCAACAACTTTAAAGATTGTCATTAGGCTAATACTACTTAATACGATCCTTATTTCTGGATGTTTTGGACTACAGTGTAGAGTAGTGGAACTGGTTTCCAATAAGGCCTTGTTTGGATGCACATGTATCCACATCAATCCACATGTGTTGAGGTGGATTGAAGTGGAAATTAGTTTAAGTTTCACTCCAATCCACTTCAACACATGTGGATTGAGGTGGATACATGTACATAATTTGTAGAATGGGAGCTCAGAACTTTGTTTGGTCGCATGGAGGTATTGGAACCTTTTTAGAGTGGAAAGAGCATAGATATTTGCATTTAGGTCACGTGAAACTCAAGTTTGTTAACATTTTGACAAAACTGAACAGTTAACAGGCAGGGAATAACAGCTGACAAGCTTCCTGAAAACATTCAGTGCAACTGAATGATAGTTAAGACCTTTTGTCTTTGCTACAATCCTACTTGCATCACATTTTCATTGGTCATCTAACTTAGGTATACTGTGAATTTGAGTTGCAACTGGTTATCTATGCTCTGGCTATCAACTTGTTACCATTGAACTACTCTGCACTTGAGAGTTCTATTTCAGCCTGGACTAAGTAGTTTATGGTTATAACCTATAACTGTGAATTGGTCAAGATACCTTTGGAGTTTGGACGACTACTAGCAACTGACAAGGTTTACTAAAACAACAACAAAGCCTTTGTCCTAAATAAGTTGGGGGTAGGCTACAGATGAAACCCAGTAAAAAGTAAAAACCTCAGGGGTCGCATGAAGAAGAAGAGGTAGCAGTAGTAATAACTGTAGTAAACTAGTAACAGTAATAAAAGGTGACTCCAAAAAAAAAACCTTGTAAAAGGTGAACTATACCCTAGGTCTTGCTTTGGGGATATGGATTGCTGATTACGACATGCCTCCACCCAAAGATAGATCTTTCGTTCCATTTTCTTGAAGCCCTCTTTACTTCCTCATCGCACATTAAGTTTGGCCTACCTCAGCCTCTTTTTACATTATTGGCGTGACATAAGATGCAATGAATCAGTGCCACCCCTACCTTATCACTTGTATTATTGTTTTGAAGTCGACCCTTCCTAGCTAGAATGACCACAAATCTATTGCAACATGTGCATCTCTGCTACATGTATCAGCTAGACATGCCACTCTTTGGTAGGCCAGCATTCTGCACTGCCCAACACTCTGGTACCAATTGCTGTCCGAAATAACTTACTCTTTAGCTTCTGTGGGTTATGGCACCTTCAGAGGATGCCAGAAGCTTGGAGCAATTCATCCGCCCAGCTTTGAATCTATGACTAACATCTTCCTTGATATCACTCTGTAACATTGATCCCTTGCGCTGGTTGAGACTAGACCCTTCGCTTCCAAAGTCTTGTTTCCATGACTCCATTCCTATTGAAACTCCATTCCTATTAACCCTGTGTGACTTTGCCAACTAGTACCACATCCTCAGCGAAGAGCACACACTAAGGGATAACCAGTTAGCCACTTAAAGTGTTCGCTCATGCTAAATATTTGTGCACTTTGAGTAAATCCATATTGGAGATGTTTTAGTTGCTTGTATAGATGCATAGTAAACCCATAATAGAGATGTTTTAGTCTCTTGAATGTTTGCCTTTACCTACTCATTATTCTGACACTGTAGATCTATTTACACTGCCATCTGATCGACCTGTAGTAGCGTTTATAGTTTATATAGTTCCTGAAATCTGTTGTAAATCTGATGCTCTTTCAATGATACCAGCTCTGCCGGACAGCTTTGGAGAACCCTGATATATTGTTTCTAAAAGTGAATTTTGATGAAAACAAACCTATGTGCAAACGACTGAATGTCAAAGTTCTTCCTTCCTTCCATTTTTACCGTGGAGCTGATGGGCTACTGGTGGCTTTCTCCTGTTCCTTAGCTAAGGTATGAGTGTGAGTGCCTCACCTGTTGCTGCATGATATTGAATGAGATAAGTGATCCCTTTATACATTTGATGCCTTTTGTGAATCCCATTTTGTTGTGAAATATCGTGAGCTTTTTTTTTCTTCTTTTTTCTTTTGGCTTTAGTTTAAGTTTTCTTTCATACCATCTCTCCCCTCTGTTTTCTATTTCTGATTGTGCTAGAATATGAACTGCACTTTTCCATTTCATATTTCTGAACAAGCTGCAACGGTTGAGCTGTAAATCATTCTCATTGTATTACTTCTGCACAGTTTTGTACCTAAATAAGCCATTTTGCATTTACAGTTTCAAAAGCTGAAGGATGCCATTGCAATGCACAACACTGCTCGTTGCAGCATTGGTCCACCTGTTGGAGTTGGCGATGTTGACTTGCTGGATAGCACGAGCCCTCAAGAGAAACCTGCAGAAGCTAGTCCACGGTAGATTCATCAGAATGAGCTCCTCCCTATCCACTTCTACATCCTTCTCATTGTTTTCTTCACTCTAGATCTTAATGTAATCAGTTCAGTAGAATCTAAGTACCCTCGATTCATGAATCACATGCATGGATTATTGTAAAAGCATTCTTGAAGCCTTGTCTGGTTGCAAATCAATCCCAGGGGGTGGAGGGGATTTAAATCCCTAGCCTCCCAATCCCCTTTACCCCCTTGTAATGGGGAACAAGCAAACAAGGCCCGAAAGGGAAAAAGTGTATTATAGCGTGATGACTGTACCTTTTGCTGGACAGAAGAACCTAGAATTGTACATCATTTTAGGTGAAGACGCCATGAACATTGAAGCGCCCTTGTGGGCCGTTTTATGTAGTCTGTCAGTCCACTATCATTTTGCACGTCTCCACCGTTGTTTTAACAGATTGTACTTTGTTTGTTGTAAAGTTCACATCACATCAGATCAGGATCTTGACCAAAAACAAACAACAGTGTTACTCTCTTGGTCCTAGAAAAAAAAATCTACATTGTTCTAATTCAATATGTTAAGTTTGATTAAAATTTATATTGAAATATATATATTTGGCAAAACTAAACAAGTATCATTAGATTAATTATGGAATACATGTTAATAGTACAAACTTAATATAGTTTTACTAGACTAAATCTGAATTATATTCTTTATAGGATGGAGGTAGTACGCATGCCAACTTAATTTATCTTGTTTGGCTTCAGCGTTTTTCTTAGTCTTAATAAGCGTGAACCAAACTTAATAAATAGAAGTACAGAGTAATTTCTATTGAGCATGCTTTATTATAATCTTTTTTAAGATTAATGCTTACCGTAGGACGGACGTCCATCCGGAGGGATCCGTCTACATGCTGCGTGCTGCGCGTCTCCCGTGTCCCGTGCTATGAACTTTTCTTAATTATCGTGACCTTCTTTAATTAATTTATTTTCAATCACCAATTACTCCTCTCACCACTCGCGTCCCCAGGATATGTTGCTAGTGTCTTGTTTACATCACATTCCACCTGTGGTCTCTATCTTTTTTCTTGGTCCTCATGCTATAATAATCTGTCAGGAGCACAACAATAGTCCACCACGTAGGCTATGCTGACAGTATTGTGCATGGTGTGTTCTATTCATATGCAATTGAGAGTGATGTCATACATATGCCGTGATAGAGAGAGAATGGAGTTTGTGAGAGGGAGCACTCACATCTGCAACACCATTTGCTTCTCCGATGCTCCCTCGTGATCGTAGACATCGAGCTTCGCACTGGTCTATGTGTTTGATATTTTATGTGGATGTTGCGCATCCTCTACTCTCTCCGTTCTAAAAAAAATATCGTTTTAGGTTTTCGTGACACAAGTTTAACTCGATTCATAGACAATATGTGCAATATTTGTATCTTTAAATAAATTTGTTAAAAACTAGACTTAAAGATCTTTCCAATAATACTAATTATGTACTATAAGTACTAATATTTTTTTAGTATATATTTTGTTAAATTTATTTCTCGAGAAGCGCAAATAACACTTATTTTTTAGACGGAGGGAGTATGTTTCAATGGCTATATTTGTATGTTGTAGTTATAGCTTCCAAATGTTTCAGCTGTTTTATTTAGATGTTGCACTTTTTTATCTGGATATTGCATATGTTGCAGTGCCTATACACATATGTTGCAAATGTATGTTCCAAATGTTGCGCATGTTTTAAGTGTGTTTAGCTAGATTTTGCATATATTACAATAACCATACGCGTATGTTGCAAGTGTTTGTTCCAAAATGTTTCACATGTGTTTAAATGCATGTTTGACTATACGCATATCTTACAAGCGTTTGTTCCAAATATTTTTACCTGTGTTAGACGTATGTTACAAGTGTTTTATCTGAATATTATATATGTTACAGTGACTATACGCGTATATTGTAATTGTTTGTTCCAAATATTTCACCTCTTTAGAGTATGTTGTAGTGACTATGCATACTCCGGATGTTACCGGCATTTTATTTTAATTTGTTTCAGCATGTTGCAATAACAAGTACTACTCTCTCTAAGGCCTTGTTTAGTTCGTGAAAATTTTTAGGTTTCGCTACTGTAGCACTTTTGGCTTTATTTGATAATTATTATTCAATTATAGACTAACTAGGTTCAAAAGATTCATCTCACAAATTACAGGTAAACTGTGTAATTAGTTATCTTTTTTTATGTATATTTAATGTTTCATGCATGTGCCGTAAGATTTGATGTGATGGAAAATCTTGAACAATTTTGGGAACTAAACAAGGCCTAAGTGCTATAACTCGCGGACACGCATAGGCTACATGCATCTAGACACGCACAGGCTACAGGCATCTAGCTAGTACTATCTATCTCTATCATGCAAGCCAGCTCCAACATACTTGGATATGCGTGCAAGGGACACAGAACAAAGGATGGTCCTCTATCGGGTTAACACATGGATATACGCGCGACGTTTCTTCTCTTTCTTTCACATGCAGTTGGAGCAGTGTCTCAGTCCTATGGTCCTATGGGGCAGCGTGGCGCCTAGTGCTCCCTCCTTTTCTCTCGCATGCAGTTGAATGGGCCCTATGCGTAGGGCGCCTAGTGCTCCCTCCTTTTCTTTCGCATGCAGTTGAATGGGCCCTACACATGTGCTAGTGCAGATGTAACCAGAAGGAGTAGCAAGCGCAGAGGTCAGTAGAAAAGGTACGAGACAGCGTCGTAGGCACAACAGTAAGCGAGCGTCCGGACACGTGTATCAGTCCGGACGTCCGGACGCTAGTATAACCGTATCAAGTATTCTATAATGGACGCAGTATAAGGGCTTCTCGAGTGGCAAGGAAAAAGCAACTCATGAGTCCTAGCCGGACCATGATGAATCTTCATACAACTGCACTAATCGACTCAGAAAAGGAGAGAAGAATTCAAGTCATGTTCTTGCATCGGTTCATCGTGATTAAAAAATCAGAATAGAGAGACACTAGGAGAGACTCGAGAGCGAGAGGCTTCAAGCTAGTTTTTTACGAGGAGTCGACTCACCAGTGAAGAAGCAAGAGTTGAACAAAAAAAAACATACTTGTGTCAGTTTTTTTTTTCTAGTGAGTCGACTCACCAACTGGGGTTGCTCTAATAACATATATCTTCTTACCTCTCGTTTGAGTGATGTATGGAAAGTTTTTTTTATCTCACCCTTTTAGTATTGTGGAATGGAGGAATATAATAATCTATATATCTTCTTACTCCTGGTTTGAACAGTGCATGTAAAGTTTTTTATCCTATCTTTCTGTCTTGATTGGAGCTGTTCCTTTGTAACATATACATCTTCTTAATAGACATGTAACCAGGGAAATTCCTCATGTTTTCTAAAAGTATAAAAAACCTATTTTGTATTTTTGTTACCGTTGTTCGGAGGTCAAAATTAATTATTTGGTGAAAGGTACAATTCATTGAATATTTTTTAAAGAAAACAGGAGGAGCTCTCTATACATATATATATATATATATATATATATATATATATATATATATATATATATATATATATATATATATATATATATATATATATATATATATATAACGATCTAGGCCTGAGGTCGACCAAGACGATGGCTATGGAAGCCATGGGGGGAGGAGGTAAGGATGCAATGACAACACAGAGGGTGGAGGGAGGAGGCAACGGCTACATGGAAGGCAAGCGCTAGGTGCCGTGGTGACCGCATCTCACGCCGCTGCGCCGCCGCTGTCGGCATCGTACTGGCAACAGGGATTGATCGGAGGTGAGGAAGAGGAGGAAACGATATGGCTCAGGATGAAACCACCGAACAACAAGGGCGACCTCATTTGATCCCTAAACCAGTCCGCACCAGTAGCACGGTACTGGAAGACCAGCAACAGGAATGCAGCGTGGCCACGTGGCGACCGTATGAAAACAGTAACCAAAGGCCTTAAGAAAGCACGGATCCTAGGCGCTATATGAAGTTTCATATAATGAGAGGAATCTAGGTAGATTTTACAAGAGTATTTCTATGACCAGGGATGAAAACGGGAATGCATATCGGCGATATCATATTTGTTTTTATATTTCTGGTCGGATTCGGATTCGAATAGGGATAATGTCAATCATGTCGGATAAGATATGATTGGATGTCGACATCATAAATATACGATTTAAGTATTCGGATACGGATATGGTACTGAATATTGAATATTCGGACTTAGATACAGACATATCTGAATATCTCTAAACAAATTCGGTCTCGAATACAGTCGAAAAATATCCGTACCGTTTTCATCCCTATCTATGACAAAAAAACCAAAAGCAAAGTGGCAAAGTGATTATGTAATCTATACATGAACCCACACACAGTATTGCAGAGCCTTTTATGGCTGGCAAGTTTGTTAGGTGTTTAGAATCTACTTCATTAGTACTTTTCAGCGAAACAACAATGTTTTTTCTCATAATAAATCAGCATCACACTGAGAGCCAAAGTGAAAAACCTGTGTTTTCTATGAATGTGCGCACGCTAAATTGAATTTTGGCCTTGAACGGGCAATGCAATACGAGCCCTCGTACTGAACAAAGTAGGCCAATTCAACACTAAAGTATTCTCCACTCGCAATCCACTTTCAAGTAATAACAATTGTGTCTTCTTTGGCGTTTAGGTGAACCCATATGTATGCATACCAATCCTGGACGATTACTTGTAATAAGGAACCCTAAAATGTGCACGTTTTTCCTCTGAACTAGCTAGGTTCGACAGTTGGATTTGTAAAGAAAACGACCCGCATCTTCTGATGACCTGATGCATCTCCTCGTCCAATACTCCAATGGTGTCTCTGTTCATCATTGAACAATGCCACAGTGACGGCCGGTTTCCATTGACTTTTGTCGTCCAATACTGTAAATCATCTGACTAACATGTCATCCACTCCGTCATGGGTTATTGTCACCGTTGAAATGTGAACCGGCTGCTGAGCTCCTGAGCCTCTCGGTCTAAGGTGATGTGTGTTCCTCCAACCCACGAAGAGAGCTATTCTTTTAGAACACGAAAAATTCTCCGTGTTCAGGCATTTTTCCGTGCGAAAATTAACTAATTCCTGTGAAATTCCTGTGGCGGAGGCAGAAATATTTTCTAGGTGTGGCGAATTTATAAAGGTCAAACATGTATGATGTAACTATCAACTATGTAAGGACACTAAAACAGTATCTAAATATGTATATTACTTTGTGATCAACAAATATATCAGAGACCTAAAAGTAAAGCATTGGCACTTTAAAGACCTCACTAAATGAAGATTACAAAGATAATTGATCACCAATTTACCATCTAGGATCTGCAAAGCATAGATGCATAGATTAACCATGAATTAGCAACTAGTAGTATCATAGATAGATCGAATAATAGAAAGTATATTTTTATTCAAGATTGACGAAACAAATACATACCAAGATTTATTTATGTACAGATTTTGGCAATGACATTCTTCTAGTTTTTTTTCTTTTGAAGTCTTTCTTAATTTCAGAAAGATCAAGTCCTTCGAATATGCCTCGCTCAATGTAGCACACCATCAGGTCATTAAGCCAAGTATCTGACATTTCGTTGCATAACTCAGTCTTGATAATCTTCATAAATGAGAAGGCCCTCTCAACATATGCTGTTATATTGGTAGTAGTAACCCCAACTCAATACGATAAACTAGAAGGGACATAATTAACACGAAAAGTTAAGCTAATTCCAATCTAAAATATAAGTACGTTTCATTATGTATTGCTTTTCTTTGGTGGTGCCATTTTTGATGTATTGTATGCCAGGGACCGGCTACCGCGCTAACGCCGAGTCACCGCCAGTGCACATGCCTCTGCACTTTACGCGTCGTCGTTTCTGATTTTCGGTAGGTTTCGGTCTACAAACCGTCGAGCGATTGAAACATGGAGCTAGCAGCCGATCGATCAGCGAGAAAGACCAAAGAGACTACTACTGCCTCCCTTCCGTGGTTCCGTGGAACGTGGCTCTTGAGATTGGCCCATGAGATACCAGCCCAGCCACAAAATACATCCATACAATAGCCATGTATACTATTTCACGTATATACACATAATATAAATATACTAGTATTTTATATAAACTTTAGGTATGGCGGTCGCCAAACCTCGTCATACAATTGCCTCCGCCCATGTCTAGTATTTTTTAGTGGGTGCCAATGCAATTAGCAAATCTAGTAGTTCCAAGAGCTTTAGTAGCACCTCTGGTCATGGGTTTGACTCCTCGTGGGAGTATTTTTTTTTCAGAATTTAAAAGCGTTATGTTTTTAGTGGTAGGCAATATTTTCGTCGACTGTGAGATGTTTATGATGACTTTGTTAATCTTGAGGATTTGTCGGTCTAGACTTCAAAGATGCTTGTAGGGGTAGGTTTTGTGTGCATATGTTTGTAGGAGTAAGTGTGCATGCGTTGTTAGGGTTTGCGCTGTACTGTGTATTTCGTAAAAAAATGCCCCTACAAAAAGATAGTCTACAGTGTTCATGGGTCAGTGTAGAAAGTGTCTAGGTGGGATCTCTACATATTTACCTATAGTAAAAATCTTTGTGGAACAAAATTTAAATGTTATATCTCTACATATTTACACTCTTTATAAAATGCATGATCTATGTGTAAGCTATATATTCTGGTACATACATAAAGGCCGAGCATGTCGTAGTTACAGTTGTATCCCAAGAGTGCTAAAACCACTTGGTGGTACATCATCGTTTTCTCCGAATATATAGGGCCCAAGTGGTTTTAGCAAATGAAGGGATACGAACATAATAACCCAAGTGATAGTTCCCAAGAGTGCTAAAACCAATAGCATATGAAGGGATATGGGCACTAGAGATGCATGTTCTCCATGTCAGTTGAAATAGACATAATATTAAAAAAATCAGGAACCATTCAAATGAAAAGATATGACCTATGAAAGGAGAAACAATACAGTTAACTTTTCTATATCTGTTTCTTTTATAATTTTCCATTTCCTCATGTAATTGTATTTTTCTGTTAGTTCTCTATGAGTCGAATGAGTATAAAATTTAAATTTTATAATATCTTATCATTTTTTAGATTGAGATATTTGTAGATGTGTCAAGGGATGTGCATTTCTAAAATTTAATACAAAACAAAACTTCACAACGGATTAGCAAGATGCGGAACATCCACTTCACAAAGATTTCATGCAACACAGAATAACACAAAGTTCTCTGTGCCCCTAGAGAGTTCAAGCTCAAACCAAACTTATAGAGATATGTTTGAAGATGTAGAGTAGCAAGTTAAGAAAGTACCTGCACTCACAAACCCACACCACCAAGTAGATCAGGTGTAATCCAAATATTGCAATTCAAAGCATGAGAGATACGAGATTTATTTCACCAATGTTCGGGTTTCCACTTAAACCTTACATCTCTGTTGAGGTGGCGGTGAGCTATTCACAAAACTTGAACTCGTAGCAAGTCCCTCTAGATAACGGCGTATGGTGGAGGAGGCGACGGAGCACATCAGCGACAATGATGAAGAGGTACGGGGACAAGGGGTCCCCTTGGCGGAGGCCGTTACGACAGTTGATCCATCTCCCTGGAGTGCCGTTGAGTAGAACTGCTGTTTTCCCTGTATTCAGTAGAGTCATTATCCATGTGCACCAATTTTCAGGGAACCCACGACAACGCAGAATCTGAACGAGGCTGTTCCAGTTTACACAGTCGAAAGCTTTATGGAAATCCAACTTGAGGATAACAGTAGGCGCGCCCCGGTGGTAGCAGCAGTGGAGAAGGTCGGCAGCATAGGCATAACTTTCTGCAGTGCAGCGGCCGAGGACAAACCAGCCTGATCATTACTAACTAGCAGAGGGATAACAGGCTGAAGACACCTAGTGAGGATTTTGGAGAGGCATTTGATGGTGGTGTTCTGAAGAGCGATGGGTCAGAAGTCACGAGCCTCCCGAGCTTTGCTCTTTTTGGGAAGGAGAACAAGGTAGGAGCGGTTAAGACTTTCAAGATCCGCAGTGTGAGTAAAGAAAGCATAGCAGAGAGCAAAAAGACTATGGGAGGTGATGGACCAGGTCACTTTGTAGAAAGAGTGTCACACCCTGGTTTTAAAAATAAGACCAGAGTCGTCATATGTGTGTCCAGGAAGTCCACACATACAACCAAAGAATAGATATATCAGAAATAATGTTATATATAGCGGAAAATATATTTATAAAAACACTTACAACTATCAGAGTACGCGGAAACAGTAGCTAAACTTTTTAGGCTCCATTCTTCTCAGGGACGGTTGACTGAGGGCTTCGTATGCCAAGCACTTCTGATAAGCTTCTAGAAAACTCCATAGCATCTTTGTCCTTCTTCTGAGCAGCACTTTACTACACACTGGGGTGTGGGGGAAATAGCAAGGGTGAGTTCATGTCGAACTCAACAAGTACAGACGGAAAGTATATGACATGCAAGGCTTAATCAAAGAAAAAGCTGACACTGTTTGACTGCAGGTTAGCATTTTTAGTTGGTAAACTTTTATTACAACTTTATTATTAAAACAACCTATTACTAAATATGAGTAAGGCATCCCAACCCTTAATTAGATGAAGGTAAATTAACAATATTATTAGTCATCATTATAATTACTATTATTATTAAGATCACCGAGGTAGCAACCTCGGATAGTAACTCGGGGTAGCAACCCCAATAAGGACGTGGGATAGCAATCCCAATTAAGATCACATGATAGCAATCCTGCCAACACGGAATAGCCATTCCGCTAAAGCACGAGATAGCAACCTCAACCAAGTTCCGCCTCCAAGTTCCATGTGATTCCAATTGCTCATCATGTGAGAGTCTGGCCCGCTCGTGACCGTGAGCACAGCTGATATATCAGTTTTACACTCTGCAGAGGTGTGCACTTTCACTCCAAGTCGTGATTCCCATTCGCCCGGGGTCGCGACTCCCCAAAACACTACCAAGGTGAGCAGACAGGGTTTCACTACGAGACCTTTCACAGGGTCCAACTAATAGGATGCCACTCGTAAGTTTTTGCCGACGCGCGCGGCAGCCGTGCCCATAGCAATGGGACCCCGAACTGACCGACCTCTTAATATAAATACCCAAGCTACTTCCTTACGTCTACCCAGAAAGTAACACCCTACCAGTGGAGGTCCTGATAATTAGTCAAGCCAGAGCCATATAGCTTGGAGCTGCACTGTATGTCCCAGGAGGCCGCTCCATGACTAAGTCCTTACGGAGAGCAGAGACGGGTACGCCCGGCAACCGGGCCAACCAACAACCAATAGTACCCGCTCCCCCTTTCATCAACAAACCACGATGCTCGCAAGCACCACAACATCTCTGTCATCGAAGTGACCATTATCCATCATTGAAGCCTTAGTCATCATTGAAGAATTCATTAGGCAAGATTATTACTTTCATTAGGCAAGATTATTACTTTTATTACTTTCATTAGCTAAGCATAACTACTATTCACTATTCTACCCATGTATAAAACCCAGGAGTACAAGGAATACAATAGAAGGCTAGTTAGGTCCTTAGGGTTTGCAGTATTAAGACACATGCAGTGAAAGTAAATATAATTAAAGTTCATAGGTACAATATGAACAAAGGGTGTCTGCACTTGCCTTTATTCCCAGTGTATATCTGCTCAAAAGTCTTTGGCTTCTTTCTTCTGGTCTCCAACTTCTGCTTCGACTGTCGGTCCTTAGCTCCTGGTCTTCACGGTTGACGAACCACGCTTCTTCTACTCGTAGCAAACAAGCAACACAAACAGACAAACAACAATCACGACTAAGATCAAACGATAATCAAAAGAAAAGCTTAGAAAGAGCGCACTAAACGACACGACTTATGGCTACGATCGAGACAACGCAAGAACGATTGAGAACAGAGTTATAGTTAAACGGACATGACTTTTGAGGTTCGAAGAGTAACGGAGAAGACGACTATATGCTAGTCGTATTTTATGAAAAGAGGTGATGGACTTTTTAGAAAAATATCTTAAAGTTGAGTTGACCAAATTATAAAGAATTATAAAGGTTAGGGTTAAATGTTAGTCATATTCTATTTATAAATAACAATAAATTATTTAAGTCACTTTATCATTTATAGTTTAGAAAAAGCGTAGGATTTGTGACATAAGTTGAACAAGGCATTTATGAACTAAGATTAGATTAAGTAGATCACAATTAAAAATGTATTTATGTTGGTATTAATAACATTAATATTTGCTTATGTGAAACCAAAGTTATAAATATAAATTGTTTTTATAGATTAAGAGGGCATTTAGTTAGACATTAATTATTTTATATTTATGGTGAAATATGTAAAGTACCAAACAAGGCAAAAGTCATGGCTAACGCGTAGTTTATGTCGATACAAATCTAACGCGACAAGAACGGGCTCAATCGGAGTCAAAACGCGGATTCTACGGCCAAAACTAGGTAGGTGGCAAAATTGTGAATAAGCAGAACTATTTTTCATATTTTAAATAATTAAAAACTGGATTTTAAAAGCATTTTAGACTGAACCAATAAATACCGATGGCTCCAGGGTCTAGACTGTAAGAATCAGGACCTATATCGAATTTCTTTTGAACTAAAGCGGACTGCAGGTTGATTACCGAAAAGTACAAGGGCTTTTATGCAAAACGGTCAGGGCTGACCGCGTCTGGCCGGTTGACCGGCCACGCGGCGCGATGGGGTTGGCGGGTCCACGGCCCGCGCTGTGGACCGGGGCGGGGCACAAGTCCACCGGGTCCACGGTGGACCGCGGCCGCGATCGGGCGAGCGCACGGCGGCAGGGAGCCGGCCGCGGCGGCGGCGCCATGGCTGTGGCACTGTGGCTCGCCGTGGCGGCGCTGCAATGCATGGGAGGCCATGCCGAGGGCACCGGCGTGACGCGCACGTCGAGGCGAGCGCGATACACCTACTGGCCGTGCGAGAGAGGGGCAGGGGAGGTCGGGCCGCGCGGAGGGGTGGTTCGGCGGCGGCAACGGGGCTCCGGCGAGGGCGTTTGCGCAAAAGAAAGAGGGAGAGAGGGCGAGAAAGGCACGGGCGGATTCCTTACCAAGATGCGGAGCTCGGGCGGCGGTCCTCGTTGCCAGAGATGCAGCGGCAGCGGAGATCATCGGCGGCGCGGAGCTCGGGACGACGGTGGCTATGGCGGCTCGCGGCTCGAGCACAAGAGGCGGCGGATGCTGCCCTTGGGTTCCGAGGGAGGGGGGCGGGGCTCTAGGCAGGGCCTTTATAGGCCCGGGCAACATCGGGGTGCGCGCAGGGGGAAGATCGGGCAGCGGCGGCGTGGCTCCGTGCGATGCAGACGGAGGTTAGGGACGCGGCTGACGCGTGGGGCCGCGGTGGCAGCGGCTGCGAGAGACTGGCAAGCGGGGCCCGCGTGGCAGCAGCTCACGCGGCGGGGCGCTGGCGGCTTGCAGGGCTGAGCCGCGCGACTTGGGCCGTGGCCCACGCGAGCAGCTGCGCGGGAGAAGAGGGGGGGGGGGAGATGGGCCGGCTGTTGTGCTTTGCTGGGCCAAAAGGAAAAGGTGCCGGCCTAACAAAAGGAGAGTTCAAAAGGGTTTAAACCATAATTTGTAACACCTTTATAAACCAAAATTTGATTTATTAATTTAAGATTATTTTTAGGAATTGTTTTGTCTACTTCTTTTTTGGAAACAAAGCATATCTTCTTAATAACACATTATTTTTCAACTCAAATATACATTAGTTTTCAACTAGAACTTTTAGTGTTTTATTTTTTTGAAAATCGAGAGGACCTAAACGTGGCTCGCTAGAAATTTGAAAAAAATTCATTTTTTTCACAAGCCAAACAAAGCTAGGGCACAAAGCACACAACATCAAATAAAACACTCATCACTTAACTTTATAAAAGTTTTAAAATTCCACATTTTTCTCTCTTTTTGAATTCAATAATTAAATAAATCTTGGAATATTTTAGAAAAATATTAAATCCTTATTTAATTTAGTGTTTTCTAATAACAATCCAAAATTAAAAATTTTGGAGTGTTATAAAGAGGGCCCGAAGCCATCAGGCCCGGGGCTGGCATTGGAGTGCATGAGGCGAATGGCAGTCTAAATCTTAGTGTAGGTGAAGGGGACGCCGAGGTGATCCAGCAAGAGAGGCCCCTCCGGGTAGAGGTCATCCAGAGTGAACGACCAAGTGACTTCCTGAACACACCAAGGGCTGTGATAAAACAAGTACAGGATGTGTGCTTTCTGATCGTGGCCGGTGCATTCACGGCCTTCGTGCTCAATCACTTGTATCCTGTTCTGGCACCTCTGTTGGTTAGCACAAGCATGGAAGTAGCGCGTGTTCTCGTCACCACCAATAGCAGCCCTAATTTTACTCTGTTGTTTCCAGATCATCAACTTGGCCCGAGTGGTTCTGCTAAGAAGGCTAGATAAAATGCAGCGGAGGTCAGCTTTAGCCGGCCGTAGACACCTGTGTTCTTCCACATAGTCGAGTAAATTGATGGCTATTCTACAATCCGTTTCCTGCTGCGAGATGTGAGTGAAAATTTTCCTCCAAGCCCGAATAGCTGACCTCATTTTCTTAAGCTTAGCAGCGATCAGCGCGGCTGGGTTCCCGCTAGTAGGCTGGCAAGCCCAAGCCGAGGACACAACATCGCTGGAACCAGGGGAGTGAATCCAGTAGTTCTCAAAGCGGAAAATTTTTGCTCTGGGTACGGAGGTAGAGATCTCAATCTTGAGGGGGACATGGTCAGAGGTAGATCTGGTAAGAGAAGACAGTATAGTATTGGGGAGGAGTTCATCCCAGCACAGATTGATGAAGACTCTATCAAGCCTCTCAAGGGTCGGGTTGCTCCTTTTATTAGACCAGGTGTATTTCCTATCCAAGAGCGGGAGTTCGATAAGACACATGTCATTGATGCACTCATTGAAAGATTCAGCCTCCGAAAGACGAAAGTTATCATTATTCTTCTCATGGGCATAATAGATCATGTTAAAATCACCAGAGATTAACCAAGGGGTGTTGTCGGGGGGAATGATAGACCTAAGCTCCTCAAGAAACCAGGGCCTGTGGTCTGGGGTGGAGGGAGCATGTACGTTAGTGACATAGATAGAGAAATCAGTAACGGGGGAGGAGAGGTGAACAGACAGAGTGTGAGCGGTGGTGGAGTAGCCTAGGGAGTTGAAGAGAGAGTCAGGCCAAGTAGTGAGAATGCCACCAGAGGCGCCATCAGAGGGCGAGAAATGGAACTTATTCAGGCATCACGGAAGAAAACTAGTGAGTTTGATGGGGGAAATGTCATTCGGTTTAGTCTCCTGAAGGAGGACTAAATTAGGCTTACAAGAGAGGAGTTCCATAAGCACCTCATCACATTTATCACGATCGCCCAAACCTCTTACATTCCAACTGCAAACAGTAAAGGTTCTATTCATAGGGAAACTCGTACAACGTCTTCTTTAGGCAGTGGACTCGGGCCACTGGCTGGCACTTTACATTATTCCTCAGGTTCAGACCTGGGCTTCCGGTATCAGGACTGGGGACACAGTAAGACGGAGTAGCAGAACTGAAAGGTCCTAATATGGCTATCCTAATATGGCTAGAGGGAGGGTGAATAGCCTATTTAAAATTCTACAAACTCACTAGAGCAAGAGATTAGTAAATAACAAAGCGAAGCTTTTTTCTCTAGCTCTAATGGGGAGTTTGCAAGCCACCTATCCAACAATTCTAGTTGATATGAACACTGGGCACACAAGAGCTATGACACTACAAGCTACACTAGAGAACTATGCTACACAAGACAAAGTAAGCAACTAAACTAATTACACTACTTTGCAGTAAGTAAATGAAGAGGATGAGATATTTATACCGCCGTGTGGGGGATGAACCAATCACCAATATATGAACAATCAATCACCGGGAGAATGTCATCAAACACAATTGAGACACCGATTTTTCTCCCGAGGTTCACGTGCTTGCCGGCACGCTACGTCCCCGTTGTGTCAACCAACACTTGGTGGTTCGGCGGCTAAGAGGTGTAGCACGAACCTCGTCCTCACTAGGACACCGCAAGAACCGACCCACAAGTGAGGTAACTCAATGACACGAGCAATCCACTAGAGTGGCTTTTGGCACTCCGCCGGGGAATAAGCCCAAGAACCCCTCAGAAATATCACCTTGATTTGGGGTGGACACAATCACCAAATTCCCTCACCAATCAACAAATCCACAACCGTCTAGGTGACGGCAATCACCAAGAGTAATAAGAAATCCACAATTGCAATCACCACCTAGTGCCACAAGAATGAAATCAGAAAAGCACAACACTAGGGTTTCCCCAAATCCTCTCACCAATGAGCACCAAGCTATGGAGAAGGAGAGGAGAGGAAGGAGATGCTCTTGAAGCTCTCAGATCTGTCACTGTCGACGAAAGCTAGTCGGCAGCTTGGGCTACGGTTTCTGCCATGCGGATCGAGAGGTCAATTGCCTCGGTGATCTTGAAGCTTTCCTCCTCGCAAGTGTATGCGGTATAGACATTGCCCCTGACGGTTAGGACGCCCTTCTCTGTTGGCATTTTGAGGACCAGGTATGAGTAATGTGGGACTGCCATGAACTTTGTCAGCGATGGTCGGCCTAGAATTGCATGGTAGGTGCCGTCAAAGTCGGCGACCACGAAGTTGACAAATTTTGTTCGAAAGTGGCCAGGCGTTCCAAATTGGACAGGCAATGTTATCTGTCCGAGGGGTACTGAACTTTGACCTGGCAGAACTCCCCAGAATTGGGCGTCGTACGGCTTTAGCTGTGCCGGGGTTATCTTGAGGGCAGGCAAGCTGTTGCGAAAGAGGATGTCGATGGAGCTTCCCCCGTCAACGAGCACGCGCTCGAATCTGGCGCTGTTGATGCAAGGATCTAGGATTAGAGGGAAACGTCCTGGCTCCGGGATGGCAGCCCATTGATCCTTCCTGCGGAAGGAGATCTCCCTGTGCGACCAGGGAGAAAATTTCGGATCGGCGATCAGACCATCTGTGCTGTCCACGTTGAGGCAGGCTCTCTTCAGGAGCTTTCTTTCGTGCTTAGACTCGATGGAAACTTTGCCTACGAAGATGGAGTGGACCACGTCGGTGGGACTGACATACTGGTGTCGTGGGTCCCTATCCTAGTCGTCGTCTTCGTCTTCGTGACCACGCCCGTCCTGCTTCCCGTTTTTCTTGGCAGAATCGTCTTGAGCAGCCCGCTGCGTGTAGATGCTTTTAAGGACACGACATTCTTCCATCGTGTGATTAGACTTGGGGTGGAGTTGGCACGGTCCCTTCAACATTTTGTTGTAATCTTCCTGGTAGTCTCGCCGCCCATTGGGGCGCTTGACCGTATTCACCTCGTGGTCGTGGTCGCGAGGGCGCTTGCCCCTGAAGTCATCGCGGTTGTCACGCTGCCTATCCCAACCTTCTCTATGGTCACGGTTGTCAGGGTGACGATGGTTCCTGTTGTCAAAACGACCACGACTGTCATCCCTTCGAGGGGGCTGGTCGGGACCTCTCGCATCTTCTCGGATGAGCTTTTCCGCGTCATCGGCGTCAGCGTAGTTTTTTGTCGTGGCGAGGAGCTCGGCCATCGTGGTCGGCCTTTTGCGCAGTATCTTGTTCCTCAATGCTTCGTGGAAGTGCAGCCCTTTGATGAAAGCCGATATGGCCTCGTCGTGAGAAATTTTTAGGATTTTAAGACGCATATCCGAGAATCATCAGATGTAATCGCGCAGAGGTTCGTTTTTTCTGTCCCTTATTCTCTCGAGGTCGTACTTGTTCCCAGGCTGCTCGCAGGTAGCGATGAAATTGTCGATAAACGCCTGGCGCAATTCTTGCCAAGAGTCGAAAGAGTCCTCGGGCAGGCCAAGGAGCCACTGATGACCAACCTGGTCGAGGACAACTGGGAAGTAGTTTGCCATGACGTGCTCATCTCCTGCTGCTGAACGGACTGCAATCTCGTAGAGAGTGATCCAGTTTTCTAGATTTTCCTTGCCGTCGTATTTCTTAAGCTTCTTGAGTTTAAAGTTGCGGGGCCATACGACTTGGCGAAGGTGTGAAGAAAACTGTCTCAGGCCGGGGGGGCCGTGCGCGGCATCGTACTCAATGCGCCGCAGGTTCTCGTGCAGCGCTCTTTCCGTGGCGCGTGTGTTGATGCGGTCTCGGGCGTCCTTGGGAGGGATGTTGTATCGTAGATCCCTATCCTGGTTTACTTCTTGACCACGCCCATGCTTCTGCTTGCGGTAGCCGCCGGCGTCCCGACCACGGTTGCCACGCCCCACATCCTTCCTGCGATTATTGGGGGAGCGGCTACGGTGGTGTTCGCTGGGTTGTGGTGAAGTCCGGCTGCGATGAGTGTAGTCGGAAGAGACCTCTGTGTAGGAGATAGCTTGGACCCTTTTGAGTAAGGTGGCTGTCTATCCCATCGCGGCGATCAGGTGTGCGCGTACGCTGGATCGGACACCCTGGCACTCAGGAGTATCAGGGAGTCGGTCCAGGTTTGCTATAGCAACAGCCACGTTAGCACTTGGCGTTTTGTAGACTTGCTGATCTCCGACCATGTCGAAAGCGTCATTGAGGTTATGCGGTGCGAGTTGTCGTTCCTCATCCGCGCGTCTCCGAGCATGGTCGGCATTGCGCTATTCGCGGAGTTGCTTCTACTCGTCGGTTTCTCCATCGACGACCGGTTCGTTGTTACTGACATTGAAGATAAGATCTCCCCGCCGGGGCGGAAGGACCGGGAAGCGAGAGAAACCCGAAGGATACGGTGGTAAATCCAGGTCGTAATCTTCATCCTCAGAGTTTGTAACCTCAGTGGGGACAGATCCTGTGCTGGAGTTTGTGCTGGAAGCCTGGTCGTTCGGTAGTACTTGGATCGACACCATGTTGACGTAGTGGCGAGCTGGTCGACTGCTCTGTTTTGGCGACCAACCCGCCTTGTTAAAAAGGGATTGGATGTGCCGTGAGTAGTGAACGGCCGAGTTGTTTAGTCCGTAGGGAGGACTCTGGTCTGGGTCTGCCTTGAGCTCGACGGACCGCCCCGTGGGGGTGGACGTTATTGTCAGAGACGTCCCCAGCTGTTCGTGTGTGACGACACGAGTTGGCCGGCAGGAGTCGAAAGAGTCTGTTGGCGCGACTTGATCAGATCGGCGTGAGATCCCATCTACCAGTCGGGAAGCTTCAAGAAGCCTGAGATCGGTGCGATCAAGGGCTCGGAAAAGATCCGAGTCGTCGACCTTTCTTCCCTTGTAACGAGGGGGTGGAGGTCGAGTGCTCGGTGCCGGCGTGATCGGGATCGATGCCGCTGTCGTCCTAGATTGGATCTAGGTTTCTTCCGAAGTCGTGGTCGTGAGGTCACCGCCATGAGTCGTCCATGTGATCTGGCCGACGGTGAACGTGAGGCCTTCAGGCATGGCCGCGGAAGCTGGAACGATGACCATCTTGTTCGTCGAGAGAACTGTGCGCACACCCCCTACCTGGCGCGCCACTGTCGACGAAAGCTAGTCGGCAGTCTACCTTAGGGTATACCCACGGTAGTAGTTTATCGGTAGACGGTGCGCAAGCTACGAACTTGATGGTGACGCAAGACACGGACAAGCTTTTTATCCAGGTTCGGTCGCCGTGTGGGCGTAATACCTATGTCCTGCGTCTGATTGTATTGGATTGTATTGAGAGAATAATGCGTCCTAGGGGGTCCCTTGCCCCTCCTTATATAGTCCGGAGGGCAGGGTTACAGATCTGGAAACTAATCCTAGTCGGTTACAATTGCCATAGATAGTTCGATATCAATTCCTATTCTAACCGACTAGAATCCTACTTGATCTCCACATCTTGTTTCCTTGCGCGAAACTCTGAGTAGTCGGATCAAGCCTCGAACTCATCTCGTAATGGGCCAAGCCTCCTGGCCCAAGTCTAGCTGTAAGGGTATAGGGGTTTATACCCCCACAGTCACTTGAGCTCAAACTCTCACTTGAATGGAGCACAAAGCTTAGGGAGTGAGAGAGGAGGAAGGGAGAGCTTTCTCTACTCTTCAGAAGAGCCACCGGAAGTTAGAAAAAGTGTTCTATTCGAGTTGCCCTGTTAAAAACAAAGTAAACGAGTACTTATAGTGTGGCACCGGAAGTTCCGGTGCCTAGGACCGGAACTTTCGGTCCAACCAGATCTGACCGTTGGAGCCTCGGTCCAAGCAGATCTGACCGTTGTGAGAGACTCAGACCCATCGGAAGTTCCACCGGAACTTCCGGTCAGAGACCGGAAGTGAATCCTAACACGCGAGGCCATGTGCAAAGGCTCCTATGCGGACTTCCTTTCATGGACCGAAACTTCCGGTTGTGGACCGGAACTTCTGGTCAGGGACTGGAACTTCCGGTCAGACACCGGAAGTGTTTTCTCGAATGCGAGCGCACCTCTCACAGCCCAACCGGAACTTCCTGTCAGACTGACCGGAACTTCCGGTCAGGCACCGGAAGTACCACCGGAAGTTCCAACGGAACTTCCGGTTCTGCATTCTCAGCACCACCTCAAAACTTGTTAGGATGCTAACTTCTAGCTCCGAACTCCGAATTCAATGATCTTGGACATTTCGGAAAGCTTACTCAGAGGGCTAAACAATCCATATGGATACTCAATCCAAAACATAAAGGATCAAAGCATTATTTCAATCTAAAAGTCATCCTAATGTCCAAAGAACACCGAAAAGCCTCTCTCTCTTCTCCAAGTTGATCAAAATCAACTCCAACACCTTCTCCTTTGCAAATGTGCCAACACCACCAAGTGTACACCACTATGTGCATGTGTGTTAGCATTTCACAATCATTTTTATAGGCTTTCTCATGCAACTCACCACGTCACTAAGCGCTAGGTAAATGCAAATGAGACTCACACTTAGTGGCACTAGATAACCATTGCAACTAAAGATTACCCCTCTTTATAGTACGGTTATCTATCCTAAATCCACTCACACCCGCTAGGTGTCTTGAGTGGTAAAACAAAATGGCCCTAATAAAAATACCTTTGCCTTGAGCCCGTTTAGTTTTTCTCTTTCTTCTTTTCCAAGTTAGAGCACTTGAATATCATTTTTTGGTCACCTCCATCACCATGACCATCATCTAGCTCCATCACTTGGTGTGTACCAACCTATCCTTATATTTCACTCATGACAAAGTTTAGTACACATAGGTTTCATCAATTATCCAAAACCAAACTGGAACTTTCAATCTCCCCCTTTTTGGTAATTGATGACAACCTTTTCACAAAGATATTCAATAAAATCTTTTTAGGCTCATGTTGCTTGCCCAAGCTTTTTACCATGTGTAAAGGATATGGACAAGTTTCATAAACCCGAATTGGTAGCATTGGCTCCCCCTACATATGTGCTAAGAGTTTGGATTTGAAAGCTTGCACATATGCTTAGATAGGAAACATAGGAGACAAGGACTACCAAATGATGCTAAGGTGTAAAGAATGGACCTTCGAAGCGTGATACCAATCGAAGTTGCCATTTGAACACCATCCTTAGCACCATGGTTAGTTAGATAGCTCTTGCAAACATAAACACTAGATACCTCGTGAGATCAACATTATGAACAAGGCTCTAGTACCACTTGTAAAAACAAAACATGCAAGGCATATCTAACTATTATCCTACACATGCTAGTTTTTCATTTCATCAATCAATTTTACAACTAGGAAACATCACATAAGCATGTATAAAAAAAAGTGCTATTCAAGCAAGCATATGTAATGCACATCAAATGCAACATACAAGTTTATGAGCTTGCTCCCCCTACTTGTGTGCTTAATTTTTTTTAATTGACCCCCCTTCTTTTAACATGTTACTCCCATATCTTTGTAATTTCTCTCCCCCATTAACAAATTTCTCTCCCCCTTTAGCAAATCTTTGGGAAATTCTCTCCCCCTTTGTCATCAAGGACCACAAAAGGTGAGCTCAAATTTTAGATAGGTTAGTGTGAAACCATATGAAGTGAGATCATTTTTCCAAATTTTTCCAATCTAGATTACTTGCCTAAGATATTTAACTCGGTTTGATCCAAGGACAAGCTTTTTCACACCTCTAAATAAGGGTTATCTTGTACCATGTTGAGTTAAACACTTATAGCTCATATTCTAGATCAAACACTAGGATTGCAAGCCCAAAAACATGTCATATGCTACCACCAGATCAAGTCAAGCATAGAAGCAATAGTGGTACCATACAAGCATCAAATTCATTTGATTTTCATGAATGAGCCTAAGACATGCAAGCAATGACTAGATGCACTAAACAAGTCCTTAACAAAGAATGAATGACATGTCAATCAATTTTACCTTGCATTGCTCGAAGGGGAGGCATGTCTAATAATGGGGGTGCATCAACACATATTTGAGAAGTCAAGTATGTTCCATTCATTCCTTAGCTTGCAAAACCTCTTCTCATCAAGTGGCTTGGTGAATATATCGGCAAGTTGATCATCGGTGCCTATACTCTCAATGCAAATGTCCCCTTTTTGTTGGTGATCTCTTATGAAATGATGGCGGACATATATGTGCTTTGTTCTTGAGTGTTGAACCGGGTTGTTGGTGAGCTTCACGGCACTTTCATTGTCACATAGCAATGGCACTTGCTTGAAGTTGATTCCAAAGTCCTTCAAAGTTGCCTTCATCCATAGGATTTGTGCACAACAACTACCAGCCGCAATGTATTCCGCTTCGGCGGTTGATAGTGCAACACTATTTTGATTCTTGGATGACCATGAGACAAGTGATCTACCCAATAGTTGGCATGTGCCCGATGTGCTTCTTCTTTCAACTTTGCATCCCGCATAGTCCGAGTCGGAATATCCAACAAGTTCAAACTTTGCACCTTTGGGGTACCACAAACCAACATTTTGTGTATGCTTCAAGTACCTCAATATTCTTTTTGTTGCTTTCAAATGACTTTCTCTTGGTGAGGCTTGGAATCTTGCACACATGCATACACTAAACATGACATCCGGTCTTGATGCGGTCACATAGAGTAGGCTTCCAATCATAGACCGATACAACTTTTGATCCACCATATTTCCACTTGTATCACTATCTAGGCTTCCATTTGTTCCCATTGGTGTGCTAATTGATTTTGCATCATCCATACCAAACTTCTTGAGCATGTCTTTTATGTACTTGTCTTGACTCACAAAAGTGCCATTCTTCAATTGCTTGATTTAAAGACCAAGGAAGTAACTAAGCTCTCCAATCATTGACATCTCAAACTCATTAGCCATCATGTTTCTAAACTCTTCACAAAATTCTTGGTTGGTTGATCCAAATATGATATCATCAACATAGATTTGTAACATAAACAAGTCTTTGCCAATCTTCTTGGTGAAGAGAGTGGTGTCAACCTTGCCCATCTTGAAACCTTTAGAGAGTAAGAAATCTCTCAATCTCTCATACCATGCTCTTGGTGCTTGCTTCAAACCATACAATGCCTTTCTTAGTTTGTAAACATGGTTGGGTTTCTTGTCATCTTCAAAACCAGGAGGTTGCTCAACATAAACTTCTTCATTGATATAGCCATTGAGAAATGCACTCTTCACATCCATTTGTAACACCCAAAATTTAATTTTCAGTTAATAGGATTTAATTGGATTTAATTAAGTATTTTTGTGAGCATTTAAATTTAGCACTTAGATAATTTTTGTGGAAATTAAAATTTATCATAAGTTTAGTAACATGATTTTGTGCATTCATGCTGAGACATATTTTATTTTGTGTTGATTGTTTTTGGTTAGAAATAATTTGTGCTTTCAAAATTATATTTGGAAAATGTTTTGGAAAAGAAACCAGAAAAGAAAAGAAGAAGAAAAAGGGGAAACCCCCGGAAAACCAGCCGAGGCCCAGCTTCCCCACTTCTCCTTCCCCGGCCCATTTCTCCCCCCTCCCCCACGGCCCAGGCGCGCGCCTCCCCTCCCTTCCCCTTTTCTTTCTCTGGCTGACAGCCGGGCCCCACGAGTTAGCGCCTCCTCTCCCTTTCCTTTCTTCCCCATCGCGCAGAGGCGATTTTCGTGCAGCCAGCTCCGATTCTCCCGGGATCTTCCCTTCCTTGTGCGCCCAACCAACCCATATAGAGGTCCCGAAACCGGCCAGAGTCCTTTTCCCATCTACGGGTGTGGCTACACCCTAGCCCTAGCCGTTCCCCGTGACGAATTCTGCCGAATCGCCGAATTTCACCCGCCGCCGTCGCCATTGCTGAACCTCGCCGCCGTGTTGTCGATTCCGAGCTGCCGACGAGCTTCGTGCGTGGGTAACGAAGCTTCGGAGACCCTTTCCTTCTTTTCCCCCAGCTCTAATTGCTCGCTAACCCGGCTATGGCGTGCAGAGCCTCACCGATCTGCCAAACCGCGCGGCTGCCCTCCTCCAAGCTCTCCCCGACCAAAAACAAAGCCTTGGGTGAGTTCGCAAGGAGCCCCGCATCATTCCCATGCCCTCGGTATGCGTTTTGGTGCCCTAAGTCGCTGAGGCCAAGAACTCCGGCGAGCTCGGTCTCTCAGCAATGGCACGCCACTGTGGAGCTCGCCGTCGGCCGGCCGCTTTCCCCCTGAGCGAGTCTCGGCCGTAGATCGTGAAATCAAGCGCGTGGATTAGAAGATACCCCTTCGGGGGGGGGGTATTTTGCTAAAGAGTCCTCCAAGTTCTTTAGTTTGGAACCCGCGGTCCTTTGCGCCATCAGGAAACGTGTTTCGCGGTTCTGAAAGCGTATTTTCGTCGGGTTAAAGCCAAATACGTTTTCTGTTATTTACAGAAATGCCATTGAAACTGTTTTGGTCATAAAATGCTCATTTTAAGTCCGATCTGACCCATTCGAATTTCGTTAGATTCGTATTTACGAGCTCTACATGTTAGAAGTATTAGTTTACTGTTTTGAAACTTTTTAATTCTGCAGTAGCATTTAATTAATTATTTCTCTATAGGAAATCTTGGAAAATGCATAACTTCTACGTTTTAATTCCGATTTTCGTGAACTTTACGTTTGTGTGAACGTAGCGCTGCGTACAATATTTTCATAAACTTTTATCTTTATTTTACCACTGTTTGGTGTAATGTTCTAATTATATCTTGTTTGCTTTGTGTATGCTTGTCTCCATTGGATTGCATGTTGTTGATTGATGTTTGGGAATAGACAGTGAGCCGTACGTTGGTGATCAAGACCAAGCTTTTGAAGACCAGCAGGCTCAGGAGAGCTTTGAGCATGGCAAGTATAACTTGGGATCATCCTTGTTACCTATTCACTTATAACTACACATATATATCATGTGCATGCTATCACCTTGTCGACCTTAGCAAAATCATAGATGACTGTTACCTGGATTCCTTGCTACCTATTTGATATGAATTTGGTGTAGATGTGCTAGTGTTTGATATAATCCATGATCTTGTAAGATGATTAATAGCTATGCAATGAACGTTAAAAGATGACAAATAACTATATGAGATCTTATCTGTAAGTGATCACCGGGACAACAGTGCAACCATGAGGGCTATAATGGCTCTGGCTTTAGCTCAGTATGAAGACCTTTTCTAGCTTGTTAGAGGTTACCCGAAAGGGCGGAGGGGCAGAACCGTTTTGGGTATAGTGTGGCCTTTGTCTGTATGTGTATAGGCTGCGAGTCATTGTGCCATCGGAAGGGGGGCTCTATATCTGCGCGCAAAGGAAACCTTGCGGCCCTAACATGTTAGACGAACTTTTGAAAGGCTTCATAGTGATCCCTGCCGACCTCCCTAGGAAGGGGGTTAAGAGATTAGCTACCTTAGGCGAAAGGGTAAATCATGACTCATGGGTAAAGATGTATAACCTCTGCAGAGTGTAAAACTGGTATACTAGCCGTGCTCACGGTTATGAGCGGCCTTGGGGGTTCTTGCTGCGACGACGATGAGCTTATTAAGTTGTTATGTTCATTTGATTATCGTTTATGCTATGGATTAATTATGCTTACACTTGATCATGGGATTAATGGATTATTTATGCTACCTTGACATTTGCTATTTAATTATGAATATGCTATCCACTATTAAAAGCTAAATGCAGTCAAACCAGTGTCAGCTATTTGAGCCTCATGAACCCCTGGTTATACTTGTTGAGTACGATATGTGCTCACTCTTGCAATTTCCCAACACCTCAGGATATGATAATGAAGATGACTGGAATGAGGACTACCATTATGAGTACTAGGTTTGGAGTCAACCAGTCAACAGTGTCCCTGTGTGGAGCTTCCGTCGAGAGCGTTGTTTAATATTATTATCATTTTTTGTGTAACACTATGTGATATATTATGTTCTGCTATGTAATAAACACTGCAATGGTACATTTAAGATTTGTCTACTTATGTGTGCGACTATTCCTGGGGCACATATGAGTCTTTTATGCATCCTATTTTGTTCTTAAAATATGGGTGTGACACCATTTGGTATAGCTTGATGTTATGAGGACAAGCATAGGCCAACAAGATCCTAATTGCTTCCAATCTTGCAACTGGGGCATATGTTTCACCAAAGTCAAGACCTTCAACTTGAGTATAGCCTTGTGCTACCAATCTTGCTTTGTTCCTTACAACTATCCCATCTTGATCTTTTTTGTTGCGAAAGACCCATCTAGTACCAATGACATTGTGATCACTAGGCCTCTCAACTAATTCCCATACTTTATTTCTCTTGAAATTATTAAGCTCTTCATGCATGGCATTAACCCAATCAACATCTTTCAATGCTTCATCAATCTTCTTTGGCTCAATGTGAGACACAAAGGAGAAATGCTCACAAAATGATGCTAATCTTTATCTAGTTTGCACTCCTCTTTGAATATCACCAATGATATGATCCAATGGATGATCTCTTGCAATATTTGTTGGTTGGAGTATTTGCACTTGATTGCTTGCACTTGATTGATCATGAGATGATGTACTAGCTTGTTGATCTTGCACTTGTGTACCACTTGTACTAGCTTGATTTTGATTATGAGAACCACTAGCTTGCACGTTAGAGGTAGGAAGCACTTGATCTTTGTCATCTTCAACATCAATCACCTCTCTAGGCCTTAAATCACCAATATCCATATTCTTCATTCCATCGGCCAATTGAGTGTCTCTCACATCATCTAGATTCTCATCTTCCTCTTGAGAGCCATTGGTTTCATCAAACTCAACATCATGCACCTCTTCAAGAGTACCACTAGCCAAATTCCAAACTCTATAAGCTTTGCTAGTAGTGGAGTAACCAAGCAAGAAACCTTCATCACATTTCTTTTCAAATTTGCTCAATGTAGTGCCTTTCTTCAATATGTAGCATTTACAACCAAAAACCCGAAAGTATGCAATATTGGGCTTTCTTCCATTCAAGAGCTCATATGGTGTCTTCTCCATCATTGGGTGACAATAGAGTCGGTTGCTATAGTAGCAAGCAGTGTTGATTGCTTCAGCCCAAAAAAAATGACTCACATTGTATTCACTCAACATTGATCTTGCCATGTCAATCAAGGTTCTCTTCTTCCTCTCAACAAGACCATTTGATTGTGGAGTATACTTGGCTGAGAATTGATGCCTAATGCGAAATTCATCACAAAGCTCATCAAATCTTGTGTTCTTGAATTCACTTCCATTGTCACTTCTCACTTTCTTGATGGTTGTTTCAAACTCATTGTGTATTCTTTTGACAAATGATTTGAAGGTTGCAAAAGCATCAGTCTTGTCACTAAGAAAGAATACCCATGTGTATCTTGTGAAATCATCCACTATCACAAATCCATATTTGTTTCCACCAATGCTTGTGTATGTGGTTGGTCCAAATAAGTCCATGTGCAACAACTCAAATGCCTTGCATGTACTCATGAAGCTCTTCTTTGGATGAGAGTTGCCAACTTACTTTCTGGCTTGACATGCACTAGAAAGCTTGTCTTTCTCAAATGTGACATCTTTCAAGCCTCTAACAAGATCATGCTTGACTAACTTGTTCAATTGTTTCATTCCAACATGACCAAGCCTTCTATGCCATAACCAACCCATGCTAGATTTAGTGAGCAAGCATGTTGATAATTGAGCTTCACTAGCATTGAAATCAACCAAGTATAGATTCTCATATCTGAAGCCTTTGAATATCAAGTTAGAGCCATCTACACTTATGATCTCTACATCATCAACTCCAAATATGCGTTTGAAACCAAGATCACAAAGTTGAGCTACGGATAGCAAATTGAAGTTTAAACTCTCTACTAGTAGCACATTAGAAATGCTCAAGTCATTGGATATAGCAATTTTACCGAGCCCTTTGACCTTGCCTTTGCCATTATCACCAAATGTGATACTATCAACACTATTGTCATCATTTGGATTGATTGAATTGAACATTCTTAAATCACCGGTCATGTGTTGTGTGCACCCACTATCAAGCACCCAATGCCTTCCTCCGGCTTTATAATTTACCTACAAAACAAATCAATGTTTCTTAGGTACCCATATTTGTTTGGGTCCTTGGAGGTTAGTGACTAAGCTTTTTGGTACCCAAATGGCCTTCTTCTTTGGACCCACAATTGGTGTACCAATAAACTTAGCATGCACACCCTTCTCACCCTTGGTAAGCACATAACAAGAATTAAAAGGAATGTAAGATACATTAGCATTTTTCTTGTTCTTGTTTATTTTGTTGCAATTAAGCTCTAGGTGCCCAACTTGCTTGCATCTATTGCAATACCGACCATTGCTCTTCACAAAGCTAGGCTTGTGAGTTACAAAGGCTGTCTTGCCTTTCTTGGGAGTATAGCCTAATCCTTCTTTGTTGAGAGAAAATCTTTGGCTACCCAAGCATTTTAGCAAGCGGGCCTCACCACCATAGGCCTTGCCTAGGGCGTGAGTGAGCTCATCCACCTCTCTCTTGAGAGTCTCATTCTCAACCTTTAGTGAAGTATCACAAGTGACACCGACACTAGAAGTAGAGGTAGAGTTAGTGGTGGTGGATGAAGACCTACAAGAAGAGTTAGTGGCAACAACATTAGATAAGTTGGGTGATTCTTTAATTAAGTCACATGGTGTGCCCACATCACATGATACAACAACCTTTTCCTTGTTCTCTTCTAACAACAAGGAGTGAGCCTTTTCAAGCTTGGTGTGAGCCTTGCCAAGCTTCTCATGAGCATCCACTAGCCTCTCATGAGTAGCATTGAGCTCATCAAAGGATTGCTCAAGAGCTTTCAATTTCTTGGCCAATTCTTTACACTTCTTGTTTTTAGATTGAATAAGTGAATCAGCTTGTTCTAGCATGTCCATGAGTTGTTCATTAGTGAATTCATTTTCATCATCACTATCACTATCATGTTCATGTTCACTTTCACTTTCACTCTCATCATATTGTACCTTGTGGCCCTTGGCCATGAAGCATGAAGGAGTGTCGAAGAGTGATGGCTTGTTGATAGCAATGCTTGCAAGCGCCTTCTTCTTGGATGCCTTGTCATCATCATTTGAATCATCATTTGAAGAAGCATCACTATCCCATGTCACAACATAGGATCCACCCTTCTTCTTCTTCTTCTTGAAGACCATCTTCTTGTCCTTCTTTTCTTTCTTCTCCTGCTTGTTCTTCTTCTCATGCTCATCATGATCACTATTGTATGGACAATCCGCCACAATATGATCGGGGCTCTTGCACTTGTAGCATAGCCTCACATATTCCTTGTTTTTGGAGTTGTCCCTTCTCTTTCTTGTATGGTAGCCCTTCTTCTTTATCATCTTGCCAAACTTGAGGACAAAGAATGCTAGTGCTTCATCATCACTATCATCATTGGAGCACTCCTCTTCACTTGATTCTTCCTTCTTGGCTTTTCCCTTGTTCTTGCTCTTGGATGAAGAGCTAGCTTTGAATGCTACACTCTTCTTCTTCTTGTCATCATCATTCTTCTTCATGACCTCATCATCATCATTGTCATTGTATTGATCCTCGGTCATGACATCTCCAAGTACCTCATTAGGAGATACACCCGTCAATCCTCCTCTAAATATGATTGTTCTCAATGTCTTGAACCTCTTGGGCAAGCACATCAAGAACTTGTGAATGAAGTCCTCATCCTTCACTTTCTCACCAAGTCCCTTGAGATCATTGATGATGACTTGGAGCCTATAGAACATCTCAGGTATGGACTCATCATCCTTCATCTTGAAGTTGGATAGCTTGTCCTTAAGCATGTACAACTTGGCACTTTTTACCGTTGTAGTGCCCTCATATGTTTCTTCTAGCCTTGTCCATACTTCACTTGCTCTCTCAAGATCTTTGACTTGTTCAAATACCTTTGAATCAATGCCATTATAGATTGTGTTGAGAGCCATTGTATTGCATTGCTTGTTTGCTCTCTCATTGTCGGTGGGGTTAGCCAGGTCAAGGATCACAAAATCATTCTCCATGACTTCCCACACTCTATCATTGATTGATCCAAGGTACATTTTCATTTTTCTCTTCCAATAGTTAAAAGAACTTGTGCCATCAAAGAACGGTGGTTTGCTCCCAACATGGTTGAACACTATTTGAGCCATAATTTGAGCACCGAGGTTGTTAAGCCTTCACAAACGGTGACCACGGCTCCGATACCACTTGAAAGGTCCTAATATGGCTAGAGGGGGGTGAATAGCCTATTTAAAATTCTACAAACTCACTAGAGCAAGAGATTAGTAAATAACAAAGCGAAGCTTTTTGCTCTAGCTCTAATGGGGTGTTTGCAAGCCACCTATCCAACAATTCTAGTTGATATGAACACTGGGCACACAAGAGCTATGACACTACAAGCTACACTAGAGAACTATGCTACACAAGACAAAGTAAGCAACTAAACTAATTACACTACTTTGCAGAAAGTAAATGAAGAGGATGAGATGTTTATACCGCCGTGTGGGGGATGAACCAATCACCAATATATGAACAATCAATCACCGGGAGAATGTCAATCAAACACAATTGAGACACCGATTTTTCTCCCGAGGTTCACGTGCTTGCCGACACGCTACGTCCCCGTTGTGTCGACCAACACTTGGTGGTTCGGCGGCTAAGAGGTGTAGCACGAACCTCGTCCTCACTAGGACACCGCAAGAACCGACCCACAAGTGAGGTAACTCAATGACACGAGCAATCCACTAGAGTGGCTTTTGGCACTCCACCGGGGAATAAGCCCAAGAACCCCTCACAAATATCACCTTGATTTGGGGGTGGACACAATCACCAAATCCCCTCACCAATCAACAAATCCACAACCGTCTAGGTGACGGCAATCACCAAGAGTAATAAGAAATCCACAATTGCAATCACCACCTAGTGCCACAAGAATGAAATCAGAAAAGCACAACACTAGGGTTTCCCCAAATCCTCTCACCAATGAGCACCAAGCTATGGAGAAGGAGAGGAGAGGAAGGAGATGCTCTTGAAGCTCTCAGATCTGTCACTGTCGACGAAAGCTAGTCGGCAGCTTGGGCTACAGTTTCTGCCATGCGGATCGAGAGGTCAATTGCCTCGGTGATCTTGAAGCTTTCCTCCTCGCAAGTGTATGCGGTATAGACATTGCCCCTGACGGTTAGGACGCCCTTCTCTATTGGCATTTTGAGGACCAGGTATGAGTAATGTGGGACTGCCATAAACTTTGTTAGCGATGGTCGGCCTAGAATTGCATGGTAGGTGCCGTCGAAGTCGGCGACCACGAAGTTGACAAATTCTATTCGAAAGTGGCCAGGCGTTCCAAATTGGATAGGCAATGTTATCTGTCCGAGGGGTACTGAACTTTGACCTGGTAGAACTCCCCAGAATTGGGCGTCGTACGGCTTTAGCTGTGCCGGGGTTATCTTGAGGGCAGGCAAGCTGTTGCGAAAGAGGATGTCGATGGAGCTTCCCCCGTCAACGAGCACGCGCTCGAATCTGACGCTGTTGATGCAAGGATCTAGGATTAGAGGGAAACGTCCTGGCTCCGGGATGGCGGCCCATTGATCCTTCCTGCGGAAGGAGATCTCCCTGTGCGACCAGGGAGAAAATTTCGGATCGGCGATCAGACCATCTGTGCTGTCCACGTTGAGGCAGGCTCTCTTCAGGAGCTTTCTTTCACGCTTAGACTCGATGGAAACTTTGCCTCCGAAGATGGAGTGGACCACATCGGTGGGACTGACATACTGGTGTCATGGATCCCTATCCTGGTCGTCGTCTTCGTCTTCGTGACCACGCCCGTCCTGCTTCCCGTTTTTCTTGGCAGAATCGTCTTGAGCAGGAATCACCAAGAGTAATAAGAAATCCACAATTGCAATCACCACCTAGTGCCACAAGAATGAAATCAGAAAAGCACAACACTAGGGTTTCCCCAAATCCTCTCACCAATGAGCACCAAGCTATGGAGAAGGAGAGGAGAGGAAGGAGATGCTCTTGAAGCTCTCAGATCTGTCACTTGAGCTCAAACTCTCACTTGAATGGAGCACAAAGCTTAGGGAGTGAGAGAGGAGGAAGGGAGAGCTTTCTCTACTCTTTAGAAGAGCCACCGGAAGTTAGAAAAAGTGTTCTATTCGAGTTGCCCCGTCAAAAACAAAGGAAAGGTGTACTTATAGTGTGGCACCGGAAGTTTCGGTGCCTAGGACTGGAACTTCCGGTCCAACCAGATCTGACCGTTAGAGCCTCGGTCCAAGCAGATCTGATCGTTGTGAGAGACTCGGACGCATCGGAAGTTCCACCGGAACTTCCGGTCAGAGACCGGAAGTGAATCCTGACACGCGAGGCCATGTGCAAAGGCTCCTATGCAGACTTCCTTTCATGGACCGGAACTTCCGGTTGTGGACCGGAACTTCTGGTCAGGGATCGGAACTTCCGGTCAGACACTAGAAGTGTTTTCTCAAACGCGAGCGCACCTCTCACAGCCCAACCGAAACTTCCTGTCAGGCTGACCGGAACTTCCGGTCAGGCACCGGAAGTTCCACTAGAACTTCCGGTCCTGCATTCTCAGCACCACCTCAAAACTTGTTAGGATGCTAACTTCTAGCTCCGAACTCCGAATTCAATGATCTTGGACATTTCGGAAAGCTTACTCAGAGGGCTAAACAATCCATATGGATACTCAATCCAAAACATAATGGATCAAAGCAGTATTTCAATCTAAAAGTCATCCTAATGTCTGAAGAACACCGAAAAGCCTCTCTCTCTTCTCCAAGTTGATCAAAATCAACTCCAACATCTTCTCCTTTGCAAATGTGCCAACACCACCAAGTGTACACCACCATGTGCATGTGTGTTAGCATTTCACAATCATTTTTATAGGCTTTCTCATGCAACTCACCACGTCACTAAGCGCTAGGTAAATGCAAATGAGACTCACACTTAGTGGCACTAGATAACCATTGCAACTAAAGATTTCCCCTCTTTATAGTACGGTTATCTATCCTAAATCCACTCACACCCGCTAGGTGTCTTGAGTGGTAAAACAAAATGGCCCTAATAAAAATACCTTTGCCTTGAGCCCATTTTGTTTTTCTCTTTCTTCTTTTCCAAGTTAGAGCACTTCAATATCATCTTTTGGTCACCTCCATCACCATGACCATCATCTAGCTCCATCACTTGGTGTGTACCAACCTATCCTTATATTTCACTCATGACAAAGGTTAGTACACATAGGTTTCATCAATTATCCAAAACCAAACTGGGACTTTCAAGAACGAGCAACAACGACACACTGAAGGAACAACAAGACAGGGGTAGGGTACATAACACATCGCCTAGGAGAAACAAAATTGGAGGATTAGGGCCTCCTAAGAAGGCGATCAACCCGATAGGACCGAACGATGAACATCTCCATGGAGCAGAGGCGGCAAGCCACAGTGACTGCGCAGACGAGAGTGCTCTTCATTCCTTAGGATCCGGTGCCCCCGCCGCTCCAGAGATGCCAGCAAGCTCCGCCTTGCTGGTTCCACAGGCGTCTGCGATCTCGTACAGGGACTCATCATCACCTGAGGGATAGTAAGGATCAGCTAAAAGATAAGAACGAGAGATAGCATTATGCAGTCGGCGGGACGCACCAGCAAAGTCAAACTTAGCCCGTTGGACGTGGGCGGCCTTGTCCTCCGGGAGCTCAAAGCCCGGTTCCTCCTTGGACATGAGGCGGGAGCTCCTCCGAAGCTTGCGAGCTGTGTCCTTGGCCCTCTTGCGCCTGGCACGCCTCTTTTGGGCACGGCTCACGTGTTCTTCTTCAGTGAGCCCCCAGCAGAGAAGACAGGGGGCGCCTCCAGGCTGAAAGCCGCTAAAGCTTCAGCAGCCACTTGCTCATCTTCAGGTGCATCTGCGCGCTCAGGAACGCCGCCAACGCCGTACCATGGTAGTGCAAGAGTAGAAGGATCACAGCAGGCCTGCGCGGGGTTGGCGTTGGTGGTGGCAGGATATGGGGTGGCTCGCCTAGTGTTGACTGGGCGGAGAGGAGGAGTGGTGGTGGGGATTTCCCATTCAAGGATGGAGGCAACCATGTTCTGAGGAGCCGCAGGCATTTGGGTGGGCGGGTTGCCAATAGGATGGTAAGCGGGTGGAGTATGCAGGGTGGGGTGGGGGCCGACCATGTAGTTAGAGAAGTCAGGCATGGGGCTGGCGTCCAGCCAAGTTCTGATGGTGTGGATTGCAGCAATAGAAGTAGGCCTGCTATGATTGCGCACAAGCAGCTGGTCGGGCACCTCACGATCATGATCAAGGTGGAGCACAACACGCATAAAAGTGAAATCCTCGAGAAAGCAATCGGGGTCAAAGCAGCAAACGTTACCGATTGCACTCAGAGCCTGTCTGGCCAGGGGCTCCGTCCAATGCTCGAGGGGGAAGTCGACCGCCGTAATCTAAGCATAGATGTTGTAGAAGGCGTAGAACTGGTTGTCTGCCTCCTCATGGCGCTCCACGGTGATGGTGTTGCCGTCGAAGTCGATGGGAGACCTAGCCACCACCTAGTCGCGCTCTTCCGGGGTGTCGAACACCATGGTGCCCACACCTCGAGCAGAGGCAGCGAGATGGAAGGCCGGGGCCCCACAGGCAGCCTCCATTGCCTGGGGAATGAAGATGTGGGTGCTATGCACCGCCTCCCTCAGGTACACATAGGCGAACACCTTGGATGCCTCGTACTCGCCATCGCCAATGTGTGCCTCCACCATGGTCCGCTTAGCAGGGACCGAGCAGGAGAACCCCGCGCTAGGAGTCGGAGGTGGGGCAGGACGGGCGCCATGGCCAGGGACATGCGAGTGGAGGATATCGACAGCATCAGCAATCATGCTTGCAATGGTGGGGGATGCGGGGTGGACTCCGGTAGAGTGGAAGGAGTCATCAGAGCGGGTAGACATGCTGTAGGGTGGAAAGGTTTTGCACTGGAAACTTTTATGCCCTAAATGGAGGCAACGAGAGCATTTTATAGGGTCGTGACACTGAGAGACGAAGTGATCAGAGGCAAGGCATTTGAAACATTTCTTCACAACCGTATTTCCTTTGACCTTAAGAAAAATAGGTGACCGCCGAACGTCGGGACGATCAGTTTTGCCCGCAGAGATGGTGACAATTCCGGTGAGGTGAGTACGTGTCTGCCGTGCCACAGAGGTGGCGTTGCGGTGGCAGTTAACACGGTCACCAGCGGTGATAATCCATGATGAGTAAGCATGCTTGTCACAATTCCCCGTCAGGCAGTAGGCCTGAGAAGTAGGGGGCAGCCGAGAAGTAGCAGTAGCGGTAGGACTGCAGACGGGCTGGCCATTAAGATTGTTGGCAGATAAAGCATTTTTGATCGGGCTCTTCGCACCGTGATCACCGAGGTCATCTGTATGGTGACACGCGGGCATGCCTAGAGGTTTACTGTCCAGCTGCACGACAAAGGAAATGGCCAGCATGGTGACGGGTCGAGTATTGGGCTGCTGGGCCTGAGATTGATCCCGCATCTCAAAATTCAAACCATCGCCCGCTCCAATGATTGCCAACAGGGGGGAGATGGCAGAGATAGCCACACTCCTGTCCCCATGAATACGGAAGATGATCCCATCAATGGCGAAGATCCCAATCCGAAGGAGAAGACTTTTAACCATATTGGAAGTAACAGAGAAGTAATAGACGGAAGGGATGTCTTGAACCACAGCGAAGGATTCAGGGGGGCACATAAATGGAAGTTAAGGGCTTTAGCCACCAGGCTAGAGGCACAGGATCCACGCCCGTTGGACTGGGAGATCTAGAAGACATGCACAGGAAGAACAGGAACCAAAGGCCTAACAACAGGGCAGAAAAAATTCTTCAGGACAAAGTTTTGAAAGTGCGTACCCGGCTGAAAGGTGAAGGCAGCAGGCTCAGGGCTCCTGTCTCTAGCTCCGCCGCGCCGAGGTTGGTACACCGGAGTGTTTCCAGGTGGTTTAGCGCTGCAAGCGCCGGCCTGACTGGGGCGACCGCCTTGTGGACCTTTCGTCGAACACCCATCACGCACAGGGGGGGGGGGGGGGTACGCCAGCCTCCAAGGCCTTGACGCTGGGGACTGGGATCGGCAAACGGCGAGCCTGTGGCGCGGCGGTGGAGTGCAGCGGCACCCATGGTTGGCAGGGGAACAGGGGAAGGTGGCTTGCGGGTAAGAGGGAGGCAGGTATGGTGCCGAAACAAAGAGGGTGTGGGAGAGGAGCGGGAGGAGAGGAGGGAGACATCCCTCCTGTTACAAAGATCCACTGCCTACTCTTCCTTTTGTTTCCTTCCTGGGTTAATCCTTTTACGCGAAGCGAGGAGGAAAGCGTAAGTGAGATGGTGATAGATGTGGTTCACTCAGCGTGTAAAGTGGATCTGAGCCATTTGAACTCTGGGACGTTACACCATGTGACATCCGAAATGACACCCCATAGCTTTACATCGTGGAACTAAACAAGCCATAAGCTTCGAACATGAAATAGGAAGCAGGAATCTGGTAACCCCAGTTCACCTCTGTAGCCAGTATAAGTCAAGAAACTTATTTCATAACTCCAAAGACCTCAAGTTCTTGAATGTCTATATTTGACACACCGTAATGAGCTCAGGGTGGAATTAAGGTTGCATCCAAGTTCCATGAATGTCTATATGTTTGACATTTTATTGTTTAATTTCATTGGCCATGTTTGGTAGCTTATACTGCGTATGGACATAATAAGTTGAACGAGAACAGACAAACGACACGCTTTTCTAGCAGTACCAAACAGGGCCGACAAGTGCCAAGAACCACAAAGTTCAAGCCAACAATTTTGAACGAACAACCAGCAGAGAAGCTTATGTTGTCTCTATCTCTGACTGCATCGTGTCTTTGACAGTATCACAGATTCCTTATGAAATTGTTGTCACATCTGCTGCATTGAAGCATGAAGAAAACATCAGACGGAATTTCAGATATGGACTTTCTGAAAAGAAAAAAAACGAGTGGCTGATGGTTGCTCAAGTCATAGACGCCAATGGTAGAGAAACATGGTAGTTTTCAGTTAGCACAATATTTTCAGTCAATGAAAATTGTATCTTTCATTAGAATTTTTTAAAATTTTATACATTTTACAAAAATAATTTTAAATTTTAAAGGCATATATATGTCAAATTTACTCTATTAGTCCAAAATATTTTCTTCATAAGAATGCTTATTATACCTTCAATTACAATGTTATCGTGGATTATTGAGAATGCTTTCCTAGAGGAAGATCACTGCTGCTACCTGCGTCCATGCCCACCAATCTAACATCCTCTTATCTGTTTCAGACGCTGCAGGGTTCTAGCTCCAGCATCCATGACATCACATTCACACCTGGAGGAGCTTACCACTATCTTCAGGCAATGGTTCCTGCGTTGTTTTTGTTTCCTCAGCTACTGCTCTACTGTTGCTCGATCTTTTCAGGGTAACCATTAACGTCTTGTTCATAGCCGTAGTCGATGCATAGCTGTGATTCTAGTGCCATCCCCTTCTCCTCCAGCTCAGACACTCTAGATTGCAGAGAGTTTATGTAGTCCCTTGCTCTCATCAGTATGGATGTTTTATCTCGCTGCCATGAGAAAGACACACGTACGTATGATTAAAACAGCTAAGTACTACTACTAACCAATTCAAGAATGAGATAAGTTTTGAAGGATATGTGCTATATATATATACCTTGGAGGAAGGGGGCAGTGCATTCCTTAGAGCATCAAAGCTGTCGTTGATCTTCTCCCGGCGCTTGCGCTCCGACAAGAGGTGCTGAAGCTGGATGTTGTTGCTCTCGTCGGACGACGGCACTGCCGGCGCGGCCATCTCTGTCCGGGAGCTCTGCCTTTGCCGCTGGGAAAGCCTAGCGCTGTGCATTTTCACCAGGACCGACATGGCCGTCTTGATCGCCCTCTGCCCGCAGGCGCCCTGCTTTAGCTTCTTCTTGGGGTGGAGGTGCCGGACGTACTGCCTGAACGCACTGGTGCCGGAACCATCCTTGTGCCGTGCTTGGCTCATGATTTCTTCCCGGTTCAGGTTCGGGATCGTCTCAAGGTAGCCGTAGGGGAATGGAGAAAATGGTGTGTCCAGGGATGAGGCCTGGGCCGGTTGTTGGCAAAAGGCTGTGGTGGCGCTCGATGCCGAGAGCACAAGCGACGATGACGACGGCGACGACGACCACTGATGCTGGCTAGGGCTCTGCGGTGGCACGGCGTGGTGCAGGTGCAGCTCATGCTCTTGCTCCATGTCCAACAGCGCGTAGATCTGCGCCAAACAGCCATTGGATGCAACAACGATATAGATTAGTACAGGAGTCGATCTCAAATTCTCAAATAACATGTAACAGTTCAATTTGATTATTGCCTGTTGAAGCTGCTGCTGAAGTTGTTGCGAGCTGACCACCACGTCTTGCTCTTCCCTCTGGCTGTGAAGATGATCAGAGTCGTCGCAGCTGCTGTTACTGCACAACGACAACCGCAAACTGAGATTAAGATTGACGGACCATAACACCTGGCAGTAGCTATATCGAGCAGGGCGACCGTACCGTGTACGTACCTCGCCTTGTGCCATGGCATGTCCCCACTAAAGACAGCTCTGGCGCCGCCTATAGACGGAGATGGCGGCCAGCTGCAACCATCCATGGCGAGCTCGATCGCCGGGCAGCTCGTTGCAGCTTTCAGATCCGTGTTGATTGAGAAAGCAGGGCTATCGTCGCACGGCTACATATAGCTGCAAAAGCTAAGGATGCGTTGAAGACTTGAACTTCTTGGTCAAAGGAAGGCGAGACATGAGCACGACGACGACGGAGTTGCTTCGCAAATCGACGAGTTGCTGCATGCCTCCTGTGTGACACGCGTGTGTGGCTCTCTTTCTTTATTTGTCATGGTCGCTGTGAGGTGGCTGCGGCAGACTACAACGACTCTAGCAACTACTTTGGCAAGCTACGCAGCAGCCAGTGAAGTGAGATATTTATTCATAATATAGAGTATTGTAAACAGGGCAGCAAGAAACGTGCCCAATTGGTTTGGTGCACGACTCTCACCAACTCTCGCACACACATGGGCCACCATAAACATCAGCAGAACCTGTGGACGTATCAGAGGGACGCACACTTGTCAAAAACTTGGACCTGGTAGAGCTTAAGAGTGGCTTAGAGTTAGAGCAACGTTTACTCTTGGACACTTAGACTTAGTAAACTGCTCTTAACCTTGGTGGAAGCACGGTAGCTAAACAAGCCATTGCTAGAAATCAATTTTCAGAGATGGTTCTATTAAGTAAATCGTCATTAAAATATACTCCCTCCATTCCAAATTGTAAGTCATTCCAAGAATCTTGGAGAGTCAAAGCATTTTCATGTTTGACCAAAATTTTAGAGAAAAATACTAAGATTTGTAACATAAAGTGAATATACTATGAAAATATAATTAAGGAAGAATCTAATGATACTTAGTTAGTATCATAAGAATAATTATTTTATCATATAAATTTGGTCAAACTTAGAAAAGTTTGACTCTCCAAGATTCTTAGAATGACTTACAATTTGGGATGGAGGGAGTACCTATCACTAGTACAGTAAAGCTCTACGCTGGCGGTGGAATTTTATTTTTACAGGCGGTTTTAATTAAAAAGCGCCTGTAAAAAGAAATCGACGGGCCCAACTTAAAAACCGCCAGTGAAAACGGATTTTCACAGGCGGTTTTCCTAACAAAACCGCTTGTAGAAATCATGTATTTCTACATGTGGTTTTCCTAAGGAACCGCCACTAAAAATCATATTTCTACGGACGGTGTAAAAATAATTTGAAATTGAATTTTTTGAGCTTTTCAAATGACCTCGTTTAAAAAAAACTGTCAAAATAAAAGTTGTAGATCTCGAAAAGTTATAAAATTTTGTAGTTGATAATTTTTTCATTTGAGATCATCTTATCATCGAAAATAACGTTTGAATTTCTAAAATTTAAAATTCAAATTTTGGAAATGAGCTCGGATGGAGAAACTACCAATATAAAAGTTGTAGATCTTGAAAAGTTATGAAACTTTGAAGTTGACAACTTTTCCATTTGAATCTGTTTAGGGCCTCAAATAATCAATGTATGCTCGGTTTAGAATAATATGTGGGGAACTAAACTCTAATATAGACATAACTGGGTGATAGGTGGAGTTGTAGAGAAGGTTACGCGTGAGAATGAGGTCTCAGGTTTGAATCCCACCAGCCACGTAGCGTGCGTTTTTATGCGAAAAAATACATGACTTGTGACTTCGATGGAGACGGGCAGACGATTAGCCAGTAGGCCTTTCTTGAAATAAAAATCTTTTTCTTTCCTATTTTTAAAAATCATTTTCGTATTTTTTTCTAGAAAAAATTTGACGGGCGGGCGATTAGCTAGTAGGCCTTCCCTAAAATAAAAATTTTTTTTCCCTATTTTTAAAAGCTGATTTTGTATTTTTTCTAGAAAAAATTTTCTATAGGCGGTTTGTCATAACTGAACCGTCTGTAGAAATTCATTTCTATAGGCGGTTGACATAACTGAACCGATTGTAGAAATGTATTTGTACAGGTGGTTTTCAGTTACCCGCATGTGAAAAAATTTATTTCCACAGGCCACCAGCGCAGACGATTCGCCAAACCGTCTTGCAAACCGCCTGTACCTCTGTGTACTAGTGTATTTTCATGAAAGGTCAACTTAAAAGTACTCCTGAAAATAAGATTTTTAAAGACACTGAAAATGGGTGATTCTAGAGCCGTTTTGTTAAAGTCCACCATCCCTAAAACCCGATTTTCAAGGGCGGTTGAGTAAGTCAACTGTTCTTAAAAATAGTTGTATACAAATAAATTCATATCTTTTTTCAAATAATAAGAGTGGCTTAGAGTTATATCAAGGTTATGGATGATGGCAGTGATCACCTAAGCTGTGAATTTAGAACTACCTTCAAGAAAAATAAGTCTATCTCTTCGAGTAGATCCAAGAGAAAGTCAAAGGTGTGTGTGATTAGAAATCATAAACAAGTTTCACAATGAAAGAAATCTTCTAAATAGTAGTCCAAGAGAAAGTCAAAGGTGTGTGTGATAAGAAATCATAAACAAGTTTCACAATGAAAGCAGAAGCTAGACTTCACCGATCTTGTTGAAACAGGGAAGAAAGATTTTCTGAAGACTGTACTTAACAATATCTATGGAGAACAAGAATTTATTTGGCACTACACTGAACCTCATGGTCGGTGCGAGGGCATCCTACATGGAATTAATTTGGAAGTCTTTCATATTGTAGTACTATAATAAGGGAGATTGTTACGTCAAATTTCTACTTAGAAATAAATCAGGTGGTTTTCATTGGGTTCAAATTAGTATGGGGCTGCTAATGTGAAACACAAATAATCCTTCCTTGTGGAGTTCATTCAAACTTGTGCAAAGAAAATAGGTCTTCCTGTGGTATGAGATTTTAATATATTAGAAACCCACAGGGTAAGAACAAATGTCGGCTACGAGGATTGATTACCCTTCCGTTTTAACGCTATCATTGATAGTTTGGATTTTAGGGAACTTGATCTCTCAAACAAAAAATACAACCTAGAGAAATACCAACTCATGAAAGACTTGATCAAGTCTTAGTAAGTACGGAATGTGAGTCGAAATTTCCTCATGCGATGGTACAAGCATTGACAAGGGAAATATAACATATTTCATTGCTTGTAGATATTGGTAATGACACTCATGGAAATAAGCAACCAGGGTTCAATTCTAAACTAGGTTGGTTATTAAGCGATGATTTTTATGAGTTAGTTGTTGATGTATGACAAAAGGAAATGAGAGGTAACACTCCGCTTCAGAAATGACAACACAAAATTCAATGACTTCGTCAATTCCTAAGGGATGGGCAAGAATCTTAAAGAATTCATCACCAATTACTATAAAGGCCTCTTTGGGGTAACTGGATAGTAACAACTTTTCTATGATAGAGTTCTTCACATACGACATTGCATAAGTTTCACAGTTAGAAAATGACATCTTTTCGCAACAAAATTTTCATAAAAGGAGGTTAGAGAGGCTATCGTTCTAATGGAACATATTAAGGCTCCAAGGCTCGATGGGTTTCCGGTTGAGTTTTACCAAGTTTTTTGAGATTTAATAAAAATAATTTCATGCCTCACTTTAATGAATTTGACAAGGGTGGCCTCCCTCTTTTTAGTCATAATTTTGGTATAGTTACATTATTACCAAAACAAAAGGAAGGTACACAAATCCAACAATTGTGACCCATTTGTTTTTTAAATATCAGCTTCAAGAATTTCACAGAAGTGTTGAGTGACCTAGTGGCTCAAAAGGTGATTCGACCATCTTAATCGGCTTTTATGAAAAAAGGAATATTTTGGAATGGGTGGTCATTCTGCATGAAACCATACATGAAATGCATAGGGAAATATTAGATATGGTTAATCTTAAAGCTAGACTTTGAGAAAGGCTACGATAAGGTAAAATGGTCTTTTTACAACAAACTCTAAGAATGAAAGACTTTTCGCCCGAGATGGTGCAAATGGATTGATCAAATTGTGAAGGGAAGGCAGTGTTAGTGTTAAAGTCAACGGGAATTTCTTCCCAACCAAGAAAGGACTATGACAAGGTTATTCCTTGTCTCCTATCTTATTTAATCTAGTTGTAGATATGCTAGCTACCTTGATTTTGAGGGCAAAGTCTAATGGAAAATTCAATGGAGTTGTCCCTCACTAGGTACAGGATGATTTGTCTATCCTCTGGTATGCGGATGACAATATCCTATTTTTGGGTCATGACATGATCAAGGCCAAAGATCTTGGAAAAAATACGGTGAGCACCATCCCTACCAAGACATTATGTAGACTGTGCAGCTGATAGGTGGGCCACGGTACTATTTTTAGCATGCGGATGGCAAATCAAATACCTCATGGGTTACATGTCAGCCGTACATCCCCACCATGTTTCTGTAGGGTTGGTCCTCACCGATTTCTTTTTCTAATATCTTAAGCTAGTGCTTAGTACCTTTGACCAATTACTAGGCTAAAAATTAATTTTCACAGATAAAGTGAGTTGTTCTGTTATGGCGCAGCTAAGGATTGTGAACAAGAGCATACACAATTGTTTGGTTGTAAGGTAGGTGGCCTTCCTTTTAGGTATCTAGATATACTTATGAAATATATATTTAACTAACATTGGGCCCACATTGAAGAGAAGTTCCAGAAAAAACAAATAGTTAGAAAGGAAAGTTATTTTTAGTTGGAGTTGCTTTTGATTAATTTAGTGCTAACTAGTTTTTAGCCATGTTCATGCTATTTTTTTGAGATTCCTAGAGGAATCCTTTAGAATCTAGATTACTATAGACACTACTAGAGAACAGGCTTTTCGTCGATCTGCCTAAATACCTTTAGTCTCGACATTTTTAGGATCCGGGACAAAAAGGGTCTTTAGTCCCGGTTGGTAACACCAACCGGGACTAAAGGTCCCTCCCCAATGGCTCTGTTGTCAGACGCTGTCGGGAGGGACCTTTAGCCCCGGTTGGTGTCACCAACCGGGAGTAAATCCCGACCATTAGTCCCGGTTTGTGCCACTGACCGGGACTAAATCTTTTGTCCCAGTTTGTGGCACCGACCGGGATCTAAAGCTGGGATTAGACCTGGTTTGTCTTACCAACCAGGATTAAACCCTCCCTCTGTATAAATTCAAGCTCCTTCTCCCTCTTCTTCCTCCCTGCTCGAGCCCGAGCTCCTTTGTTCTTGCTTGTTCTTCCATTGTTCTTGTTTGTTCTTGCTCTCATCTCCGGCGATCAATCCACTTCAACGCTTCTACGTCGTCATCAATTTGTTTAAAAGGTTGCTAACTTCATCCTCCTATGTTTTAGCAGCACCATATTATAATTTCATGTTGTATATGGCTATTTTATTTCATATTGCTAGCTTAATCACTTTTCATGTTTGAATTTTTATGAAAGATGACAAAAATAGTATACACATATCATTACTAGTATGTATACACAAATCATATTTAGTTCTATTATAGACAATTGAGGATTTTTTTTACTTTAATTTGTTCATATTCTCATTTTAAAATATTAAACAATGTTGATTCTTTGTAATTTTAAAATAAATTAATTTTAACTTTAAAATTCTTCAAATCAATTTTATTTAGAGATAAAATTACACCTTTTAATAGAAAAAATGTAAATTCAATGATAATGCAGATGACGACACGCCATTGGATATACAATGTCGATCGCCGCTTCAACGAGTTCATTGCGGGCGTGCGAGAATTCTTAAGAGTGGCAGAGTAAAACAAGCGGGATAGTTTTATGTGCTGCCCATGTGCTGTATGTATGAATTTGAAAGAATTTTGTAGCTCAAGAAGTATTGACTTGCACTTGTTCAAGTCGGATTTCATGCCAAATTACATTTGTTAGACCAAGCACGGAGAGATCGGGATTAGGATGGAAGAAGGTGAAGAAGAACAAACGGACCCTCACAATGTTTTTGCTCAATACTGTGACTTTGTGATGGAGGAACGTAAAGAAGAGGCGAATGCAGAAAACACTATAGCTGAAGATGACGATGCTCTTGGTGATGTCATTCGTGACGCACAGAGAGATTGCGTAAGTGAAAAGGAGAAGGCTAAGTTTGACCAAATACTAGAAGATCACAAGAAGTTACTATACCCATCCGCCGAAGATGGGCAGAAAAAGCTAGGCACAACACTAGAGTTGTTACAGTGGAAGGCAGAGAATGGTATATCTGACAAGGCATTTGGGAAATTACTGAAGATCCAAAAAAAGATGCTTCCAAAGCCTAACAAATTGCCCACGACTACATACAAAGCAAAGAAGATCGTCTACCCTCTAGGATTACAAATTGAGAAGATACATGCATGTCCTAATGACTACATCCTGTACCTTGTCGAGCATGAGAATTTAGATGAAGTTTGCAATGCGTCACGGTACAAGATCTTGCGAGATAACCCTGGCGATGTTGAGGATGAAGAACGTCCGAAGAAGAAAATCCCTGCCGAGGTTATGTGGTATGCTCCAATAATACCATGCCTAAAACGACTATTCAGAAACAAGGACCACGCAAAGTTGTACTAGATGCACATACAATTCATACTATGCTGATGTTGAGTCTGAATTGTATAAACTGTTTAACAAATATGAGACCAAGTTTGGTGCACCTAGATCCTAAAGGGTTGCACAGCCATCAGTTCATTCATGTAAGAAAAAGCAGGCATGGGGAAAGACCTTTGGAGGCCGTGGTGGATCAAGATCAGGTGTTGTTGATCCTCTCCCTGTTTCTTCAACCTCATCTTGCTTTGTTGTTAGTGAGCTCTTAGCCTAGATAATGATTGTGTCACTTCTTATGAGGATGAGTTTGACATACTTCTCTGGTGGCATGACCATAAGCTAACCTATCTAATCCTATCTATAACGATTAGAGATATCATGTTAGTTTCTGTATCTACTATCTCTATAGAGTCTTGTTTTAGTTTTTTAGGCATGGTACTTGAAGAGTGGCGAAGGTGCTTGTTGCCAGAGAATGTGGAGATGCTGACCTCCATAAAGGACTATGAGATAGGAGCAAAAAGGGAACAACATGATGGTGACAATCTAGAACTTGAGGAGGCATTCAAGAACATGTACCTTGATGAAGAAGAAGGAAGCAGCGGGAGCGGGACTGGTGGTGCTTCTTCTGGTACTTAGTGAGCTGAGAGTGATATGAGTGAGTTCATCTTTTGCTGTGAGAGAGTGAGTGAGTGATCTAGGACTCACTATACTTTTGGGTGGCATTTTGAAGTATGCCACTATGGTTTGTAGTGTAAGACAGACTTCATTTCGAGCTGGTTGCACTCTTTTTCCTTTCTAAGATTTCTCACAAGATTGAGGTTTACCTAGAAAAATTTTTAATAAGACAATATTGTACAAAACAACTCATTTTGATTATCATGTTCATGTACTGTTCTGTGAATTATGACTTGTGAATTTGTGACCGTGAATATGTGATTCTATGAATTGTTGATGTTTCTTTATATGAATATGTGGTTCTGTGAATTGATTGAAACTGTGTAAATTGTGAAGTGCTTAATGAGATGAGTTTAATGAAGTATTTTAAGGGTGATGGACTGTGGGCTGGCACGGCCCGCGATTTTATCCGTGCTCAACAAGTCGGCACAACCCAAAAATCAGCCCACATGGCCATGCCTAGGCTGAAGGCCAGGCATGAAGCACGTACAACACGACCTGTGTTGGCCCATTGCCATATATACCTGCCCCAGTGTTGGGTATTCTTAACATCATTACCAAAAGGAGACTAAGTTCTCTAAATCTAGTAACGGTGCCAAAAATGCTAAACCTATCCCTTACACCACTTAAGCCAAGTTGTCATCCCCAGCATGATATAAGAGACGTGGTATTGAAATATGCAATTGCTCTTCTAAATAAATAATGAATGGGATCTGCAAGCGCACAGATTAATACCGATGCAGCATTTTAACTGGGAAGTATTCCAGGTATCGTTATTTATATTTTTACCACTGGGAAGGGATTAGCAATCATCACTATTGATTACAGAATAGAATATGAGATTGAGCATCTATCATTGCATGTATAATTGAGAACATTATATCTAACTCTTCATACAGGGATAAGTGTCACATAAAAGATATATGAAGTAATAATAGTGACAAGGATAACTAATCTGATCTAGCCACATAATAAATATGATAAGCACCTCAATTAGATACTCTAGAAAGTCATTAGCATGGTATTAGAACGAACTACAAGAATATTCCCTAAGTTATTCTCAACTATATAGTCTAGCATTATCATAGTTAGTGCAAGCATACTTAGCAATCATTGCGAGACAAGACTACGCCCATGCATAGTGATATTAGCAAGGAATATGAGAAACATAGCAATCACTCCCCTGTAATAATGTTGCTCTGCCAGCCCAATACACGAGAGGGGGACTATATAAGAATCAATGAAGCTGTCACTATCACGAACCACCCCACGATCTGGCATATTGGGTACAATCGCAGATAAATACGGTATAAGCACCACGCCTACACAATATCTATCATTTACCCATGGATCCGATGGATAAACGCTATACGATCCTAAGCATGTATATAGATCAAATCTAACTAAGCCAAGTACATAACTATGATAAACTAAGAACAATATAATCTTGAATATAAGCAAGTAGAGCAAAGTCATAAGCAATATATTGAAGTAGAACAAAGTCATATTCATAATATTGAAGAACAAAGATAATTAGAAAGCAATTAGAAACACAATTAGAGAATTACCAAGAATCCTCCTGACAGATCCGGAAACCAATCGAAGATTGACTCCTTCTAGTTCTAATCCTATGTAGCTATGCTAATCTAGATGTCTAATTGATGTGGTGGCTCTAATCTTGATCAGAGGCTTCTTCTCCCTTGATGGAACAATGAATTAGGGTTGAGAGGCTCTCTCCTCCAGGGGCCAGGGGGTCTGGTTTTATAGTCCCTCCAAGTGAATATGGGCCATTGGATCAAACCGACATAGATTGTATGGTTTAGATTCATCCTTTAGGTCGGTGGAGATCTCCCGCAAAGCAGAGTCCTGACTGGACTCCTGGAGGGGGCGGGCGCCCAGTAGGACAGGGCGGGCGCCCTGCCTCTGGCCCCGTTTCGCCTCCGCTTCGGTCTCTTGGCTTCTGGAGTCTTCTAGATGTAAGATAATTGCGCAGCACGTTAATATCTTTACGTAATCCCGACATGTGGACCTTTCTTCCATATTTCCTGATAACTCCCTGCAGAAATAGACAAACACCAAAACTCGTGGAATTCTGTCAGATAAAACCCTAAGTCTAGATCTTGATTTCATTTGGATCATTTTCTTTATTTATTTGATAATTAAATTTGATACTTAAGGACCATCAACAAACTCCCACAAGCTTACCTCTTGCTCGTCCCTGAGCAAGGATAGACTCAGCTATGGATCATAAGTTGTTGCAATATCTTAAAAAAATTGACGGTACACATGCTTTTTAAATAAGATCTCATCTCTAAGTTAGAGTAAACTGTCAAGACTTAAAACTTACTTACTTTACCTTCACCATGGGACTTGTAACTGTCACTTCTATCTTGAGTGGTTAAAAGATAGAACAGTCTAGCCAAGTGCCATGTCTCTTATTCTTGATCAGCTATAGCTCTGGGTTTTTTTTTGCAGATTTTCAAATAAAACTCAGAGATTCCTTGTATGATTCTCTCAGGTCTCTCTTTTGTGGTATTTTTGGATCCTTACCAAGGCAGTGATGGTATATGCCTTCTCTCAAAATATGTAGTATTTGTGGTATGAGGCATAGTGACATTGCCTTCTCTCTCACCCTATTCTAATAAGGCTTTAATATCTGGAGCTCATAGGTGGGAGATAAAGTATACATACTTACAAGACATTTATTGCATAGTCAAACCATGGATCCAAAGAAACAAATCAATAAGCCAAATCAAGATGTGCATGTGTAGCGAATGAATGGTGTATGGTGATGATGGTGATAACAATGGTGAAAACAATGGTGATTGAAGTCTAATTCTACTTTGCTCTTTGAGGGGATACATACCTTCCTTGCTTCTGAAACTTTATGAGGAGAATGAGATGCTCTTCTTTTTCTTGTCTCTCAGGTGGGTATCTTGTACCCCTAATTCTACTGTCGGACACTTGTCCATTTTCACCTCTCGTCTCACTTTTCTTTTTTCTTTCGAGGTTCCGAGCACTTGCTCCTTTTTATTTCCTCATATCTTTTTTTTCAGAGCATTCATCTCTTGAGATAATATAGCAAGTGGTAGTAACAAGATAACTTGAGCATTTATTTCACAAGGGGAAAAAAACAGAGATATTTTTGGTTATTCTCTCCCGGATTAGGAGTAGAATATTTTTGGGTGATTCTGGAGATGGAATGGGTGGATATATGTGGATGATACTTCCGAAGTAGAAGTAGCATATATGAGTGAACGTGCAAGTGAAATCTTGATTTAACCACATGACAAGCTCCTAAAGGTCTACACAGCTTGACCACACTCAATGCTCATAAGCAGTAAATAATAAATGTGTGGCTCAAAGTCTAACAAGCATGTATATATGGCTGTGGTAGGAATTTAAACTCTCATCATACAGGAACTCATCATGCAACATTTTAAAGATTTTCAAAGATAAAATTCTCCAGAATTCTAGCATCTCTAGGAACAGATAAACAGCAGCTCAACCTTCCCATATCGTATCCGTTAACAACTTAGACTTCAGATCAAGTTTTCATCCCACAAGTTTAGGTCTAGAGCAAGATTTAAATTATAACAGTTATATCTAAACTTGAGAGAGAACTTAAAATGTGCAAATTAGACAGAGCAACTATTCATCATATCCATGCTTAAGTTTTATTTAGATACAGATTAGCATAGCCACTTTATTTATTTATTAAACACACTAAGCAAAAGATATATATATATATATATATATAAGCACAAACTCTTTATTTGGTTTTCCATAGTTTATGTGTATTTATATTCTAAAATAATATAAGTATAAAGATAGATAGATAGAAATACTTATCGAGATAAATGGGGGTGCTCTCCCCCAAGCTGAATTTTGACGTAATTTCTCTTGATGTAGCTAGTAGGTGACAGAGGTGTATTTGAAAGTCAGCAGCAATCTGACAGCGATTAGAATGTTCTCCGTCTGCCAGTCTTCTTGATTCTTAAATTCTGTGGAGCTCTAATAGACAACAAAGCTTGTGGAACTGATTTAGTGTTAGCATAAATATCTAGCCCTTATCATGTTGAGCTTTGTCAATAATTATTACTCCCTGTTTTTATATTTTTGTTTATTTTTATAAAGCAGAAAAATATTTATTTTATTTTTATGCCACCACAGTGAATGTACTTATGGGTTTTATGCCACTCATATACTCACATGGGGCTTACTGTTTTTCACATTTTTTTATTTTCTTTTTAAGATAGTATGAACCTGATTAACTAAGTAAACTATTTGAAATAATTGAAAGGGAAAGGATAACTACCAAGTTTACCTCTTGGCAAGGCGTTCGGTGTTTTTAAGTCCTCCGAACGGGACTCTCCATTTTCTTAATCGTTCTGAGGTTCGTTGGATGGCGTAGTCGGTACTTCCGGCAGCGCCTCCTCTTCTTGTATAGTTATCTTCATTTTCCGTACCTGACTCGGTGCTTCAATCTCCTCTAGATAATTCTGTTTAAACTCAACGTCTTCTGATCTTACAACTTCTCCTTCATAGTCTGCCCATCCGTCCTTGATGATCTGCCTCCTCTGGTTGCGGTTGCGTCTCTTTCTGACCTGCTTAGATTCTTCAACGATATAGTTAGGGTCAGTAAAGTAACGGCGTACCTTCTCTGAGGGGAAGTGGATATGGACTTCTCCGGTTCCAATGTAGATAATTGCTTTAACGGTGCTGAGGAACGGTCTTCCAAGGATGATGGGTGGATCATACTCGTCTTCTCCCATGTCAATAACTTGAAAGTCTGTGTAGACAAAGTGATCGTCTATTTTGACTGGGACATCAGATACTATTCCTTTGACTTCTCGAAATGTCTGATCTGCCATCTGGAGCTGAATGTACGTTGGTCTTAGTGGCATGGTTCCGAACAAGAGCCGATAGGTGACTGCGGCCATTATGTTGACGCCCGATCCGGTGTCGCAAATCGTCTTGGAGAAGTTGTATCCATTTATGGAGCAGTAAATGCTTGGCATTCCTGGGTCATCCTTCTTGGTCAAAAACGGTGACTTAAGTTGATGATCTTGGCCTCCATGGACTACAGTGACCATCTTAGCTGACTCGGTCCACACTTGCTTGTTCCTGTTCCTCCTGTTGGTCCTCCTCCTTGATTTACGTCTAGATTGATCTTGAATTTGTGTAGTCTTGTTCTTGAAGAAAAATGTCTCCTTCTTCCCTTTGACGTAGAAACTGATCTTGGCAGCACTGGCGTAGATGATAGCTCCCGTGGTGTTCAAGAATGGCCTCCCTAGGATGACAGGTGCTCTCTCATCATTTCCGGTCTCTATCACTACGAAGTCTGCTGGGGCATATAAGGTACCAACTCAGACACAAAGGTTCTTCACTATTCCTTTTAGGAAAGTTATCGTCTGATCTGCAAACTGCAAACACATGGTTGTCTCTAATAAAGGATATGTAAAGAATTTTTCATAGAGTACCCTAGGTATAATGTTGACGCTAGAGCCAAAGTCGCAGAGTGCTTCTGGAACGTCTACCATGCCGATGGAGATCGGGATGACGGGGCGTCCTGGATCGCCTCTCTTGACCGGCAAAAGGTCAGTAGAGAATTCATTGACGGGGTTACTCCAATTACCTGCATCAAACATGTCTACAAGATTTGCATATTCTAATCCTTCCGGTTGTGATGGTATACCGGGGTTAGTAGTAGGAACAGCAGCAGCTATTTGATTTAACTGAGATTCAATCATTTTATTAAAGCTAATTTGATTCTTGATGGCAGTAGAGAAATTATCCATTCTATTATTTATATTTTCTAGCATTTTATCATTAGATACCAATTTCTTAGATAGGTTATCCATTAGCTTTCCTTGATTAGACACTAACTCTCTCAAAGGTGGAAAATTATTATTATTGTTGTATGAATTGTTACCTTGATAATTACCTGAGTAGTTAGGCCTCTGTTGATTCCAACCTTGATTTTGTTGAGGACGGTTGTAGTAGTAGTTATTGTTGTTGTTGATGTAGTTCACATCCTCAAGCATCTCAGGGCAGTGGTTGCCTGAGTGTCCAGTGTCTCCACAATCCTCACAAGTCATGTGAGAGTCGTAGATGTGCATAACTTCTTTCTTGTCTCCAGCTCTATCATCGAGCTTCTTCATGAGCAGGTCTAGCTTTGCAGACAGCATGTCTACCTCCTTCAGCTGATGCATACCTCCACCTCTCTTGCGTGTCTGGGTCCTCTCTTCATTCCAGCTTTGGTTGGACGCCATCTTCTCCACAAGAGCTGTGGCTTGTGGTATAGTAAGTGATAAGAATGCTCCTCCAGCTGCAGCATCCATGGTCTCTCGGGCACTGTTGCCGAGCCCATGATAAAACGTCTGCATCAATAGCCAACTCTCCATTCCATGATGGGGACATTCTAGGATGTAGTCTTGAAAGCGCTCCCATGCTTCTGGAACGGATTCATTATTTTGTTGCTGAAAACTTGTAATCTTCCCACGGAGAGCATTGGTCTTGCCCATGGGAAAGAACTTAGCCAGGAAGTTTGTTGAGCAGAGTGCCCACGTAGTATTCTTCTCCTTTGTAGCATAGAACCACTGCTTCGCTCTTCCTAACAGTGAGAATGGGAAGAGGCGAAGTAGTATAGCGTCTTTGGAAACTCCTGCTATGGTGAATGTGTTGCAAATCTCCAGGAAGTGTTGTAAATAAGCACTAGCATCTTCATGTGCCTTCCCACAGAACTGGTTGGATTGCACCATGTTGATAAGTCCAGGCTTGAGCTCAAAGTTGCCATCGATCTCTGCAGCAGGTCCAGTGCGGATGTTGTCCGTAGTGGGAGCTGAGAACTCGCGGATTGATTTGTTCGCCATGGCTTCGAACTTTGAAGACAAGTTCCGGTGATCTTCTTGATTGGATGAAGCTTCTTGCTGAAGTGTTGATGATCTCTTCTTGAGCTTGGCCCTCATCTTCTTGAATAATGCTTCGGGATTGTCAACAAAATTTCCTGGAAGATGTCTTCTATTCATACATTCCCCTGCATAAGATAAAATAGAAAAATATCGGGGTAAAACTGTATGAGAGAATAGATAAGCTCAATCATATTAGTGATGCGAATGATAACTCAAAATCTTTTATTCCATTCTTGATTGGTAATCAACCTTCTCCGGCAACGGCGCCAAAAATGCTTGTTGGGTATTCTTAACATCATTACCAAAAGTAGACTAAGTTCTCTAAATCTAGTAACGGTGCCAAAAATGCCAAACCTATCCCTTACACCACTTAAGCCAAGTTGTCATCTCTAGCATGATATAAGAGACCCGGTATTGAAATATGCAATTGCTCTTCTAAATAAATAATGAATGGGATCTGCAAGCGCACAGATTAATACCGATGCAGCATTTTAACCGGGAAGTATTCCAGGTATCGTTATTTATATTTTTACCACTGGGAAGGGATTAGCAATCATCACTATTGATTACAGAATAGAATATGAGATTGAGCATCTATCATTGCATGTATAATTGAGAACATTATATCTAACTCTTCATACAGGGATAAGTGTCACATAAAAGATATATGAAGTAATAATAGTGACAAGGATAACTAATCTGATCTAGCCACATAATAAATATGATAAGCACCTCAATTAGATACTCTAGAAAGTCATTAGCATGGTATTAGAACGAACTACAAGAATATTCCCTAAGTTATTCTCAACTATATAGTCTAGCATTATCATAGTTAGTGCAAGCATACTTAGCAATCATTGCGAGACAAGACTACGCCCATGCATAGTGATATTAGCAAGGAATATGAGAAACATAGCAATCACTCCCCTGTAATAATGTTGCTCTGCCAGCCCAATACACGAGAGGGGGACTATATAAGAATCAATGAAGCTGTCACTATCACGAACCACCCCACGATCTGGCATATTGGGTACAATCGCAGATAAATACGGTATAAGCACCACGCCTACACAATATCTATCATTTACCCATGGATCCGATGGATAAACGCTATACGATCCTAAGCATGTATATAGATCAAATCTAACTAAGCCAAGTACATAACTATGATAAACTAAGAACAATATAATCTTGAATATAAGCAAGTAGAGCAAAGTCATAAGCAATATATTGAAGTAGAACAAAGTCATATTCATAATATTGAAGAACAAAGATAATTAGAAAGCAATTAGAAACACAATTAGAGAATTACCAAGAATCCTCCTGACAGATCCGAAAACCAATCGAAGATTGACTCCTTCTAGTTCTAATCCTATGTAGCTATGTTAATCTAGATGTCTAATTGATGTGGTGGCTCTAATCTTGATCAGAGGCTTCTTCTCCCTTGATGGAACAATGAATCAGGGTTGAGAGGCTCTCTCCTCCAGGGGCCAGGGGGTCTGGTTTTATAGTCCCTCCAAGTGAATATGGGCCATTGGATCAAACCGACATAGATTGTATGGTTTAGATTCATCCTTTTGGTCGGTGGAGATCTCCCGCAAAGCAGAATCCTGATTGGACTCCTGGAGGGGGCGGGCGCCCAGTAGGACAGGGCGGGCGCCCTGCCTCTGGCCCCGTTTCGCCTCCGCTTCGGTCTCTTGGCTTCTGGAGTCTTCTAGATGTAAGATAATTGCGCAACACTTTAATATCTTTACGTAATCCCGACATGTGGACCTTTCTTCCATATTTCCTGATAACTCCCTGCAGAAATAGACAAACAAAAAAACTCGTGGAATTCTGTCAGATAAAACCCTAAGTCTAGATCTTGATTTCATTTGGATCCTTTTCTTTATTTATTTGATAATTAAATTTGATACTTAAGGACCGTCAACACCCAGACGCGCACTGCCATCCTTTCTTGAACTGGGCCGCCATGGTAGGTCTTCATGGCCCAAAAGAACGCAGCTCACACTAACCAAGAGGGCAATGGAGGGGCCACCGACTGCTGTGCCTATGTCCGTCTCTGTGAAAATGGTTGTAATATGTGTCTTGTTAGAGCACCTCCAATGGTTTGGCAATTTATGTTTGGCATTTGTTGTTGTTTGCCAACTCCCAAATGCAAATGTAAAGAAAAAAATATAGCCGTCCCCAAGGGTTTGGCATTTTTGACTTGGCAATTACCTAGTGGACCCGGCCAAATCCTTGCGCACGTCTTTCTGTCGCACGCGCGTGTTTCTTCGCGCGTGTTCTCCTTCGCGCGTATGGAGGCGCTGCCGCTCGCAGTCGCAGGTTTGTGTTCGTCGCCTTCTTCTTCCTGATGCATACCGTTGCTGCTGGAAGTTGCCGCTACCAGGACCTCATCCCCAGCGATTCTGTCCTGGTCGTCGTCGTTCAGGACTTTCCCATCGCTGTTGCCCTTGTCGTTGTTGTTCAACCTGACACTATCTCATGGAGCTGTAACAAACTAAAGCTTTGTTTAGTTCCCACCAAAAACCAAAAACTTTTCAAGATTTCCCGTCACATCGAATCTTGCGGCATATGCATGGATCATTAAATATAGATAAAAACAAAAATTAATTATACACTTTGCCTGTAAATCGCGAGATGAATCTTTTAAGCCTAGTTATTATATAATTGAATAATATTTGTCAAATAAATACGAAAATACTACACCAAAATCCGAAAGATTTCACAACTAAACAAGGCCTAAGACTAAAGAAGCTAACAAACCATCCACGTCGCATCACCATACACCAATGATCACAATCCCGACGCTGCCGCTGTCATCGGGCATGGCGCCTTCTCTCCTCTTCCCCTTCGTTGCATCTTGCCTCTCCTCTCGCTCTCTCTTTCTCTTGCTTTCTTAATTGTCAACGTTGCTCTAGGATTCTTCGCGTTTGGAAGGTGGCAATGGCATTGCCAACGGTGGGTATTTGTAGGAGCCAGGAGGAGGTTGGAAGGTGGCAATGTCACTTAGTTATCAGGTGGGTCCCAGGTACGGATATTTTTCGACCGATACCGAATTCGTTTAGAGGAGTTGAGATCTGTCCATATCCGAGTCTGAATGTTTAATATCCGATACCGTATCCGTATCCGAATACTTAAATCGTATATTTATGATGTCGACATCCAATCGTATCTTATCCGACATTGTTGATATTATCCGTATTCGAATCCGAATCCGACCAAAAATATGAAAACAAATATGATATCAGTGATATCCGTTCGTATCTGATCCGTTTTCATCCCTACCAACACCGATTAGGCATTAGCACCGGTCGGGAACGGCCTGTTGCCCCGGTTCCCGAGCCGGTGCTGCCCTTCCGGGACTAAAGGCCCACCCTTTAGTCCCGGTTCGGAGAACCGTGGCTAAAGGTCCTGCCAGGCCTGCCAAGTTGCAGGACCCTTTAACACCGGTTGGTATTACCAACCGGTGTTAAAGGGTTTCTTTTTTTTCACTTCTTCGGTTCTGTTTATTGTTTTTACATAATAATAATAGGTTTTTCAATACATGTTTTTCTGATACAATAATATATTTATATTACACGCATATTAAGCATATATAAATGAAAATTATAGGCTTAGCTTAATAATTAAGCTTTGCCTATAATAAAATGAATAGGCCACATCAAAAATTAAATAGATATGTAAAAAGCTTTATATATATATATAGTTTTATATGTACAAAATTCGTAACACATATATACATAGAGTTTTTTCTCCCAATGTCTACAAACGATACAAATGATCATCGTTGTTTGGAATAAGAGTTTCGTTGCCGTTCAAGTGAAACTCACCGTTTGGATTGATCACTTGCTCGCGGAGAAATCCTGCTATCGTCTCTTGGATAGCTTTGATTCGGTCTTTTTGTATGACCTTTTCCCTCAATCATTCCGTCTTTAATTTGAAATAACTAAAAAAAGTATTAGTTATCTAAGTTATTCAATATAATTTAGGAGATAATGAAAAGAGACATGTAACGTACTCTGAGCGTCTCTGTGGGTGTTTGATTGACTTGTTAACTTAAACTTTCTCAAATGGAAAAGTTGTGTATATAAAAAGTTTAGATCTTGATGAAATCTAACAACTTGGTATTCAAAATTTTTTCAGTTTAAGTAATTTAGTTTGTCATTTGACCAAGTTTGACCAAAGTCAAAGCAATAGTTTTTACAAAAACACTCTTTGACCGAACTCTAGATGCTCCAAAATGGAAAAGTCGTGAATACAAAGTTTGTTACACTCATCAAAATTCACAATTCTCAAATATAGTTTCATACGAAGTTTGTTACAACACATACTATTAAACATGACTTTATGTTAAGCCAACACAACAGTGAACTTCTTCTTGACGTATGACCCTTGGTTATGATCCTGCCGTAACCATGGAGTATCCTCATTGTTTAACAGAATGCTTGGGTCTTTGTTGACTATGAAGGGCGGAATTCGATCATCCCTTTCGTAATCACCTAACATGTCTGACTTGTCCTCAATTTCGACAATGTTTCTTTTCCCAGAAAGGACAATGTGGCGCTTTGGCTCATTGATGATTGAGTGGTCATCATTTTTTCCTCTCTTTGGTTTCGTAGACATATCTTTGACATAGAACACCTGACTCACGTCTATAGCAAGGACGAATGGTTCGTCTTTGAAACCCACTATTGTTAAGGTCCACGGTTGTCATCCCATACTCCTTGTCGACTGTTACCCCACCTCCGGTCATCTTCACCCATTGGCACTGGAACAAAGGAACTTTAAAATTAGCTGCATAGACTAGTTCCCATATGTCTTCTATGCGTCCATAATATGTTTGTCTGTTCCCTTTTGGATCCGTGGCATCCACGCGTACACCACTATTTTGGTTGGTGCTCCTTTTATCTTGGAAAACTGTGTAAAATGTGTTACCATTTATCTCGTACCCTTTGTACGTGAGGACATGCCATGATGGTTGCCTGGCCAACAAATAAAGGTGCTCATCAATGTTTTCATCACCTTGACATTTTTTGCGCAACCAATCGCCAAAAGTTTCCATGTGCTGACGCATTATCCAAGCTTCATTCTTTCCGGGCCACTGGGACCGTAGGAAATCTTTGTGTACCTCAACATATGGTTCCACCAATGAGGAGTTCTGGAGAACTGTGTAGTGTGCTTTATTGAAGTAATCGTCTCCCATACCAATATATGTTTTCTTCCCAAGTGTTCCCTTTCCGCTGAGTCTGCCCTCGTGTCGAGATTCAGGAATGCCAATTGGGTCAAGGTCTGGAATAAAGTCAACACAGAACTCTATGACCTCCTCTGTTCCGTAGCCCTTGGCAATGCTCCCTTCTGGCCGAGAACGACTATGGACATATTTCTTTAGGACACCCATGAATCTCTCGAAGGGGAACATGTTGTGTAGGAACACCGGACCGAGAATACGAATCTCTTTGATCAGATGAACTAGGAGGTGTGTCATGATATCGAAGAAGGATGGAGGGAACACCAACTCAAAGCTGACGAGACATTGAACGACATCATTCTGCAGAGTAGCTAGTTGCTCTGGATTGATTGCCTTCTGAGAAATTGCATTGAGGAATGCACATAGCTTTACGGTGGCTAGACAAACGTGTGGAGGTAAAATTCCTCTTAAAACCACCGGCAGCAATTGCGTCATTAGAACGTGACAGTCATGGGACTTCAAGTTCAGGAATTTCTTCTCTGGCACATTAATTATTCCCTTGATATTGGAGGAGAATCCACATGGGACCTTGATGCTGCTAAGACATTCAAATATGCTTTCCTTCTCTTCTTTGCTCAGAGTGTAGCTAGCAAGGCTTAAGTAATGACGTCCATCATCTTGTCTTTTCTAGATGCAGGTTGTCTCGTTCTTTCATGCGCTGCAAGTCTTGTCGTGCTTCAAGTGAATCCTTAGACTTCCCGTAGACACCCATGAATCCGAGCAAGTTCACACAAAGATTCTTTGTCAGATGCATCACGTCGATCGCGTTGCAGACCTCTAGGACATTCCAGTAAGGTAGCTCCCAAAATATGGATTTCTTCTTCCACATGGGTACGTGTCCCTTAGCATCCTTGGGAATAGGTTCGCTGCCTCGTCCCTTTCCAAATACCACTTTTATATCCTTGACCATTTCCAGTACATCATCCCCGGTTCGATTGAGAGGTTTGGTCCGGTGGTCTACCTTGCCTTTAAAATGCTTGCCTTTCTTTCGTACTGGGTGGTTCACAGGAAGAAACCGACGGTGGCCAAGGTACACGACCTTTCGACATTTTTTCAAAAATACACAGTCAAGGTCTTCATAACAATGTGTGCATGCATTATATCCCTTGTTTGACTGGCCTGAAAGATTACTCAGAGTTGGTCAATCATTGATTGTTACAAACAGCAATGCTCGCAGGTCAAAGTGCTCTTGTTTGTACTCATCCCACACGCGAACTCCTCGTTTGCTCCATAAAAGTTGAAGTTCCTCAACTAATAGCCTTAGGTAGACATCTATGTCATTGCCAGGTTGCTTCGGTCCTTGGATAAGCACCGGTGTTGACACCGTTTTTGGACACGTACCCAGGGATCGGTAAAGTGTACATCGGCAGATGGAGCAACGGTAACTAGTCTGCAGGGGAGTTGCCGATGAGGATGGTTGCCGATGAAGAAACAACTGAATGTGACTAAGTCCAGAAGTGGTGACGCGTTCGTGCCGATGATCAGTGTTAGTGTTTGTCGATGGCTATGATAAGTAGTCTGCCGATGACTTGGAAGGAAAACGTGAAGGTTGTCGATTGACCCGTGGCGGTGTCCCGGTCGGTTACAGGAGGATAGTTTTATGTTTTTCCTTAGATATTTAAATTCATTTTGTATACGGATTTCGTTTAATTTGGAATCTGAGTCCTAGTCATGTCTGATTGTAGCTCTTTGAGTAGGGTATAAATATGGACCCTAGGGCCTTGTAATGATGATATCGATCAATCAATCAAACACAAGTTTTTACTCATATTCCAGTATCTACTTTTTCGACGACTTCGTCATATTTTCCTTTTTATTACGAGTTCTTAGGAATTCGTCGACTTAGGCTCGGTGTATTCTCGAGTTCCGCGTGAATACCTCTTGGCTGTGACATCCGGGCGCATCGCTGTTGTCGGGACCAAAGTATTCGAGTTATCACCTTTGCCGATAGTAAGGTCAAATCGGCTGACACGCCTTAATGTTTAAATCGGGTATTAGCCCTTTGTGTTTGCAGATTAGCTTTTGCATCAACACATCTTTTGGCACGCTCGGTGGGACAGATTCAAGATCAAGATCGACATGGCCAACACCGAGTTCGATCTGGAGAACGTCATCCCTGCGACGGAAGCCAATCTCAGAGAGGATCAAAAGCAGGCTATTGCAAAAGCCATGGAGGACTACAAGCAGCAATGTTTGAAATCCTTCAGCATCAACAGGAGCGGCGAGGTGATCCATAAAGAAGCATTGCCGGCGCCTCGGCAGGTTACTTTTGAAGCTAATCCTAGTAAACTTCAAGACATGGTTGATAATGCTATGAACCGTGCCTTGAACAATCAAGCTGGTGTGCTGTCCAATACGGTTTTCAATGCCGTGGCTAGAACTTTCAAAGAAGGACAATTGCCAAATAGCTCCATCGGCAACTACAGCCGCAGCGGGCACAGAAACTACGGTTCCTCCAAGCACATCAGGAGTCACTAACGCGCAATCTACACCGATGACAACCAATCCATCAACATCAAACGAGTCAATCAAGCTTGCCACAGATCTATTGGCATCGGCAATGTCAGGGTCGGTTCCTCCTAACTGGTGGGGTTATGGTATGCCCCCTGAGATGATGTTGAAGATTCCTGGGACATCTCAAACGGCTGATATGAGAGGCAAGGCTCCTATGGCATCGGCACCTCCAAATTTGCCGATGAATCAGAGTCCCCAGTATACTACAACTACTACTGCAAGACCTTACACTAGGAATTCTCAAGTTCCAACATTCCAGATGCCTAACGCATCGGCAGATTCAATGCCGACGCAACAGAGGTTTATGGCACAGCAGGGGTATGTCAACTCAATGATGATGCCCAATTACCAGTCATCGGCAGGGCCTATGCTAATGAATGCTAATAATGGATGGACCGGGCAGCCAGTCTTTCCACAAATGCCTCAGCAAAATCATCAGGCTGGAGGGTTTCAACAGGGACAAGTCCAACCTGGGTTTCAGAATCAAGGATTGGTCAACCAGCTGACGAATCTTGGTCAGCAGATTGGTGGTCAGATGGCTAATCCCATGTTCCATGCAGATCGTGCACCTCAGCGACATGTGGAAGCTTATCAGCAGGTGCCAGATCCACAACCACCCCATCGGCATGACACCGATGCCTATTGGGCCGATAAGATTGCTGAAGTAATGAGAGACCAATTTGGGATAAAACCCAAAGTCAACACTTACTCTTATCGGACGCCGTATCCTCCCGCATATAATTTGATTCCACTACCAAATCGGTACAAGGTACCGGGTTTCACTAAGTTCTCTGGCTAGGATGATACATCGACTATGGAGCACGTTAACAGGTTCATCATCCAGTGTGGAGAAGCTGCTAACAGGGATGAATTGAGGGTTCGTTTGTTTTCTTCATCTCTATCTAGATCGGCTTTTACCTGGTTTATTTCATTACCTCCCAACTCAGTAATTACTTGGGCCGATCTAGAGAAGCAATTCCATAAATACTTCTTTTCTGGAGTCCATGAGAAGAAGATCACCGATTTGGTCAGATTGAAACAACACAATGATGAATCGGTTGAAAGCTTTGTGCAAAGATTGCGGGAAGTCAAAAATAAATGCTATAGTCTGGTTCTGGATGATCGGCAGCTAGCCGATTTGGCTTTCTACGGATTTTTGCCGCATATCAGAGACAAATATGCTTCTCAAGAGTTCGAAAGTCTGAGTCACTTGGTGCAAAGGATTTCTGACCAAGATATCAAGCCTTTTGAACACAAGAGAGCATGGAACAAAAAAATATCGTTTGTCGACGAGGCAGCAAGCTCAGATTCTGATGAAGAGCCAGTCATCGGCTTAGCAGAGTGGGTGAAGAATAAGAAGCCGATGTCTTGCCCTTTTGGACATAAGGAGCCAGAAAAGTTTGCATTTGACATTACTAAGGCCGATAGGATATTTGACTTGCTACTTCAGGAAGGCTAGATCAAGTTGTCACCCAATCATGTGATTCCATCGGCTGAGGAATTGAAGAAGATGAAATATTGCAAGTGGCACAATGCAACGTCTCATAGCACAAATGAGTGCAAGGTTTTCAGGCAACAGTTGCAATCGGCTATAGAATCTGGGAGGATCAAGTTTGATAGTTCTAAAGCGCAGAAGCCGATGAAGATTGATCAACATCCTTTTCCGACAAACATGTTGGATGCTAAGGGAAAGACCAAGGTCTTGACGTCAGAAGCAGCTGAAAGGAATGCATCGGTAGATCCTCAGCATCAAATTACTGCTGCCGATGCCAAAGGAAAAGGCTTGATCCAAGAGGGAACTAACTCGGGAAGGCCTCTCCGATCTGGTATTGTGATAACTCATAGAAGGCCTCGGGAGACTTGGCAACAACGTGAGGATCGGTATCGGCGTCAGCAAGAAGACTATCGTCGGGAAGAAGAAAGACGCCGACAGGAGTGGAATCGGCATAGAGATCACTGGAACTGCCCGTTCTTCATCCATTGCTGGGAGCAAAATACTAAGCTTCCAACTGTCAGAGATTGCCCTAAATGCAACGGTTACGAACGGTATGACAGATCAAATCGGTAGTATCAGAACAATGACCGCCGATTTGATGAACCGAATGGGGGGAGAGCTTCAGTCCATGATCGGCTAGGGGGCAGACTCAGTGTACACAATAGGCTTGGTGATCGTGTTGAATATTTTCCCAGGAACCAGGAAGAGCTTGAAGAGATGGCTAATGCACGAGTTCCCGATGAGTTCATATTTTGCAGGGACGCTAATACAAATCGGATGGAGTCAAGGAAACATCGTCGTTCATCGGCAAGGCAGTCACCACTTCCCCCATGGTGTCCAGAGGGGTTGACTAAGACACAAAAAAGGAGACTGCAGCGCGAAAGACGAGAAGAAATAAGCAAGGGCGAGAACTCTGGCCAGTCTGGGGATCAGCAACAACCAGATCCTAAGGGGAAAGGGCCATCGGCAGATGTTAACATGGTATTCATGTTGCCAATGGAATTCCTTGCGCCACTCAGTGATGATGAGGGGTTGGAGTTTTCCGACCAGATAGCTCAATTGGCTCTGGATCCAATGACGGCTATCTTTGAAAAGCCCGCCGACAATGAAAGGCAGCACCTTAAAGCTCTATTTGTCAAAGGAAGAGTTGATGGGCAGCCGATGACCAAGATATTAATTGATGGTGGGGCTGCAATAACATCATGCTATATGCAGTCTATCGGAAGCTTGATAAAGGAGATCAAGATTTAACCAAAACCGATATGATGCTGAAAGACTTTGAAGGAAATGTGTCTCCGGTCAAGGGAGCAATATGCGTTGAGTTGACCATCGGCAGCAAAACTTTGCCAACAACTTTCTTCTTAATCAATGGAAAGGGTGCTTATAATCTATTGCTTGGGAGAGATTGGATTCATGCCAATTGTTGCATCCCATCTACAATGCACCAATGCTTGGTTTAGTGGGTAGGTGACAAGATTGAAATTGTCTGAGGAGATTCTTCTTATGTTATTGCATCGGCAGAGGCAGATACTTATGAAAGGATCAGGTGCATCTCAGGAGAAGTTTGGGAGAAAGACTTCCTCAAAGTTGCCAATTATGAAATTCCACCGATCCAAGCAGTCGGTTCTGATGAAGAGTTTTAATGGATAGGTTCACCGATGATGGAAAGTTAGGCCAGGGGTTCACATCGACAGATGATTTAGTAGAAATAGATATAGGTAGTTGTGATAAACCTAGACCTACTTTTATTAGTGCTAAGTTAAATTCTGAGTGTAAGCAACAGTTAACTGATTTGTTAAGGGAATATAAAGATTGCTTTGCTTGGGATTATACCAAGATGTCTGGTTTGGACCGATTGATTGTTGAACATCGGTTGCCTATCAAGTCTGGATTTCAGCCGCATCAACACCCAGGTCACCGATGTAATCCTAATATTCTTTCTGATATTAAGGCCAAAATAACCAAACTTATCGAAGCTAAATTTATTCGGCAGTGTAGATATGCCGAGTGGATTTCCAATGTTGTTCCAGTTTACAAGAAAAATAGGAAGCTTCGAGTTTGCATTGATTTCAGGAATCTCAATAAAGCTACGCCGATGGATGGTTACCCAATGCCAGTTGCCGATTTACTAGTTGATGCTGCAGCTGGGCATCGGATTATAAGCTTTATGGATGGCAATGCAGGATATAATCAAATATTCATGGCTGAAGAAGATATTCCAAAGACTGCATTTAGATGCCCTGGTCATGTTGGGTTGTTTGAATGGATAGTTATGACATTTGGCTTGAAAAATCCTGGTGCTACTTATCAGAGGGCTATGAATTTTATCTTTCATGAGTTCATCGGCAAGCTGGTGGAAATTTATATTGATGATGTGGTGGTTAAGTCTGGGGATTTCACGAAGCATCTTGCCGATTTGTGAAAGGTGTTAGAATGCACAAGGAAACATGGTTTAAAGATGAATCCGAATAAGTGTGCATTTGGTGTATCAGCAGGGCAATTTCTTGGTTTTATGGTGCATCAGAGAGGAATTGAAATTAGTAGACGATCTATTGATGCTATCAATAAAATTGTTGCCCCTACTAACAAAACTGAGCTCCAATCCTTGATCGGCAAGGTAAATTTTATCAGACGATTTATTTCTAATTTGTCTGGAAAAATTCGTGCTTTCAGTCCTTTGCTTAAATTGAAAGCCGATCAAGAGTTCATATGGGGGAAAGAGCAACAATTGGCTTTAGATGAAATCAAGAATTACTTGATGAATCCTCCAGTTCTGATTCCACCTCAGCAAGGAAAGCCCTTTAGATTATATTTATCTACCAATGGGATGGTCATCGGTTCGGCTTTGATTCAAGAATTTGAAGGGAAGGAGCGTGTGATTTACTATTTAAGCAGGAGATTGATTGATGCTGAGACCAGGTATTCGGCTATTGAAAAATTATGTTTGTGCCTATATTTCTCTTGCATTAAGCTGAGGCACTATTTACTATCGGCCGAATGCACTCTTGTATGCAAAGATGATGTGGTTCGATACATGCTATCTATGCCGATCATGAGAGGCAGGATCGGTAAGTGGATTTTGGCACTGTCGGAATTCGATCTGCGTTATGAATCGGCTAAAGCAGTTAAAGGGTAGATTATGGCCGATTTTGTAACTCAACATTGCGGTGTAGTGGAAACTTTAGAAATTATGCCTTGGACGCTCTTCTTTGATGGATCCACGTGTGACCGGGGGGCAGAAATCGGCATAGTGTTAATTTCCCCTCAGGGAAGAAATTATGAGTTCTCTTTGCCGATTTATGCCACGTCAACAAATAATCAAGCCGAGTACCAAGCTTTGATCAAAGGGTTGGAATTGTTAAGGGAAGTTCATGCTGATGCTATTGAAGTCTTCGGAGATTCTATGCTGGTCATAAATCAATTGGCTGGAAGTTATGAATGCCGAAGCGAGGTCCTGATAACTTATTACGAAAAGAGTATGCAACTGTTAAGGGAATTCAAGGATTTCCGATTAGAGTATATTCCCCGGTTACATAATGAGGAGGCTAATCGGTTGGCTCAGCATGCCTCAGGATATCAACCCATATTGAACACGTTATCGGCAATCAGTGCCGATGATTGGAGAAAAGAAATCATTGATTATTTAAGAGATCCATCTAAGAAGGTTGAAAGGCGTGTTCGGTTTCAAGCTACCAAGTATGTGCTCCTTGAAGATGAATTATATTACCGAACAATTGATGGAGTTCTTCTCAAATGCTTAGCCAATGATGAAGCTAAAAGTTTGATGGGAGAGATTCATGAAGAAGTGTGTGGAGCACATCAGTCGGCTTTTAAGATGAAATGGATGATTAGAAGGAATGGGTATTATTGGCCAACCATACTTGAGGATTGCTTTAAATATTTCAAGGGGTGTCAAGGATGTCAGAAATTTGGTAATATTCAAAGGGCGCCCGCATCAGCCATGAATCCCATTATTAAGCCTTGGCCGTTCCGGGGATGGGTTATTGACTTGATCGACCAGATTTATCCACCTTCTAGTAAAGGGCATAAGTTCATCTTGGTTGCTACTGATTATTTCACCAAATGGGTTGAAGCTATTCCTTTGAAGAAAGTCACATCGGCCAATATGATTGATTTTGTGAAAGAATATATTATTTACCGATTTGGTATTCCCCAAACGATTACTACCGATTAGGGTACTATGTTTACATCGGGGGAGTTTGATGAGTTTGCAATCGGTATGGGAATCAAAGTGTTGAATTCTTCTCCTTACTATGCTCAAGCTAATGGACTGGCCGAAGCGTCTAACAAAGGAATAATTAAGCTCATCAAACGGAAGATTGAAGAAAATCCTAGGAGGTGGCATACATTGTTAAATGAAGCTTTGTGGTCGTATCGGATGGCTTGTCATGGGTCGACCAAAGTTTCTCCTTATCAGTTGGTATATGGGCACAAGGCTGTGTTGCCATGGGAAATCAAAACCGGATCTAGGCGATTATCTTTTCAGGACCAACTGACTGCCGATGACTATGCTGCTTTGATGAAAGATGAGTTGGATGATTTAGCAGGACATCGGCTGAAAGCCTTGATGAATATAGAAGAAAATAAAAAGAGAGTTGCCAGATGGTATGATAAAAAGGTAAAGGCTAAAGAGTTTGCCGATGGAGACTTAGTATAGAAACTGATTTTACCGATCGGGGCTAAAAGTTCAAAATTTGGGAAGTGGTCTCCTAATTGGGAAGGTCCTTATCGGATGAATCGATCTGCTCCTGGCAATGAATATATTTTAGAAACTCTCAAAAGAGTTGAATTTCCCAGAGCATTGAATGACAAATATCTAAAGAAATATTACCCAAGTATATGGGTCGACGCATAAGTTTAAGTACCGATAACACTCCTATCGGCTGGATTAAAGTGTATCTGGGGCCGGACTCAATGTCTTAAAGCAGAATATGCCGCCGATGAAGAGTTCACATGTTTAACAGAGCCTGGATCGTCGATATGACGCGCAGACGGATCTGATTGGCTTCTTCTATCTCCTTCATGTCATCATCGGCAGAGCCCTCCAGTGGCTTCAGTTTCTTCTTCATCTGCAGCGCTTTGCGGGCTTGGGCGTTTCGTTCTTGTTCAAGAATCTTGATCGCCTCAGGCAGTCAGCTTTCTTCCTGTTGAGTTTGGGACAAAGCTTCTACCACTTGTTTGAGTTCTGCCAACAGGGTTTCCCTTCTCACCGATAGATCAGAAATCTTTTGCTTCAGCACATCTCCTGAGGATTTTAAGATGCCGATGCTCTTATGCTTTTCATCGGCAAGGAGTTTTACGTTCATTCTCTCTTCTGAGAGCTGGGTGTGAGTAGCTCTATCGGCAAGGCGCTGAGCAGCCTTTTGATACTAGAGCTGCCGACTCTCCAAGTGAGCAGCCTTGAAAAGGATCTCCTCGGCATCGGCAGGAATTTGGCTTCTGAGAGCCTTGAACAAGGCTTTAGCTGGATCGGAGTCATCAACCAATTGGGCTGTATCTTGATGAAGGAGGGCCGACAAATCTTCCAACTTTGCTCTAATCTCTGCCGATGAGATTCCAACTGCTTGGGAAGAACTTGCTTCCTCGCCTTCGTCCTCAGAGATGTCGATGGCAAAGGAGAACAAGCGGTCAGGAGAATCCTGTTCCTAAAAGGGAAGACAAAATAAATTATTTTATGATCAAGTACTAATAACAATAAGAATAGAGATCGGGTAACTTACTTGTTTCAGGGCTATTTCTTGCCTCTGACTAGATGAGGCCGATGGAACCACAGGCTGATCGGCTGGAATTGCCGATGAAGCTATGCCAGCTGAAAGATCAACAGAGGTAATTATAAAATAGAAAATTGGGTTCATCGGCAATAAATGGAAAGTATGTTACCTTGAGGGGGTGCAGTACTTGTCTGAGTCGAGGAGACTACCGATGCTATGATTAAGCTTGCTGGATCAGCGGTTTGCTCATGTACATCAGCCGATGCTTCTGGCTGAGGTTCTTCTGGCTGGAATTCTTCTGCTTGGGGTTCTTCTTGTGGCTGAAGAGGAGATGGTGCTTGTTGTATCTAAACTTCTGGAGAATAGGGAGACGATTCCACCGGAATCGGTGATCTTGGAGGAGGAGGAGGCGTTGCTGTTCTCTGGCACTTAGCTTGTGATCTGGTACTCTTGGAACCTTTTCTCTTCAGTTGACTGGACTGGGGGGCATCGACAGTTGTACTTCTGGTCTTTGCCGATGTGCCGGTGTGCTGATGCAACAATGAAAAGTTTATGAGTACAAGTGTAACAAGTATAAGAATAGAATTGGTATAAGTTGAAGAATTCGAAAGTTTACCTTGAAAGCTTGTGCTAAGGCAGTGGCAGCTACCGATGGGGATGTTTTTGTCCACTTGGTGGTGACTTTCTTGAGGCGCACACCCCGATGCATTATAGCAGCCAAGGATGGATCGTTGTTGCCGATCAAAGAGATCGGGCCCGATGGGAGGAGCTCAATCGTCCTGCCACTCTTGCTAACTGACGGTGGTGTATCATCGACCTGTATATGACAAAGAAAGTGAGTTGCCGATAGAAAATGAAAGTGAAAAGATTGAAAACATCGGTTAAAGTGCTTACAGTATTATTAAGAACATTGTATGCGGAGTCGATCATGTCGCGGTATGTGAGGGCCGATTTGTAGAACAAGTGCTCTTTCCACTCCTCCCACCACTGTTTATATGCCTGAGTAATGAAGAGGGCCGGAATCTAGTCTGATAGATCGGCATCTGTATCGGCGCTTGGTGGCAATTGAGCTACTCTGATCCACTCGAGATGGCTAGTGATGGTTTCCCTTGGCTTTATTACATCGGCGTAGCAAAGTGCAATCGGCAGTTGACCGAAAGCCAATTGGCGAGCTAGTGCCGATGGTTTGTAAAACTCATAGGTTGGGTTGGAGGATTTCCCACTGCCAAAAAAGTTTATGGGTATGGCTCTCGGAGTTATAATCGCCATCATCACATCATGGTCCTTATTAAGAGCCTCATCAAAAGGGTGAAAAGTCAGACGAAATCTGGTGTCTGGATCCTCATAGGGCATCCATGCTCGATGCTCTTTGGTCAAACCCTCATACAGAGTCTAAAAGAATCGGCTGACCTGGTCTTCATTGCCTCTAGTGCCAGGCAAGACTATGACAGCTTCACCATAGTTTAAGGGGGAACGAGTTGCCGATTCTTCTTCATCTAGTTCGTAATCCTCTGCTATGTCCCTGGGAAAGCGCTGTGCAAAGAGGTCAATTCGAGACGCTTGTGCATGTGGAGACTAAGCCACATGTTGATAAACCACCAAGGACCTCCTAAGTTGCCGATGGATTGGCCAAGCAGAAGTTTCCTGGCTACTTGGTGGAGGAGGTGACAAGCAGAGCCAAGCAGGTATCGGCCATGAGGAAATCGGCTGCCATTGGCTAATCTTTCTGCTGCCGATAGATAAACAGAAGTTGGTCCTGCCGATCGGCCACAGAACACAAATTTATCCAGCCAGATATTCAAGAAAGTGGCCTGTTCTTCGGTACTTCTGAATGTACCCTGACCAACCACCGATAGCACGAGTTTCCACCTTAGCACTGGGTTTGGTATCGAACAAGTGGCTACTATCGGCAGTAGATATATCTAAGCCAGTGAGCATAAGTACATCGGCAAGTGTGGGAGAAGCAGGGCCATGGCCAAATACAAAAGCATTGAGCATGTCTGACCAGAAATACGAGGCAGCTATCAGTAGTGACTCATTTCTCTCCATATCGGCAAGAGAAAATCTAATGCACTGATCTAATTTCCGTTCACCCCATTGGACCGCATTTGAGTTACTGACTCTCAGGAACCAATCCTTCCATTCTTTGGTAGGACTAGGCCAGAAACGGAAGGCATCCTTCCATAGATCTAAGGAGAAGTTTTCGGCTCTAAAAGGGATTTTGTTTGTCTCTGCATTTATCAGATCGGTAGGATCTGGGTTTCCTAGTGGGCCGAGACATTGGAGGTGGGGTTGATCGATAGGAATAACGATCTTATCGGCCAAATCCTAAAAGTTTTGAGAATAAAAGGAAGAACAAAAAGAAAGGAAAAAAGGTATTTAGTGAAAGAATTGCGGATGAACAAGAATACGGTAAAAATGCAGAAAAGAAGGGTAATGAACTGACCTCAGGTACGGTGAAGTTGATGGCCATCTTCTCATGAGGATGAGGATCGAAGATTTGGAGGTTGGTGAGGAAAGCTCTTGCTGGAGTTATTGGAGTTCTCGAACAGTGCCGCCGCGAGGAAAGCAGAGTTTGGGCTGTAGAATGATGCGATGGAGAAGGGGTACCCGAGAAGGAAGTATTTATAGGACAAAACGGGCAGGGGCAAATCTGACTTATCTCTTTGCCGCATCCGTGAAATCCGAGGGTGCTCAGGTGGATATGGTAACTGTTCGCACGGTAATCAAGGGATTGCGCAGGTGATTTGATGGCAAGCGGTCATTATTTTGATATTTCACTGTACGAGATCTCCTGGTCGGTCCATCGGCAGCTCCCTCTAACGGTAATATTGTCGATGGGCGCATAAAGTGGAAAGGTTCAGTTCAGGAGGTTGAGGAATTCGAGGAATGTGCAAGAGAATCGGGCCAAGGTTGTTCGGATTCGATGAACGGTTACCAAATTGGGAGAATTAATTACGGAAAGGCATCATTACTGCAGAGAATTTCGGAGCATTAATGATTTTATACTCCGAAATTGGAGGGCATGTGTTGACACCGTTTTTGGACACGTACCCAGGGATCGGTAAAGTGTACATCGGCAGATGGAGCAACGGTAACTAGTCTGAAGGGGAGTTGCCGATGAGGATGGTTGCCGATGAAGAAACAACTAAATGTGACTAAGTCCAGAAGTGGTGACGCGTTCATGCCAATGATCAGTGTTAGTGTTTGCCGATGGCTATGATAAGAAGTCTGCCGATGACTTGGAAGGAAAACGTGAAGGTTGCCGATTGACCCATGGCGGTGTTCCGGTCGATTACAGGAGGATAGTTTTATGTTTTTCCTTAGATATTTAAATTCGTTTTGTATACGGATTTCATTTAATTTAGAATTTGAGTCCTAGTCGTGTCTGATTGTAGCTCTTTGAGTAGGGTATAAATATGGACCCTAGGGCCTTGTAATGAAGATATCGATCAATCAATCAAACACAAGTTTTTACTCATATTCCAGTATCTACTTTTTCGATGACTTCGTCATATTTTCCTTTTTATTACAAGTTCTTAGGAATTCGTCGACTTAGGCTCGGCGTATTCTCGAGTTTCGCGTGAATACCTCTTGGCCGTGACATCCGGGCGCATCGCTGTTGTCGGGACCAAAGTATTCGAGTTATCACCTTTGCCGATAGTAAGGTCAAATCAGCTGGCACGCCTTAACGTTTAAATCGGGTATTAGCCCTTTGTGTTTGCATATTAGCTTTTGCATCAACAACCGGCATCATAATAAACTTCCGCTTCATGCATAGCCATGGAGGAAGGTTGTAGATACATAGAGTAACTGGCCAAGTGCTGTGACTACTGCTCTGCTCACCGAAAGGATTCATACCATCTGTACTTAAGGCGAACCGCAAGTTTCTAGCATCATCTGCAAAATCAGGGAATTCTCTGTCTATCGCTCTCCACTGGGATCCATCGGCAGGGTGTCTCAGCATATTTTCTATCTTATGGTCTTCTTTATGCCACCGCAACAACTTTGCATTGTCCTTATTTCTGAACAGACGTTTTAATCGTGGTATTATAGGAGCATACCACATAACCTTGGCAGGAATTTTCTTCCTATGACGTTCTTCACCCTCAACATCGCCAGGATCATCTCGTCTAATCTTATACAGTGATGCCTTACATACTGGACATGCATCCAAATTCTCGTATTCCTCCCCACGGTAGAGGATGCAGTCATTAGGACATGCGTGTATCTTCTAGATTTCTAATCCCAAAGGGCAGACAACCTGTTTTGCTTCATACGTAGTGGTGGGCAATTCGTTGCCTTTTGGAAGCATCTTTTTTATGATCTTCAATAACTGCCCAAATGCCTTGTCAGATGTACCATTTTTTGCCTTCCATTGCAGCAATTCCAGTGTGGTACCCAACTTTTTTTGCCCCTCTTCAGCGGTGGGATATAGCGATTTTCTATGGTCCTCTAGCATGCGCTCGAACTTGGCTTTCTCTTTATCACTTTCACATTCTCTTTGTGCATCACGGATGGCATCACCAAAAGCATCATCGCCCCGATCAGCTTCTGCTGCTACCTCTTCTTCATTATCTCCCCCATTGCAACATCATTGAAGCCACCGTACTGAGCAATAATATTGGCATGATCCAATTCTTCTTCTTCTTCTTCTTCACCTTCATCCATTATAATCCCGCTTTTTCCATGTTTGGTCCAACAAATATAGTTTGATACGAAACCAGACTTTAATAAGTGCGAATGAAGAGTTCTTGAGTTAGAATATTCCGTCAAATTCTTGCACACGGCACATGGACAGCACATGAAACCGTCCCTCTTATTTGTCTCGACCACACTTAAGAAATAGTGCACGCCATTAATGAACTCTTCGGAGCGCCGATCGGCATTATACATCCAATTACGTGTTACCATCTACATTAAATATAACATATATATTATGAAAACCATGCACACATATAGTTTCTCATCTTATTGCACAACATGTCTAAGATACATAATTGATTAATTCAGAAAAGCTTGGCTACAACAAATACAATAGCAACTAGCACTAAAAAAACTAAAACTAAAATGCACTTAAGCAACATAATTAGTTCACATCTGATCCCAACTATAATAGATAGATCATTCGTTTGATCAACATCATTGAACTCCTTTCGTCGGCTCACTGCCTCACCACCTTCAGCCTCAACCACATGTGCAAAAGATTTCTTAATGTGTTCAATGTATTCTTCCTCCCAGTACCAACCTGTACATCCGCCGGTACCGTCCCACTGAAATTAAAAGAGAGAATTAAAAGTTTAATTAATATCATTTAAAAAAATATGCACATATATAAGCAAATGTCTAGAAATAACTCACATTACGATCCGGACACTTATAGAATATACGACCCTTGTTTACTCCCGACACTTTGTACTTCATCACAATCTTCTGCCCACACTTGCCACAAGTAATGAGAGGGAGTTCCGGCCGGTATCGCTTTTGAACCCGTTGAGAGACCGAAGACCCGGTCACAGTTGCCATCTACTATCCATACTCAATTTTTAAACAATTATAAATTCCACATTTACTAGTAAACATGTATGATTAAAGAAGAACCTAATAATATCCTTTATTTGTCTAGTTACTTCAACAAATCTTCTAAATTATACAATGGACATTATGTAGTAATAAAAATAAATCAAGTGATATTAACAAACCAATTAATTTGAACTATCCTACTTTCTAAGATCATAAAAAAATACTATAATTTATTCTTGCAAACTATATTAATACTAGGTCAACCATGAAATATGATATATATATATATATATATATATATATATATATATATATATATATATATATATATATATATATATATATATATATATATATATATATGGATACTAATTCATGTGAATGTTTCAAAATAACAAAGTGGATGTGAGCTAAAAATAATAGGAACATCACAAGCCAAAAACAACATGAAAAAGACAAGAAAGACAAAATTTAGTCACCTCCAAACACGAAGAAACGATGACGGAGTCGAAGAAGATCAACGATGGGCGTCGGAGATGAAGAACAAGGAAGAAAAAGCTCCAAGAACAACAATGGTGAATGGTGCTCTCGGTTTCAAATGAGCAGAGAGGAGGAGGGATCCGGCCTATAAACTGGACATTTAGCACCGGTTCAGGACAAAAATCGGTGCTAAAGGGTGACCCTTTAGCACCGCCTCGGCCCGTGGCGCTGGCCGGTGCTAAAGGGGACCCTTTAGCACCGGTTTGTAATACGAACCGGTGCTAAAGGGTCCCTGCCCCGACAGCATCTGTTAGTAGCCGTTGGACAGGACCTTTTAGCACCGGTTCGTGTTACAAACCGGTGCTAAAGGGGTCTTTAACCCCGGGCCGCAAAAAAGCCGAGGTTTTTGGCCATTTTGGGCATCGACCAATGCCTCATTCTGTAGTAGTGACCGAATCTGCTGGAAGAGGAATGTTGTGAGGTGTCGCTCAAGACATTACACGCCGCGGCCGTTAACAAGAAACTGAAATAAGCTAGTTCGCTTGACAGGCATAGCAGTTTCTGCAAATAAATTATATTACATCTTCAGCTAAGTCTTATGTTTTTTTTAAAAGGGAATATATTTTTTTGAGTGAACAAAAAGGGAATATATTAATATTCTAGCCTCTGCATCGATCAATATATATAGCTAGTCATTATTATAGACACCACCACCACGGACCAAGCAAACTCTAACAAAAGGTTTCGGTTCTTATGTAACCAATAGCAGGCTAACTTATTCACCTGGAACGCAAGAAAAAAAATACTCCGCAGAAGCAAAGGGCAGTGCAAGATTTTCTTCAAATTGTTAATCCTATCTTCTTCAGTTCGACTGCCTTTTCGCAGCTAGATAGAACCAGTCAACACGTTTACATATATAGCCTACAATATTAGTAGAAGTAAAAACAGAAGTATTAGAAGTTTCGTGTGTAGTATCTACATTTAACAAAAATTAGTTCTCTTTGGCATCTCTCTTATACTGAATTTTATTGTCATAGTATGAACCCTGAATTGCATTGTCCCTCTTACACTGAAATCAGGCCAACTGAACCGAGAAACATCACTAGTGATAGTTACACTGCTATCGCCAAGAATTGCGCTCCATGTTTGCGACCAAACGAACTGATTATGTCTGGTACTAACAATATATGAGAAACTTCATCAATTGACGAAATTTTGTGGAAGAACAAATAGGCAAGCACAGCAAGCTGTTAAGTAACTCAGGCCTGATAGAACTAAGATTTTCAGTAAAGCATTCTTTTGCTACTATTCCTACACAAGAAACTTTAAAAAAAAAACATAATAACAATAGGAAATTAGTGACAATATGTAGGTACAGTTACAAACATGGCATCAGACGCAAGATAACACAAAGAGATTCAGATTTAAACCAAAACATGCTCATATATCACATCCTCCTGAAATTAATGTCTCAAATTGATCAGGCGTTGTATACAGCCAAAAAACTTTAGAGTAGAGGATTGTGCAGTATACTGATAGTCAGTTATAATACATTCATGAAAGGTATAAAACCAGCAGTATCTATAATGCAAGAAAAACGATACAAAGCAAACGAGCAGGTCACAAGATATTCAGTACTATTAACCATATGTTGATTATGTTCACAAACCAAACCTACAGTTTTATGGCGCTCGAGAACAGGATTAGCGGATGATGAAGCAACTGATGTCAAGCACTACTGCAAGAAATTAGCAAACAATGCTGCCAACAGATTATACTGAAATCACATTCCCCCTGACGTTGGCGTCAACTGTGCTAGGCTTCTAGTGGTGGTGCCGATGCTGATGACGACGCCTCTGGTAGTGTCTCGTCGTGCGCCGGAGGCAGCAGCGCCTCCAAATCCGGCGTCGACGACATCCACGGTAACTGCGGTAGCGCTGGCGCCGACACTTCGGGTGAAGGTCCTGGCGACGATGGCGGTGGCCGCTTCCACGGCCGCACGGGATAGGGAATCTGGCGGCATATTGGGCAGGACGTTGTCAGCCCAGTTTGAAGCCATTTGTCGATGTCCTTCTCGCACTTGACGCTGCCACCGCAGTGAAACGCGTGGTCGCACGAGAGTGTGCGGACCTTGTCGCCGGCCTCCATGCTGTCTTGGCACAGGGTGCAGGGGTAGTTCAGCTTCCGCCTCAGGGTGGTGACGCCGCCGAGCCTGAAGAGGCGCATCCGTGGCGATTGCCACCATGCCTTGACCTCGATGGTGCACACGAAAATGAAGACGACGCACACGACCACGGCGACAACGACAAACAAGAAGACGAGCACGGTGCGGCCGGCGATGGCCATCCAATAGCTGAGGTCGGCTGCCATCGGTCCTTCGCTCCCTTGACACTTTCGTCTTCTGCTCTTGATCGCTCTCTCTTGCTCTGGCTACCTCGCTCGCTCTATCACTTTGTTTTTTGGATTGTGTTGTGCTCGTTTGAAAGTTGAAACTGAAAGGCTGGCGGCTGGCCAAATTGGCGAGGCGGCAGTCTGGCACAACTATTTGTATAGGGAGGATGTTGAGCTACTGATGAATCGGTTAGTTAGTTCGTTACAAGGTGAGACCTGCGGTTACACCCCATGGCGGCAGTTGAAACTGGAGTAGGAAGGGCTAAGGGCCGAGGCATGGAAAGGGCACGGCAGATCATTCGAATGCTGGGCTTATTGCAGAGATTAGCGAGTTTGTTTTGAAAATGGTTAGAAATTTGATGGCCGAGCAAGTTCAATACGTCGACCACCCACCACAGCACAAGTACATCTCCGCGGCACTTGTGCCTTCCGCTACAAAACCGATAGAGGATGTTTTGCCCGTCTTGTCTGCGATCACCGCGCCTCCTGTCTTTGCTCTGACCATCGGCCTGTAACTCTAAACTTATCTATATGACTATATCTATCTATCTATCTATCTATCTATCTATATCTTTCTCGAGCAATAGAGCTACCGGTATATCTATATCTATATCTTATCTATATCAATAATGATATAATAATAATATATCTATACCTATCTATAAAGAGCGAAAATTTCAGTTTGCCAAATATTTTCTTCTGCCCCTAATCCTGTCCGTGTTCGGTTACTGATCGCCTCCTCGGTCCAACGTTTCTAGAAGGGAAAAAACAAAATAAAAAACATTTTAGGGTTCTTAATGCAAAATCCCAGAATCGTTACCATGGAAGGTAGAAAAAAATAAAAAAAATTCTAGGGCTCCCAATGTAAAATCTCCAATTTACTTTTCTTTTATTTTTTAAATCGGCTAAAAATTAATAAATACATAGTAATTCATAGAAAAATCTAAAAATTATAAAACAAATTTTGTTCATCTCTACATATGTAGATCCATGCAGTAAACAAAAAATATCACAAATTTTAGTACACTTTTTTTTGGAAATGCTTGCCTATGCTTTTTACACTAAAATTAAAATTGTAGTTATCTTGCTCCAATAATTATAAAAATTTAATAGTAGCCTATTTAATGTGATGCTTGATTCATATTTCATAGCAATCCTAATCTAAATTAAAAAAATAATGCTAGCATCAAACTTCTCATGTTTTATATAATAGTGAGGCATATTAAGAGGTAATATTAGAGTGAGATAAGATTTAACTATTTTCTATTTTTATTATTAAATAAATATGTCTTTAAGCTACATATTATTGTAAATATTAACTATCTAATACCATAGATGTTATGGTTATCAATAAAATAAATTATGGACTTTAAATTTTATAAAAAGGATAAATATAAATAGATATGTAACATTATGTCATCACTTTCTAGGGTTATTTGATGTTTTTCTTCCGTTGTAATATTACCAAATTGAGGAAGCCCCCACTCCTCCCATGGCTCCGCTCCCCGTCCCCGTCCACCCGCCGCCACTTCCTCCGTCGGGGGCGGAGGCGAGGCCAACTACGAGGTCTCCGACAACCACCGCGCCGCGTGGGAGCGTCACGAGCAATCGGTGCAGGAGCTCCTCTAGCGGCGCCGCGCCTACGCCATGGTCGTGTGGGCCTGCCTCCGTCGCCTCGGCGAGCGCGAAATGGAGCGCCACGACCGCCTCCGAGCCCTCATGGTCCGGCTCGAGGCCGATGGCCAGGTCGACCGTCTCCTCCGCGCGCAGGAGGACGACCACGCTGCACGCACCGGCGAGGAGGAGCAGATCCAGTACCCCTTCTTCACCAAGGGCACGCAGGAGCTTCTTAAGGCGCGTGTCGACATTGCACAGTACTCGCTGCCCCGTGCCAAGGCCAGGATTGAGATGGCCAAGCGCTGCCATGAGGATTCCGATGAAGACCTAGAGGCGGAGGCCGAACTCGTCGTGAAGCAGGCCGGGGAGTTTGTCTTGGAGTGTAGCGAGATTGGAGATGATCGCCCTCTCATCGGCTGTTCCTTCTCTTGTGATGCATGAATGCTGGCCACAAGGTACTTCCTCTTAATCATACGGAATTACATATGCTTTGCTCATGTATGTCTCAAACAAATGCTGTGATGAAAGGATGTTGAGAACCGTTACCTATTAATTGTATTATTATGTGGCGGCTGTGGCTGTGGGCTTTTGTCACTAACTGTGCCGCTGGTTTTGCTTTGAATTGCACTGAGTGACAATAAAAGTGGACTGATCTGACGTGTTGTTTGATGGAATTGTTCCCTCATGTGATGCTTTTATGCTTTCTTTACCTAATATTCTTCCCCTTTTAATTTTTATATCATTTTTTACTCTTTTTCCTCCATTGTACATGAAGATTTCTGATTTTTTTTTATGGGATATGATTTTTTTCTATTTCTTCTCAAGGTGATTTCCCATATTAGTTTGGTAGTTTTGTTTGCTTTGGTGGGGTTATATTTATTTGATTCAAGGTTGGACTAAACTCATTTAAATTTTACAAAAAGTGTACAATTATCAATTAATAAATTCTATACCCCGTTGCAACGCATGGGCATGTTTTGCTAGTATTATTAAAGAGCCAAGTTTCAGTCTAATTTGTTCCCACCTTCACTAACTCACTCCGAAAACGTAAAAACTGATCATCTCTCTATGACCCTCTTGTTTTATTATATATGATGTATGTACAACTAGAATACATATTCTTGAGGTAATTTGAAAAGTTATGAATTCTAATTAAAATAGATACCTCTTAACGGGATTATGATACCCCGGGTATCTCAAGACACGATTTGTTGGCCGTGAGGTTTGCTCGGCAAGCAGATGTAGAAATCTCCATTTCCTATGGCACAAATCTTTCATTAAGATCATGGACAATCCTATACCCAAAGTGGCAAGTCCCTCTTACGTCGCATATAGGTAACCTCTAACAAGCTAAAAAAGGATCCTATTACTGAGTTAAAACCAGAGTCATGTAACTCCTATGGTTGCACTGTAAGTCCCAGCTTTTATCAACAGATAAGTCCTTGTGGAGGGTCTAGGACATCATGATCGAAGTCATATGCTCCTTTGCCCTATAGTCCAGTCGTTTAATCAAGTTTACATTTCCGTTCCATAGACCATTAGTCATTGTGTAGATTATGTTTAGTTACTAGCAAGCTACCAATATGCATATATCCCAAAGGTATCAAGGAACTATGTCATCAACATCATCTAGGAAGTCCTTACGGTTATCAAGATTAGACACCTGCAGAAGATTAAATGTGAATAGCACATCAAAGTAGACACATGCTATACTTGCCTTGGTTAGCAAACTCTTGCTGGTCTTCGAAGAACTCCGGGTTCCCAACGTATTCCTCGTTGTCTAAACACGACCAACATGGCACGTTACAACAATAACATGCATTCTGAAGATGGTCAAGCAAGAAAACAATCCTATGGTTAGAACAGTACAACAACAAGAAAATAAGATAAAAATGTTTATAAAAACAACCTATGTCTTGCTATGATCACATAGATACAACTACTACAAAAAATCTTTACCATGACCTTTTTAAAACACACTCAGAGGTGGGCAATAATTCCAACCGCCTTAGTTAATGGCACACATTAACCGAGGTGGTCTTTTTTTATTATCCGAGGCGGTTACAACAACCGCCTTGCAAAGCTAATTAACTGAGGCGGGCACCCTTACAACGTCCGCTTCGGTTAATATTGATTAACTGAGGCAGTTGTTCTAAAGCAAACGCCTCGATTAATGTATTAACCGAGGCGGGCAAGCTATAAAGCCTGCCTCAGAAAATACTAGTTCAAGTTAGAGCCCAAACAACCCATCGTGGCCGATATTGCTCTCAACGTATATACCAACTAGCTAGGATTTCATTCACACCAAACTCTCCCTTAGCCTCCTCCATCACTCGATAATGCATTCTTCTGCTCTCTAGGGTGGCAAGCATGGCGCTCCTTTGGCAGCGGCATGGCGGGCACGGCCCCTCTCATTCATCCTACCCAGATCTAGTGTGGTGCAACCCCTCTACCTCACCCCATCTGGATCTGGTGTGGGCTCTCTAGCGCGGCGAGCGCGAGCGCTTCTCTGCACGATGTCAAGGTAGTTGCCCATCTCCCTCTTCTCCCATAGGCAAGCTGCATCGACAACCCTTTGTTGACGGTCCTTAACACCTCATTTTATATCGTCAACAATGGCTATTTTGGTCAAATAAGTGACACAAAACATAGTCATAGGGTTTATTACTAACGATTTCCACAATGATTTCCACAAGTTGTGATGATTATGTGAGTGCAAGTGAAATAGGGAAATATACATGGTAAAAAGACATCTTCAACTGCTCATTTTGATTACTACATGTTAAAGAGCTCATCAAGATACATGGAATGGAGTTTTGTTCACTCAATTTGGAGTCTGGATGACAAAGTTATGGCTTCTGGAAGATTGTGAGATGAAACGTGTCGCAAACTTGTCACTGGGCATGGCCAGTGCTAGGAATGTATGGTGGCCACCATGAACATGTGTCCAATGGCCATCAAACTTGCTCCAAGGCCTCTCTACTCAATGGAGAACCCAAGGCAAGCTTGGTTCATGGCATTGAATGACATGGAAGTCCAGTAGTAATGATCACCATCCAAAGACAAGCTCATAACTCAAGGAAAGGACATCAGAACTGCATGAAACTTTGTACACCTACAACGTGGAGGACAAGAGAATACTAATGGCCAAAATGATTTGGCGACTGCCATGTCCACCTTGGCACCCGCCACCTCTACCTGGCCAGAACACGTCACCAATCTGCGTGACTACCCTGAGGAGCCATCTGGTGCGTTGTTTTGATGTTGGTTTCATTCAAGGGATGCATGAGGGTGTCACATCGATTGTGGTCTTTCCAACATGAGACAAAAGATTTCCAACACGTGAAACTACTCCACCGACTTGGGGAACCGCCTCCAGGAGCAAGCAGGAGCCGTAGGATCGAAAGACAGTTGCATCGAGTGGCGCCTGCCACTTTCCATGTGGCGCCCACCACCTCTAAGTGGAGCCTGCCACTACACAGTGGCGCCCGCCAAACCTTCCTAGTGCCCGCCACTCCACTCACCCTCTGTGGCGCCCCCTTTAGCTCCTAACTATAAATACCCCCTCTGGCTTAGCTCAGAGGCATCCCACTTCAGAAAAGAATCATTTAGAGTAGTGTTGTTCCATCTCTCCACATGAGAGCAGTAGCTCTAGTCTCCTAGTGAGAAGTAGAAGAGTGGGAGAGAGTGAGGAGAAGTCTAGAGGAGGAGCCAGGCCTGTTGGTGACCTTCCTCGTGTAGCTCGGTCGAGTCTTCTTTGAGTAGAGTTTGCCTTCTTCTAGTGTGGTAACTTCTTTATTTTATTGCATTACTTAAGTATTACATTATTTATTGTTCTTTGCTTCTTCATCGCCTGGTTAAGGTACTCTAGTTACATCGAGTGATTAGAGTAGTAAGTTTATAGAGTAGGCGTCGTACTTAGGCTATATCTTACCTTTTGTGGCTAGGCCTCCGGATAGCTGGGGTACGGTAGCGATAGGTGGTGAAAACCCTATTTGCTTATTGTCGACGAAAGCTAGTCGGCAGTCTACCTTGGGGTATACCCACGGTAGTAGTTTATCGGTAGACGGTGCGTAAGCTACGAACTTGATGGTGACGCAAGACACGGACAAGGTTTTTATCCATGTTCAGCCGCCGTGTGGGCGTAATACCTACGTCCTGCGTCTAATTGTATTGCTGTGGGTTGAATTGTGTTGAGTTGAGTTTCGATGTCCTAGGGGGGTCCCTTGCCTCTCTTTATATACTCCAGAGGGTAGGGTTACAGATCTGGAAACTAATCCTAGTCGGTTACAATTGCCATAGATAATACGATATCAATTCCTATTCTAACCGACTAGAATCCGGCTTGATCTCCACGTCTTGTTTCCTTGCGCGAAACTCCGAGCAGTTGGATCAAGCCTCAAACTGTCTTCGTGATGGGCTAAGCCTCCTGGCCCAAGTCTAGCCGTAAGGGTATAGGGGTTTATACCCCCACAACTAGTCCCCGAGCTCTATGTATTATGATGTAACGCGCCGTCTTGTGCTTCTTCGATCAGTAAGGCTTGATATCTTTGACAACTAGGAAAGTCGCCCGAACAGTTGCAACGGTACTTTGACCAACTTGACAACCAGTTAACTATCATCAACATCGAAGAAGTCGTTGTTCGAAGAATGCATGGTGCTCTTAATCAAAAAATATTTTTTTCATGGTGAAGTGTGCCCACTTTACTTTTCTGAAAAGTTCAGACTTTCAAAAAGCAAGCAAATTCATCGCAAGGTGAAGTGTGTCCACTTAGTCTCCGAGCCTGGTAGTAGGTGACGTAGGCACGTGGTGCCAGGGTCTAAGGAGAAGAAATCATCTTAAAATTTCAGATACTAACATGCATTGCTAGATGCATCGTACCGATGTAGTCCCCGAGCTTGCTGGAAGGCGAAGTATGAACCTCGTAGTAAGGTCTAAAAAAAATTATCCGAACAAACGTTATGCGATTTGAGTTGTCAATGCCGAGAACTTGTTGCACTTATTATTGACTGAGTGAACCGATTAACCAGTTCCTGAGCACATCATGCTCGACGTTTGGCACAGTTCCTAGTCTTTTGAAAAATCGAACTAATCGGCCAGTCCCCGAGTATGTCGTGCTCGATGATTGGTGCAGTCCATAGGTTGTCGAAAAAGCAGACTGGTCAACCAGTCCCCGAGCATGTAATGCTCGGTGGTCGGTACAGCCCCTAAGATGTACTATGGGTAGACTGTTCGACCAGTTCCCGAGCATACTATGCTCAGTGGTTGGTATAGTCCCCAGGATGTCGGATGGGTAGACTGGTCGACCAGTCCTCGAGCATATAATGCTCAGTGGTCGGTACAGTCCCCAGGATGTCGGATGGGTAGACTGGTCGACCAATCCCCGAGCATGTAATGCTCAGTGGTCGGTACAGTTCCCAGGATGTCGGATGGGTAGACTGGTCGACCAGTCCCCGAGCATGTAATGCTCAGTGGTCGGTACAGTCCCCAAATATACCATGTCTGACCAAGGATCCTACTTATATTTTTGAAAAAACTGTATCGCCGTATTAATGTGCGATGTGACGGAACGTCCTGTCATATTGTCAGGCTTGTCGCATAAAAAGGTGCGCCTGGTAACTGTGCAGCCGCTCTTTGCGCGGTCCAAGAAAAGGAAACCATCAATTATGCAGAAAAGCCACCAAATTAACTGCGATAATTATCGAAAACCGAAACGCCACAGCCGCCGCAAGATCCGCCCACTTCCCCAAAATGCGGGAAGTGGTAGAGGTGGAGCTGTTGTTATAAAAAGCCCTAGGTCGCACCCATGTTCTGTACCCAGCAGTCACATACTATTGCCCAGCCTTCATCTTCCTCAGCACCTTCAAACCCCAAATCCGAGCTCAAAGCTTTCCACAAGAAGGATATGGCGAAGATGGATGGGGAGAAAGAAAGGAAGGTCGCGAGCTCACCAAAGCGAACAAAGATGACAGCGAGGCGACGGAACGACAGGGCAGAGTGTGGTGGATCCGGTGGCAGTTTTTTTGTGTGCTCGCGAGAGGGGAACAGGGATAGAGAGCAGCAAGAGAGTGGTAGTGGGGTCCAGGCTCCCGTTTAAAGGAGGCAAGGTGCAGGAGATGCTCCCACGATGCGAGGTGGGTGCGGGCGACGGTTGCTGCAGACCGCACGCGACGCTCGAGGTTGGAGGAGGAGCTGGCCAATGGGTCTGGCCTATCAGCGAGAGAGAAGGGGAAGGTGTCCGTGGGCTAGCTGGGACGGCCCACAAGGGAGAAAGTGGGGACAACAAGTGGGCCGTGGGAAGGAATGGGCCAACAGGCCAAAAATGAAGAAGGGGAGGGATTATGAAAGATTTAGTTTTTCTTTTTTCAAATCTATTTTCCAAATCATTTTTAAATTGCCTTTTGAATCACTTTTGACATTTGAATTTAAAAACCAAACATCACAAAAATAAATATGCAGCAACATGAGTGCATTAACACGTAGCTAACCTCATAGTTAATTTTAATTTCGTAAAAGTATTATTTTCCTACATTTGAATGCTCACAAGATTTGCTTATTTAATTCATTTTAGCTATTTTCGAAGTGTGCAAATTTTTGGGTGTTACAATTATCTCTTGTCACAGCCCTTCTTCTCTCTCTAACTTCCACCACCACTTACAAAGAAGACTAACATTCATTTTCCTCAAATTCTTAATCCCCAAACCATCTTTTTCATGCTTTTACATATTTTTTTCCTATTTCAGAAAAATGATATTTCTTTTTTGTTCCACCTCCCTGCCAAAAAAAGAACCTCCTAATTTTGTCCATTTTGCTGACAATGGTTTTAGGCAGCAGGTACACAGACATGTGGTAAGACTAGAACTGATCAATGTAGACCTACCGGTAGGGATGAAAACGGATCGGATACGGACGGATATCACCGATATCATATTTTTTTCATATTTCTAGTTGGATTCCGATTCAAATACGGATAATGTCAATCATGTCGGATAAGATATGATTGGATGTCGACATCATAAATATATGATTTAAGTATTCGGATACGGATACGGTATCGGATGTTAAACATTCGGACTCGGATACGGACAGATCTAACCCTCTCTAAACGAATTCGGTATCGAATACGGTCGGAAAATATCCGTACCGTTTTCATCCCTACCTACCAGCAATAAACATATGTACAACTGCCCTTCCAAACATCTAACCTTCTGTGACTTTTATCAACAAGTGGAAACCAGTCAAATTCATGTAAACGAATTGGACTTACTGGAACTCCTAAGTATTTGATAGGAAGAGCCCAACTCGGCAATTGAATAAATCTACATAAATTTGTCCCAAATTCTCTTCATCATTGATCATGATTATCTCACTTTTGTTGAAGTTTATTTTGAGCCCAGCTAACATTTCATAACACTCTCGCGGGGATGGTAAGCTGCACCTTTTGGCCATCACCGGATACTACCTCCAGGTATCTTGACGGTCCACACTTTAGACAGTACTTTGCATTCTCGTGTTCTTTCCGAAATAGGATACAACCTTTTGGACAGCAGTGTATCTCTTATCATATGATATCTTGAGCACACGAAGGAGTTTTTCTGACTCGTACAAGTTGGGGGGCAGAATATGGTTCTTCGGTAGCATGGTGCCAAAAACAGTCAACATCTTATCAAAGCCTTCTCGACTCAGGTTTAACTCGGCTTTCAGCCCCATCACACGCCCCATGGCATCCAGCTGAGAAATAGTTGTATGCTCAAGAAGGGGTTTAGACGCCGACTCCAACATTTTGTAGAAGCTTCTACGTTTGCCTCCATCTCCTCCTTGTCACGTCCTTCAGCGAACTAAGCTTGGTGAGCGTCATCTAGCATGTCAGCTACCCTAGCATCATCATCATAAGGCTCGAGACGTGGTCTCACCATCTCCTCTCTGATATGGGCTTCACCATGGTAGATCCACCGGTGGTAACCCGGCGTATAACCATGGTGCACCAGATGTTTACCCATGGTCTGCTTGTTCATCCTCCTCTTGTTGTCATAGTGGCTGCACGGACACCAAACTAGAGAATCCCCGTTAGCTACATCCTCGCTAAATGCGTGATTCAAGAAAGCATCTGTCCTCTTCACCCAATCCATGTCATAATCATTTTGGCTTCTTCGCCCCGTGTACATCCACTGACGGTCCTCCATCCTTTGACAAATACATCACCAAATAACGTGACCATCAACTACACCTAGCCGGTATTCCTACTGTCTAATAGGTGAGGATAGGTCCTAATCCCACCCGCGTATGCGTAGATGAGGTCAGTTTCCATGCTCCGCTCCGATCCGAGACAGAATTTCGGCAGCACCTCCCCGTTGTTCTCCCAATACACGTCCTGCAATTACAAAGGAGTTTGTGTATTCGGAGAACAATGGGGAGGTGCTGCCGAAATTCTAGCTCTGATCGAAGCGGAACATGCAAACTGACCTCATTTACGCATACGTGGGCTGTTCAAAAAATATGGACAATCCGAAACAGATAGGGTCGGATATACACAGTGATCTGTATGCATCCAACCATATCTCTTTCGGACGGGAGACACCTAACTAGTCTACGCAGTCTACGAAAAAATACAGGAGTACAGGTTGTTTATACCTAAGGTGGCTGTGGAGAAAGGGTAGCGGGGCAGTGGCGAGTCGAAGCAGTGGCGAGTCGAAGCGGTGCAGGCAGACCCGCAGCGCCGACGTAGACGATCGGCTCCTTCGAAGCTCCACTAACGTCCTCTGCTCTGCAAAAGAAAAAACGCATAAGTTAAAATTTTGGCGGCACCTCCCTGTACGGGGAGGTTTCCAAACCTAAAAATAATTGGCTCGATGGCCAACATACATATTCACGACACGAAGGCCGGCACATCTTCAATAGGAGGCACAAAGGCCATCCACGTCAAAAAACGACGCGATGGCTGAGACCCCATTGGTTTTACCTTCTACTCGGCCGAGGGACGGAACGGGACAGCAAAGTAGTCGAGACGAAACCAACTGCATTCCACAACATGTATAAGACAAAAATTTGATTTTTCAAAATTAAACGCTGCTGCTACTACTACTACTAATCTGCTACTACTCTTCTCCTCCTACTACTCCTCTATTTCTACTACTACTACGCCTCTACTACTCCCACTAGTACCTCCTCTAATACTCCTACTATTACAACTACTCTTACTACTACTTCTCGTCTACTCCTACTACTTCTCTACTCCTCCTACTAATCCTCTTCCACACAAAAAAAATTAGCTCAAAAAAACAAAAAAATAAAAATTCTTTGGGGAGGGCCTACATGAGACCCTCGCCAAAGACACATGTTGCCGAGGGCTGGGCCGTGGGACCTCGGCAAAGGGCGGCCCACAGCAAAGCTTTGCCGAGGGCTTAATGACGGGCCCTCGGCAAAGCCTAACGGGCAGGGCCACCGTTACCCTCAGCCTACGCCGCCGAGAGCCCATGCTTTGTCGAGGGCCGGCCCTCGGCAAAAATGGGCCTTGGCTGAGAGCCTTTCTTTGCCGAGGGCTCGGCCCTCGGCAAAAGGGCCTCTACCGAGGATTAATCTTTGCCAAGTGTCGGCCCTCGGCAAAGATGGCCTTTGCCGAGTGTCCGAAATTCGGCCCTCGGCAAAGACTTTTGCCCTCGGCAGCGTTCCTATTTGCAGTAGTGCTTGTTCATATACGAGTTGTTGTAATGGATGAATTCTATGTTTGTATATTTGGATTGCAAACAGTTGCACATATGAATGTATTGAAATCTGATTGTATGTGTACGTTGGATTGATATTTGGACCATGCATGCATATGTGTGCATTTGGAATTTGGATTCAGAAGTTCTTGCTGGTTAATTTTCATGGAAGTTTTATACTCACGGAATAAGAGGCATGGTTGGCTGAGTAAATTATCATGACAGTTTTGACTCACCTAAACATATTTATGTGATGTTATAAACTTGTTTCCGTGGTGTTCTCCTCTCATGAAACTTTATAAAGAGCTCATCTCTTTATAAGGAGCTACCTATTTGTAGTTAAAATAGGTAACTCACAGCTTATTTTGTTTAGTAAGGGAGAGAATGATAAAATGCAAATAGGTAGCTCCTTATAAAGAGATGAGCTCATACGTAAATAGGTAACAGCCTAGGTAGCTCCTTACAAAGAGATAAAAATAGAACGATAAAATGCAAATATAGGTAGCTCCTTATAAGAGCACCCTGCATACGTTAGGCTGTTCAAATTTTATCTTATATTTAACTTTATAAGAGTCAACTCTACATCTCTACTTTTTAGGGTGCTCTTATAACACGATCTGGATACTTGCATCTACGTATACATCAGCTACCTAACCGCGGATACTTTTGAGTACATGTACGGGCTTGCGATTCGATAACCAGCATATATAGATTCATCACAAGGCACGTACGTATGATGTGTTTAGCAGTAGCGAGTCTTATAGTATTAGGATACGATTCAAAATTGAAGATCTTTATAAGAGCTTTTTCTTGGTTAGTCCATTGACTTCCACATTCAGCTCAAGACTCAATGATATAAAAAAAATCAATCTCCTTGAATATAACGATACGTTTGACATTTTGGTTGATTTTCATTAATACTTGGTCACCGCGCTTAATTGGTCTTGTCAAAAACCACAAAATTCAATCTGACACCCATTTGAACCGAACAATCGATCGTAGAAAAGCTTAATTAGCTTGTCTCTGTCTTTGACTTCATGGCACCCTTGACACTCTTTATTACATATTCCTTCAGGATATTGTCATTGCATCTGCTAGACTGCAGCATTAATATTGTAAGAGATCAGATTCACTGACATTGGTAAAAAAATGGATCGTTAAATAATGATTAGTTCATTGATAAACTGATCGACAGAGAAAACTTAAGAGCAAACAAACCATATTTTGAATGAAAAGAACAACACATATCAAAGGAGACCGCGCCAAAACCTGCAAGTATTAGGCTAACAGAGCCTACAAGACAGTCTTGACGATGGAAACTATATGACATTCAAGTTCAGCAAGTATGATATCATGAATTCACTTTTCTTAGAATTATTTGGGAAAGAACCCAAAAAAATTCCACGCCATTACTTATCTTCAATTCAACAACCAAGACATATCAGAATGGAAAATATAGTCCTCTACCTTTTCACATTTTCCTACTGAATAAAACTGACTTCTTGATGAGATTGAGAATCCAAATCATGTGATGTTTGAATGTGCAAGTGGAAGCCTTAACAGCATTAAAAATTGTTGTACTATTAATGTCGAAATACAGTCTTTTTATATCTAAACCGAAAAATTAAATACTCTCATCACATTAGTGTTAAAAAATCTGAACTTAAACTAAAAAATGCATGCAGGGTAAGGATATTTATGTATACCTCCATTTCATTCATAAATCAAACATGATAAGAATATTTATATACCTTCATTTGTAATGTTAAGGTGGTGGCTCTGCTGACCGCGTCCATGGCTACCAATCTCACGTCCCCTATCTCCTTGAGGCACTCAAGTATACTAACTACAGCATCCATGGCATTGCACTCTGACCCTACCATTATCTTCAGGTGAAATTCCTGTGATGTTTCCTTTACCGCGCATGCTTCTCTATCGATATCGATATCGAGCTCAATCTTTTTGTCATAAACATCGCCTCCGTTGTTGCGGAGGTGCTGCAACTCTACTAGCATCCTGTTCTTCTTCTCTAACTCAGACACTCTAGACTCGAGAGTGCTCACATAGTCCCTTGCTCTGATCAGTATGGATGCTTTATCTTTCTGCCACGACGACAAAGCAATATTTCTTTTAGAAATATAATGATGCAATGATACAGTGATACTAGACAAGATGATTCAGAAGAAAGAGCATGAATAGAGTAATTAAGTACCTTAGATGATGCAGGGGGGAGCACTGTCCTGAGAGCCTTGAAGCTGTCGTTGAGCTTCTGGCGGCGCTTGCGCTCCGACAAAACGTGCTGCTGCTGGTTGCAGTTGTTGCTCCAGCCGGTGGGCAGAGCTACTGCCATTTCCATCTGGTAGCCGCACTGCCGCCACTGGGCAAGCCTGACCATGTGCATCCGTGCCACGGCTGATATGGCCGCCTTGATCGCCCTCTGGCCCCCAGAGCCTGGCTTATTGGGCTGCTTCTTCGGGCTGAGGTGGCGAACGTAGGGCATGAACGCGCCGCCATGGCCGTTGTTGTGCTGCGCTCGTCCGTTGTGAGCATCTTGGCACTTGAATTCGTCCAGGTTTAGGATCGTGTCAAGGTTGCCATAGCACTGGTGGTCATCGCGGCGATCGCCGCCGTAGGTGGCTGGGGAGACCTCTGCCGGGTGGTGGCAATAGTTACTAGCAGTAGTATCATTGCCGCTCCATGGCATGAGCGACGAGGTCTCGTCAGGACTTCCAGAGAAGGAGGGGAAAATGGATGATTCCGACGAGGGCACCACCACCTCTGGCTCTGGGTGTCCATTTTTCTCCATGTCCATCAGCAAGTAGAACTGCACCCAGCAAGAACGATGCAGGAATGAAGCATGCATATGCATACATAATCAAACAGAAAAAAAAACTCATTTCTAGAGGGTTGCTAGATCGATTGAAAATCACATCCTAATTTCATATAGTACCAAAAAAAAACAACTGCTGATTATGAGTGTGCATATATGCATGATCATTGCCTGTTGGAGCTGCTCCTCCACTTGCGAACTAATCGGCAGATCCTGTTTCTGCTGCACCTCCGAGCCACTCCTGCTGCACAAGCAGAATAACAGAAAAGAAAATTGTAAGTAACTCAAGTGTCGCCTGACGGTCAAACTTAAGAATATACCTACTAGCTACCTTAGATTGGCTGCTTGCGTGGATCATCAAGCTATGTAGGACTATATATGTATATGTATATTGTATAGCTTGTGCCAAGCGCGTTATTAATCTTAATTACCTCGATACGGCGTCGCCAATTCCACTGCCTTGGAATAATGGCAACCAGCTGCTGCAGCCGTCCATGACGAGCTCGCCGGCCGGCTACCTACCTTAGCGCCTTGGAGAAGAATCAAAGATACTGAGAAGACTAGCTAGTGAGAAGGTGCAATGCAGCTAGCCATTTTCGCACAGAAAAGGCTATATATAGGCGCGCGGAAAACGGAGCTGCTGGTGGCGGCGGGGGGGCTCTCATCATCAGCTTCGTGTGTATGTGTTACGTGGAAGCTTCAGGTGAAGTCGATGGAGCGACGTGCGTCCGTGAGCACAGCGACGGCCGTGGAAGAAACGACGGACAAATAAACGACCTGCCGTCGCCTCCAGGCCCAGCTGCATGCTGCCCTCTTGTTATGTGATGCTCCGGCCGGCGACTATTTGTTCACGCAAGCAGAAGACGGACGGTCTAATGCTACAGCGACTGCTCTGGCTAGCTCCCGGCCGGTGTCGCGTTATGACCGCCGCACGCTGTCCTCTTGTTATGTGATATGCTAGCCGCTAGGAGCCAGCCCAGATCGGCAAGATACTAGGATGGTTACGGGCTACGACGAATGCACTGGAAGTGTAACCATCAAGCACACAAGTGGCCAAACCCCGACCATTCGGTTGATGCTGACTCGTCCAGTGCTTAAACTTGGAGAATCGGAGGCCAAACCACAACGATCTCTGTCGTGCCCGAAGAAATAGTAGATCGGGTTGGAAAAAGTAAGATTGGCCTAAAATATCTGTGGAATGGATGCAAGATGTTTGGTTGCCTGGTTTGGGCACTATAGCTAGGCTTTTCTAAGCCAACGAGGACGTCGTAGCCAGGCTTCGTGGAAACGAATCGCTCGGTTGTCGTTTCCCACTAGCCACCTTGGCTAGCCATTCAGTCCTCTGCTCACCTCCCTCCTTGTTGTTCTCGGATGTCTTTGTCACAGCCCCGCGACTCCCTCCCTCTCCTCTCGTCTCTGCCCCCCCGGTGCAGAGCGGGGCATTAGCACCGGTCAGAAAAGGGTCTATTACCCCGGTTTCCGAGCCAGTACTGTTCTTTCGAGATTAAAGGCCCACTCTTTAGTTCCGGTTCGAACCGAGGCTAAAGCCCTCTCTTTAACACCGATTGGTGGGTCCTGCCAGAGTTGCCACGTTGCAGGACCCTTTAACACCGATTTGTATTACCAACCGGCGTTAAAGGAACTCTTTTTTCTTTTTTTTTTATTTCTTCGGTTCTATTTATTGTTTTTATATAATAATAATAGGTTTGTCAATACATATTTTATGCTGATATAATAATATATATATTACACGCATATTAAGCATATATAAATGAAAATTATAGGCTTAACTTTATAATTAAGCTTTGCTTATAATAAAATGAATAGGCCACATCAAAAATTAAATAGATATGTAAAAAGCTTTATATATAGTTTTATAAGTTCAAAATTCGTAACACATATATACATAGAGTTTTTTCTTCCAATGTCTAAAACCGATACAAATAATCATCGTTGTTTGGAATAAGAGTTTCGTTGCCGTTGAAGTGAAACTCGCCGTTTGGATTGATCACTTGCTCGCGGAGAAATCCTGCTATCGTCTCTTGAATAGCTTTGATTCGGTCTTTTTACATGACCTTTTCCCTCAACCATTTCGTCTTTAATTTGAAATAAATAAAAAAGGTATTAGTTATCTAAGTTATTCAATATAATTCAGGAGATAATGAAAAGAGACATGTAACGTACTCTGAGCGTCTCTGTGGGTGTTTGATTGACTTGTGCCATCATGAATTTGCACATGTAATATGCACATAGGCTGTTCCCCCTTCTTGTCTTAAACACCACTGTACGATATATATAAAAAATATTCACGACCACGACAATAAGAAGGCTAAAAGTTAGCGAAAGTTTGCTAGCTAGTACAACTTACTTGTGGATGAATTATATTAAGCGGCGCTTTACAACCACTGAGATGTTCACGGTCAATAAATCTTTCCCAAACCCTACACACAGCCATTGTGGATCGTGAACTAATAATTATAGAGTCATATCATGATATTCTTCTAGCTGAGATCGACATTACGTACCTCATTTGTTGATAATTTTCTTGTAGTTTTCTCATTGAGTCAAAGATTTATTGTGGTTTGCCTCGGTCCATGGCACTGGCCGGTGATAAAGGAGACCCTTTAGCACCGGTTGGTAACACGGTCGGTGCTAAAGGGTCTTGCCCTGATAGCACCTGTCAGTAGCCGTTGGGCAGGACCCTTTAGCACCGGCCCGTGTTACGAACCGGTGCTAAAGGGGCCTTTAGCCCCGGGCAGAAAAAAAGCCGAGGTTTTTGATGATTTTGGGCATCGACCAATGCCTTATTTTGTAGTAGTGACCTACCCTGATATGCCAGTGACTCCCTTCCTCCACTCACCTCCCTCCTAGCTCTCATGCTTGGCCACTGCCCCTGCCTACTGACCCTGCTCATGTCTTCCCTGCGCCTCCATCGAATCCGGCTGAACCCATGCCTCCACTGGATCCTACCGGCCCCGTGCCTCCACCTGATCCTGCCGGCCCCGCCTCCGCCAGATCCCATTGTGATGCATCACCTCCCGCATCGTCCTTGTCCCAGACCGCCCAATCATGCGATAGTGGTGATGCGCTCGTGGTGTGGCCACGAGTCGTGGCTCTATCCCTGGTGTAGAACATGGTGCTAGTGGTGGTGTGGGGGTAAGTCCACCTCCATTCTTGTGCAAAGTGATTCTATTATCGTAGCCGAGACCAAGCTTAAAATGTAATAAACTACGCTAGCTTTAGGAAGGCAACCAAACAGACGGCAACATCCTAGGTTTTTTATTTAACAAAAAAAAATGAGCTTTTTAAAAAAAATCTAAATTTGTGTGAACCCTACAGTTTCTAGGTTAAACCCGAGGCTAACCTGCTAACAAATCGTTGCATACATATAGAATTTTTTTATAGGTGAGTGCTTTCGTTCATGAGTCGGTTTTGACTTTCGTTTGAAGTGCATAAATCCGTAGCGAAGTTCCTCTCAATCCTTTTGAATCAATCTCAAATCCTTATCTTTTATAAATGGAAAACCATCCATCTACTCCCTTGGGCCAAAATCCTTCTTTTCTCTCCTTCCCCTTCTTTCTTACACGTGGCCCAACGAACTTCCTCCACTCCACAAGCCCCACTCGTTGTTGCCCCTTCCCTCTTGGCACACGCGTGCGCAACCCCACAAGTTGTGGCCCATTAGGCCTGCAACCACGCCCCTGCGCCCCAACACTAGGGGAGCACTCGCCCTCTCCTGGAGCCACCGTCGCTGTTGATATTTGTTAACGCCATCAGGAAATGATCCGCAAGCGCACGGATATCGGTGAGCACTTCACCCGGGAGGTTATCTAGAGTATCATATTTATATTTTTACCACTGGGAGAAAACGTGCATCTGACTAACCAAATCTATTGCTAGTACCCTTTAGGCTACAAAGAATGTGATTCGATGTGAGCGATGTATAGAGAAGACTGCAACCGTAGTCTCGTTCTAACCTTGGTAAGGATGATCTACTGTTCTATTGGGGAAGTTCACGGAATCTAGACACCATAGAGGATGTTCGACCCACACCTATAAACCCTATCGATCCTGCTAACGGGATGTGGGCTACAAAGGTAGCTCGGAAATGTCACGTTCCTCGCTACTACCACGGTCCAGCTAGTCAGGGGATATCTATGAGTATCCTAGCTCAAACACCACGTTTACGCTAGCAATGATTACTCTAAACTCAACCGGAAGAGATTAAAGTAAACTCATAAACCAAAGAACAATAAAACAAGAACTTACTAGAATTTAGAAGTCGAATTACTGAAGAATCTTAGGAGCAAGCCTTGGGTTAGGAGAACTTGATCCCGCAGGTACAACCTCGGAGTAGACACCGACAGGTCGGGCTTCCTCCGATCTACACCTCCATTCTATCTCTCTCAATCTAGTAGATCTAGTCTACTCTCACATTGGATGCTAAGCCCTAAGTCTATTTAGAGGAAAGGTTATCCTTCAAGGGCACCTCTCAACTCTATGATGAACTTGTTCTCCTCCAGGGGGCCAGGGGGTCTGCTTATATAGTCCCCTCAAGTGAATCTGGGCCGTCGGATCAAACCGACATTGATTGAACGGTTATCCTTGATCCTTTAGGTCGGTGGAGCGTAATCCGCGAGACGGGTCCTGATTGGACTCTGCACTAGGGTGGGCGCCCTAGGGGGGAGGGCGGGCACCCTGCCCTCGGGCCCGATCGCCTTCCCGTTCGTTCCCGTGCCTTCTGGAGTCTTCTAGATGACAGAAAATTGCGCGGCACGTTAATATCTCTATGTAATCCTGACATGTAGGCCTTTCTTCCATATTTCCTGATAACCCCCTGCAGAAATAGACAAACACCAAAACTCGTGGAATTCTGTCAGATAAAACCCTAAGTCTGGGTGTTGGTTGCATTTGGATCCTTTTCTTTATTTATTTGATGATTATATTTGGTACTTAAGGACCGTCAACAGTCGCCGACGCTCTGAGTCGCAAAGCGAGGCTTCAGCACCTTGACATCCGTACACGCACCAGATCGGCCGCCACGCGTCCTTGGCATGCCTCCTTAAGATCACCGTCATCCGCTCAAGAAAACCCTAGCCCCGTGCCACTATAAAAGCCGCAGTAGTCGTCACCTCCTTCTTCTTCTTCTTCCTCCACCGTCGTTGCACTCTCTTCCTCCTCCAGCAGGCTATTGAGGAGACACCGCCCGACCACCCTGATGATGACCGCATCAGGCCTCCACCGCTCGCATCATGCTCTGCCTCTGCGACCATGGTGCTACCCAAGCCACACCGAGGCCATGTTGTTGCCCGCCGCACCGTGACGCCCTCTGTGCACCTAAGCAACTCAAGCCATGACCTTGTCTTCCATGCCCACCTCTGCTCGTCGTGCACCGGGAGCCACGGCTTCATCCTCGCCTCTACGCTCACAACGCTGAGCACTGCCTCGCCCTCGCCACATCTGGTCATGCGGTAACCACGACCGGCCTACACTGTAATGTCGACCGTGGAACCTCCACGCTCTCCGTGGAACCTCTGTGCTCCCATGTCATCGACCATGCCAAAACCCTTGCTGAGCCAGGCCATCGCAGATGTCGACCACCTCCATGTCGAGCTGAACCAGGACGATGCCGAGCTCCCAAGCCACCTTGGAACCTCCGTGCTTCCCCTGGAACCTCCGCACCCCTAAGTCGCCGGTGGAACCTCCGCCTTCCTCTATAGCAAGGTCGAGCGTTTAAACACCATAGACGACATCCTCAACGTTGACAAACTTTTGCTTTCATTTCATACCCATTATTATAATTGTCATCTATGTACCATCAATCATACTTGTTCATATTCTTGATGTCTATATCTTGTCTATAATTTTATCTTTGAAAATCTTTAAAATGTTGCATGATGAGTTCCTGTATGATGAGAGTTTAAAATCCTACCACAGCCATATATACATGCTTATTAGACTATGAACCATACATTTACTTTTTACTGCTTATGAGCATTGAGTGTGGTCAAGCTGTGTAGACCCTTAGGAGCTTGTCATGCGGTTAAAATCAAGATTCACTTACACGTTCACTCATACATGCTGCTTCTACTCCAGAAGTACGCATCCACATACATCCACTCATTTCCATATCCAGATTCACCCAAAATTATTCTACACCTATCTAGGAGAGAATAGCCAAAAACATTATCCTATCTCTCTTATTCCCCGTGAAATAAATGCTCGAGATATTTTGGTTACTACCACTTGCTATATTATTCCAGGAGGGTGAGTGCTCTAAAAAAATGAATACGAGGAAATAAAAAGGGGCAAGTGCCCGAAACCTCAAGAAAAAAAAAGAGAAAAAGTGAGACGAGGGGTAAAAATGGACAAGTGTCCGACAGTAGAATTAGGGGTACAAGATACCCACCTGACAGAAAAAAAAATAAAATAGAGAGCATCTCATTCCCCTCAAAAGCCTCAAGTGCAAGGAAGGTATGTACCCCTCAAAAGAGCAAAAGTAGAATTAGACTTTCACCATTATTTTCACCATTATCACCATTCATTCGCCACACATGCACATCTTGATTTAACTTATTGATTTGTTCTTCTGGATCCATGGTTTGACTATGCAATAAATGTCTTGTAAGTATGTATTAGCTGTCTCCCACCTATAAGCTCCAGATATCAAAACCTTACTAGAGTAGGGTGAGAGAGAAGGCAATGCCACTATGCCTCATACCAAAAATACCACATACTTTGAGAGAAGGCATACACCATTACTGCCTTAGTAAGGATCCAGAAATACCACAAAAGAGAGACTAGAGAGAGTCATACAAGGAATCTCTGAGTTTTATTTGAAAATCTACAAAAACTCCAGAGCTATAGTTAATCGAAGAACAAGAGACATGGCGCTTGACTAGACCGTTCTATCTTTTAACTGCTCAAGACACAAGTGACGGTTGCAAGCCCCATGGTGGAAGGTAAAATGAGTAAGTTTAAATCTTAATAGTTTACCCTAACCCAGAGATGAGGTCTTGTTTGAACGCATGTGTACCTTTAAGGCATAAAACCACTTCAGAAACTCTTGAGTCCATCCTTGCTCAGGGATGAGCAAGAGGTAAGCTTGAGGGAGCTTGTTGACGGTCCTTAATGCTCACATTTAAGCGTCAACTAATCATGGAAAAGGACCTATATGCAACCAACATCCAAAGTTTGGGTTTCATCTGATACAATTCCACGAGTTTTGGTGTTTGTCTATTTGTGTAGGGGGTTATCAGGAAATATAGAGGAAAGGCCCACACGTCGGGTTTACATAGAGATATTAACGTCTGCACCAATTTTCTATCATCTAGAAGACTCCAGAAGCCACGGGAACGAACGAGAGGCCGAGCGGGCCCGGGGGCAGGGCGCCCGCCCTCCCCCCTTGGGCGCCCGCCCTGCTACAGGAGCCAATCAGGCTCCGCCTCGCGGATTATGCTCCACCGACCTAAAGGATTAAGGAAAACCGTGCAATTAAGGCCGGTTTGATCCGACGGCCCACATTCATTTGGAGGGGCTATATAAGCAGGCCCTCTGGCCCCTGGAGAACATACCTCTTCTACAGAATCAAAGCTAGGGTTTCAGTTATTCATCCAAGTAGAGAGGATCCCTCTAGTTCATCTAGTTCTAGTTCTAGTTCATCTAGTTCTAGTTCTAGTTGTAATCTAGAAAATAGGGAGAGAGAAGAGGAGAGCGGAGGAGGAGCCAGATCTATCGGATCTTCCTCAACGTTATACTTTTGCAGCAACTGGTTCGTTCTTCATCGTTCTCCAAGTTCTTGAATTTATAATTCCTGAGTTCTTTAATTACTTTTATTTACATTCAAGTTATTTATTGGATTCCCGCTTGCATCAAGTGCTCTAGTCTTTGAAACGCTAGAGTAGTAATTAATAGATTAGATATGGTGTTTAGTCTTACAATTACCTGGAATTGCACCCAATCCTACAGATTGTTGTGGTAGCCCTAGGGTAGTGACAGCCCTAACGGTCGACGTATTCCACCTTGTTCGGATCGGTGTTTGTAGGACCGAAGTTAGAGCTTCCTAGCCCCCTTCTCATCTCTTTTTGTGGTTAGTGTTCTGATGTCCCGAAATAAATAATCTTTGAAGTAATTCTTGATTCTTAGATCAACTAGAGAACTCTCAGGAAACTTCCTCTCTTCCAACCAAAAATAATTATATAGTTATCCTTGGGCGATCTTGAATCTTAATTAGTACACTCACGTTCCCTGTGGAAAATCGATACTCTAGAATACTCCCGGGTGAAAACTACATCGGTATCCGTGCGCTTGCGGATTTTTCTATTTGCGTTTAAACTACCCAACAGTGGCCATTGTGGACTCAATGTCGATAGTGACGTGGATCTTACCCGCAACTATCAAGCCCTATGTGACCTAGTCTAGTGGGATACAAATTAGAGGACAACCTTCGTGGAACCGTCAGAAGCGAACTCGCTTAGATGAAGCTCATGGCCACGAGTTACCTCACCATGACCATTGAGCTTAACCCCTAAGTCAAACATATGTATCTTTGATCGTTGATTTTAAAAAACTTATAAAAACTTATATAGGATTTATGTTTTAGGTTTACTATGAATAATACTTTTATATTATATGCTAGAATTGTGTCACTTGATTATTGGGCCAACCCTAGAAGGGTGGCTGTATAGTATTGCATACATGGGCCTCATGAGCCTATCCTCATGGGCCAATACTCCTATACTCCAACATCCCTCCGCAGTCTGAACTACCGGCATAGCGGAGTTATAGACTAGACATAAAAATAAGTACACACACGAACCTCCTCACAGACGCAACTAGCCACTGGTGATGTTGAGGCTGGAGCGAAACTCGGTAAAGGTCAAGGATGGGAGGCCTTTGGTGAAGAAGTCGGCGAACTAGGAGGTGGTTGGTACGTGAAGGACCCACACCTCACAGATGGCAACCCGATCATGGACAAAGTGTAGGTCGATCTCCACATGCTTGGTCTGTTGGTGCTGAACGAGGTTGGTGGACAGGTATACCACATTAACGTTGTTGCAGTAGACCAGCGTGCTCTAGAGAAGAGGGATATAGAGCTCTGCAAGGAGCTGCCGGAGCCAGGAGGCCTCAGCCATGCCGTTGGCGACAACGTGGTACTTCGCCTCGACATTGGAGCGAGTGGCCACTGGCTGGCGCTTGGATGACCAGGACACTAGGTTGTCGCCCAAGAAGACAGCATAGCCTGAGGTGGAGCGCTGAGTGTCTGGATAGCTGGCCCAGTCGACGTCAGTGTAGACAACCACCTTGGTGGAGGAACACCACCGGTGAAGGAGCAGGCCGTAGTCGATAGTGCCATGGAGGTAGCGAAGGAGACACTTGAGAGTAGTGAGGTGGGGCTCTCGGGGATCATGCATATGGAGACATAGCTACTAAACTGCATAGGTGATGTCCGGCCAGGTGAAGGTGAGATACTGAAGGGCACCAGCAAGACTCCGATATGTAGTGGGATCTATCACGAGGGTGCCCTCGGCCTATGATAGCTTGCCCTGTGTGTCAACAGGAGTGGAGCAGAGGTTGCAGTCAGTCATCCTAGCTCATTCAAGGATATCAAGAGTATACTTCCACTGGTGAAGAAGTAGCCCGATAGGATGAGGCTCAACAGTGACCCCAAGGAAGTGGTGGAGCACACCGAGGTCCTTCATAGCAAATTCTTGCTAAAGAGAAGTGATGATGCAGCGGAGGAGTGACTCACTAGAGGCTGAGAGGACAATATCATCAACATAGAGCAGCAGGTACGCAGTCTTAGCTCCATGGTGATAGATAAATAAGAAGGTATCTAACTTGGCCTCCACAAAACCCAGTATCACGAGAAAGATAGCAAACTGATTGTTCCATGCCCGAGGGGGCCTACTTGAGGCGTAGAGAGACTTACTGAGTCAGCAGACCATGTCGGGACGGGAAGAGTCAACAAACCCCGCCGGCTGACTACAGTACACTATCTCAGTGAGAAGACCGTGCAGAAAGGAATTCTTGATATCCAGTTGATGTATGAGCCAGGAGCGAGTAAGAGCCAGTGAGAGCACCGTACGGACGGTGGCCGGCTTCACCACTAGGCTGAAAGTCTCATCATAGTCGACCCCAGGGTGCTGAGTGAAGTCCCTGAGAACCTAGCAAGCCTTGTACCTCTCGAGTGTGCCATCAACCTAGCGCTTGTGTGTCGAGATCCACTTGCCTGTGACGATGTTGGAACCCAGTAGACGGGACACCACATCCTAGGTCTGTTTGGCGAGGAGCACCGCATACTCCTCTTCCATTGCGTGGCACTAGTGAGGGTCCGACAAGGCCTCATGGACGGAAGAGGGTAGTAGAGAGACCTATGATTCACCGGGTATCGCGCGAGAGCTCAGGGCTACAGGGTACCAGTCGCGTGTCGCATCACCATAGGGTAAAGATGATGCGGGTGTCGGTAAAGAAGCAGTGGGTGGTACATCAGCGTCGCGACACGGGCAGTCGGGGGCCATGGCGGGGTGTCGGCATTGTCAGCGGAGAAGAAGAAGACGCCGGTGGTAGGGGTGACCCCGACGAAGATGGGGCCCCTGGTGGTGACGTAGACGATGGTGTCGTCCGTGCATGGCGCTGGTAGACGAGCACTGACTGGGCGAAGCGTGCAGGTAGTGCCGCAGTCGATGGCCCAGGACCGACGTCAGGTGTAGTGATAGGGGGCCGTCTCAGAAGGTGAACCCTCTAGGCCCAGGCAGGGAGCCAGGCCAAGGGTGTCACTGGCAGGCGGCGAGCTAGGGTACGGCCCCGGCGAAGGGCATGGAGCAGCAGTACCTGCAGGAGACAACTGTAAAGGTAGCTCGAGCACTGTGTCAGTGGGAAACAAAGAGAAGAGGTCAAGATCTAGGGTAGAAGTGGGAGTGGTGGTGGGTGGAGAAGGGAATGATAGTCTCATCGAACACCACATGGTGAGATATGAGGACCCGACGAGAGGTAAGGTCAAAGCATCGGTAACCCTTATGTTTCGAGGAGTACCCGAGGAAGAAATAGAGAGTCGACCGAGAAGCCAACTTGTGGGGAGCGGTGGTTGTGGTGTTAGGGTAACATGCACACCCGAAGACTCAAAGGTGATCATACCAACGAGGGGTACCAAAAAGAGCATGATGTGGTGTGGGAGCTGTACAGGTAGCGGAAGGAAGACGGTTAAGGAGATAGGTGGGGTGTGCAAACTCTTAGCTCAGAAGTGAGCAGGGAGGGAAGCCTGAAGCAGAAGGGTGCGCGTGGTGTCAATGGTGGTGCGAATCATGCGCTCAGCCTTGACATTCTAAGAAGAGGTATATAGGCAAGACATGCGCAGATAGACAACGTGAGAGAGGAAGAAGGCATAGGAGGTGGAGTTATCAAACTCACGACCATTGTCACACTGGACGGCCTTGATGGTGAGGCCAAACCGAGTGGACACCCAAGCAAAAAAATGGAGGATCGCGAGGAAAGCATCAGACTTCGCACGTAAGGGAAAAGTCCATGAATAATGAGAGAAATCATCAACCACCACAAGATAGTACTTATAGCTAGAAATGCTAATGACAGGAGATGTCCATTGCAATGTACAAGATAAAAAATGCAGGCCACATGGGAAGAAGAACTATGTAAAGAAAGACGAACATGACGGCCCAGCTGGCACGCATGACATAAATGCTCATCATGAGCCCGAGTACAATGAATGTCAGAACTATGACTGAGCTGCATCAGGGCATCATGTCTAGGATGGCCGAGGCGCTGGTGCCAAGTAGTGGAGGAAGTAGTGGCAGTAAGGGCAGCTGAAAAAATGGAGGGTGAAGAAGGCGAAGCAGACGCCCGAGCAGACACCATGAAGCGAAGAGTGTAAAGGGGCCCCATGCTATCACATAGGAGCAGAGGATGCTGGGAAGCCAAATCCTTCATAGTAAGACTAGAAAAGTCAAACTCCATAGAACAGGAATTGTCAGCTATAAAACGGCGAATAGAAAGAAGGTTCTGAACCATAGAAGGTGCAACAAGAATATTAGGACGACGAAAGGAGCCATGAGTGCTGGTGGCACCCACGGACGTGATAGGAAGGCACAAACCATTTGCGACCATGATGGATGAAGGGTGAGAGGAAGAAGGAGGGTGAACGGATGAGAGTATACCAAGCTCTCGGGTGGTGTGGTAGGTAGCAACCGAGTCGGCGATCCACTCTAGACCGATAGGAAGTGTCAGGCCCATAGTGCTGAAGGAGCATGCCAAGGCCGTCTGGTCCCACTGGCAGGCTCGAGCGAGGCGTGGGAAGGTGTGGCCCATAGAGACATGGAGTGGGAGTCGGGAGGTGGAGCACCAGCGAGCATGGCCACCGGCGGGCGAGGCTCACCACTAGGAGCCTAGAAGGGCCACATCGAGATGCGTTTTGAGCATGGGTTGTGGAAAGAGGGCCAAGGCGCACCCTGTGGAGGTGCCGCTACCGTGTTGCCACGACTTGTGCCACGTCCCCCTCCATGGTGATGGCGGTCGCCACGCCCCCTAGCCCCGCTCGGCCCAGCGGGAGGAGGACCAAGGAGAGACGATGGTGGTGGAGCGAATGTGCTTGGTGGAGGAGTGGCAGCAAGAGTAGTCGAGGTAGATGAGGACCCCGGCGTGGAGGTGGACCTAGGCTGGAGCCCCTGAGTGAGCTCCTCTATGACAAAATCATCACGGACCTATAGGATGGTGGGAAAGGGACGCTTCCTGGTGATCCAGGTCCGGAGGTGGGCGTAGCGGTCACTGAGCCCGCGGATGACGTTGAGGACTAGGATGTGGTCCTCCATGGGCCAGCCAAGGTCACTGAGGGAGTCTGTCATGCCCATCATCTGGTGGTAGAAATCACCAACAAAGAGGTCGCTCTAGACGAAGGTGCGGAAGCTCGCATCAAGACGCAGAGTCTGGGCTTTGGCATTGCCCAAAAACTAGCCCTCGAGTGCAAGCCAGGCTCGGCGAGTGTCAAGAGAGTTGCGAACAAGGTCGTGGAGGTCCAGGGAGATTGTCCCGAGGATCCTGGAGAGCACGACCCTATCAAGGCGTAGCCACAAGAGGGTCTGAACCGTGACTGAGGTGTCGACAAGGATGTGGTTGTCGAGGGCATAGCGACGGAGGGTGAGGAGGACCAGGTCTCTCCAGCGGGCATAGGAGGGCGACTCAGGCTCAAGGACGACTGAGGCGAGGAGGAAGATGTTCTGGACACCCTCGGCCTGGTAGTGGAGCTGTGCCACGAGCGGGTCGGCGGATCGTGCCAGATGACCATGGTGTGGGACACACGGTGACTCGTCGAGCCAGAGGAGGTGGCTCCAATGTCATGTGAGGCAGGGAGGATGAGGATCTGCTCCGCCTTGGCGATCTGGCGGGCCAGTGCATCGGCCACATCGCGCTCGCGCTCCTAAGCGAGGGCGGCCGCACGCACGCACACCTAGCCTTTCGCAGCAGCAACACGAGCTGCGGCGAGGGTGGTGGTGAGGGTGGAGTCGGCACCCGCGACGTGGAGGTAGGAGATAGGAGGAGGTGGTAGGGGAAAGGCCGCGCCCACTAGCATGCCTAGCCCGGTAGCATTGACGCTACCTGCACCCAGTGGCATTCCCAGCCTGACAGCGTGGGCAGCGGCTGCCACGACGTCGACATCGGCTGCCGCCATGGCGTTAGCTCCAATGCCCCGCGCTCGCCACTGCCATGAGGAGACGAGCAGCGACGGCGGCGCCGGCGGGAGAAGAAGTTGCGCCGGCAGCCTACACCCTGGTGGGAGTGGTGGCATGCACCCCGGCGGCCTACGCCCCGGCGGGAGTGGCAGCCTGTGCCCACATGTAGTTGTGGAGAGGGGGAAAGCAATGGAAGTAGGTGGGAGGAGGAGGTGAAGGAGGAGGAGGGCGGCCAGCCATGGCTCTAGGCGGTGGCGCGCCGGCCGGCAGCTGGGAGCTGGCTGGCGGCTGAGGGAGGGAGGAGGAAACCATGGGCTGTTGATACCATGCTAGAATTGTGTCACTTGTGTATTGGGCCAACCCTAGAATGGTGGTTGTATAGTCTTGCATACATGGGCCTCATGGGCCAATACTTCTATACTCCAACAATATACAATTCATATATTGTGAATTTATAAGGATTGTTCTAATAGTTAGTCAAAGATACTAATGTTTAACTTAGGACAAAACTAACATGACATGTAAAAAGGAACGGTAGGAGGAATAAAAAATGGAGGGAGTAGCAGGGTTGCTAATTCAGATGCAAAATTTTCAATTACTTTAAATTATAGCTCATGATGGATGGGCAACATAGATGGAGATTTAGATGATTACATTATTTATGTACCTTTTATCTAAGGATAGAAGTAAGTAATTCTAAAAAGTACTCCCTCCGTCCATAAAATTAAAGAATGTAATTCTTGTTTTTCAAAAAGTTAAGTCATTTGAATTTTGACAGAATTTATATTAAAAAATACTAACATTCATGATACAAAATAAAAATTGTTAAATTAGTTATAGAATATATTTTTATAATAAATTTATTTGTAGACATAAATATTAATACTATTTACTATAAACTTGATCAAACTGACAAATTTGAACGGCACACTTCCCATAATTGCATTATATATATATATATAGGATAATTCCTTTTTACTCCAAGTAGTATTTACTCCCATGTGTATATCTATAGATTTAGGGCGTATATGGCCCAATGAAGTATATGTAGACGAAATATATGATCATACTAAACCATCTAAGGTAGTATATATGTTAAGTATGCATGTATACATAAAGTATGTGGTTATACTTATTATATATACTACAGTAGCGGCATTTTAGTAATATATTAAAAAAAATATGAATTTCTTTGAAAAAATCGCGTGATAAGATTTAGAGTATCTTAATATAAGTATATGAACATACTCAAACCGATAAACAAGTATGAATGCATATGTAATATGGTTTATTGAAGATGGGAGTAACTACTCCTCGGAGTAGGGAAAATGCATACTATATATATATATATATATATATATATATATATATATATATATATATATATATATATATATATATCCCGGAAATAGTTACTCCCATGTGTATATCTCTAGATTTATGGTGTATATGACCGAACGAAATATATGTAAACGAAGTATATGATCATAATAGACCATCTAAGGTGATATGTATGTTAAGTATGTATGCATACAGTATGTGGTTATACTTATTATATATACTACAATAGTAGCATTTTAGTAATATATTAAAAAATATAAAATTCTTCAAGAATTTTTGTAACACCCAAAATTTGATTTCCAAATTAATAGGATTTAATTTGATTTAATTAAGTAATTTGATGAGCATTTAAATTTAGCACTTAAATAATTTTTGTGGAAAATAAAATTTATCATAAATTTAGTAAACTTGATTGTGCATTCATGCTGGAGAATAATTGTTTTTTTGATGTGTGTTTTGTTTGAGAACTAAAAGAACTCAAAACTATTTTTAAAAAAGGCTTTAGAAAATAGAAAAGAAAATAGAAATAAAAAGGGGAAAACCCTCCCTCTCGGCCGAAGGCCCGCTCCCTTCCCCCCTCGGTCCACTCTCCTTCTCTCGGCCCAAAAGCTGCAGCCAAGCACCCCCCCTCTCCCCACTCGCGGCTTTGGCCCAGCAAACCAGCAGCAACGCCCCGGCTCATTTCCCCCAGCCCAGTGCGCGCGCCCTCCTGTTCCCCCCTCTTCTCACCGACAGGCCGACCCCACCCCTTGTGTCGCTGACCAGTGGGACATAGCCGTCAGCGTCTTCTTCCCCTTTCCTTCTTCCCAGCGCACGCAGCAGAGCCGGACTCGACTCCGGTCACGGCAAATCCTGGTTTCCTCGGGATTTCACCCTTCCGCGCGTATCCGAGCGCTATAAGACTCCCTGGACAGTCGCCTCGTTTTAACTTTTGCATCTTCATGCGACGCATAGCCGCCCCAGCCGCCGCAGCGCCGAAGCTTGGATCTCGCCGAGGCCAAGCGCTTTCGCCACCGCGGCAAGCCCTCCCCGCTCTCTCCCGGCTCGAGCTAAGGCCCTAGGTGAGTTCGCCATGAGTTTCTCCTCCGCCCGGTGTATTCCTTTTGCTTTCTCGTGCTCGGATTCATGAAAACGACCAACTCCGGCGAAGAGTTTGCCTTTCGGCAATGGCGCCGCCGCGGGCTCCTGTGTCACGCCGACGCCCTCCCCCCTCCATCATCCAGATCGAATCCTAGCCGCTAGATTCTAATCCAACGGCCGAAATAAACCAATACCCCTTCGCTGCGCATCTTCCTAAAGAGATCCTGACGTTTTTATTTATCAAACCCGCAGTCCATCACATATTTAGAAAATACGTTTTGTCGTTTTGAAAACGTAATCTGTCTCGGAACACTTCAAAATACGCTTTCTGGTATTTACTAAAGTGCCACAGTATTTGTTTTAGCTAGAAAATGTCCATTTTAACTCCGTTTTGACCCGTTCAAAATGCGTTAGATTCGTCTTTGAAAGATCTACATGTTAGTAATATTGTTCACTCAGTTTGAAACCTTTTAATTATGTGTCCCTATTTTATTAATTATTATTCTATAGAGAATCTTAGAAAAATCATAACTGTACGTTTTAATTCTGATTTTTGTGAACTTTACGTTTGAGTGATCGTAGCACTGCGTAGAATATTTTGATAAACTTTTATATTTGTTTTACCACTGTTTGGTGTATTGTTCTAATTATAGCTTGTTTGCTTTGTGTATGATTGTTCATTGGAATGTGTGTTGTTGATTGATGATCGAGTATAGTCGGTGAGCAATACGTTGGTGATCAATGCCAAGCTTTTGACGACCAGCAGGCTCAGGAGAGCTTTGATCAAGGCAAGTATAACTTGGGATCATCCTTGTTACCTATACACTTATAAATACACATATATATCATATGCATGCTTCAACCTTGTCGACCTTAGCAAAATCATAGATGATTATTACCTGGATTCCTTGCTACCTACTTGATATGCATTTGGTGTAGATGTGCTAGTGCTTGATATAATCCATGATCTTGTAAGATGATTAATAGCTGTGCAATGAACATAAAAGAATGACAAATAACTGTATGAGATCTTGTCTGCACGTGATCACCCGGGATAACAGTGCAACCATGAGGGCTATAATGGCTCTGGCTTTAGCTCAGTATGAAGACCTTTTATAGCTTGTTAGAGGTTACCCGAAAGGGCGCTAGAGGGGCTGAACCGTTTTGGGTATAGTGCGAGCCTCTGTCCTTATCTTATAGGCTGCGTGTCATTGTGTCATTTGGAAGGGGGTATCTATATCCACACGCAAAGGAAACCTTGCGGCCCTAACAAGTTAGACGAACTTTTGAAAGGCTTCATAGTGATCCCTGCCTACTTTCCTAGGAACGGGGTTAAGAGACTAGCTACCTTGAGCGAAAGGGTAAATCATGACTCATGGGTAAAGATGTACAACCTCTGCAGAGTGTTAAAACTAGTATACTAGCCGAGCTCACGGTCAGGAGCGGCCTTGGGGACATCTACATTAAGATGATGAGCTTATTATGTTATTATGATCATTTGATTATCGTTTATGCTATGAGTTAATTATGCTTACACTTGATCATGTGATTAATGGATTATTTATACTACCTTGACATTTATTATATAATTATGAACATGTTATCCACTATTAAAAGCTAAATGCAGTCAAACCAGTGTCAGCTATTTGAGCCTCATGAACCCCTGGTTATACTTGTTGAGTTCGACATGGACTCACTCTTGCAATTTTCCCCGCACCTCAGGAGAAGTTTTGGGCTTGTGATCAACCAGCCAGTTGGATCCTGTAGAGAGAAGTTAATACCCGAAGTTTGAAGTTGTCTGTCCGCTGTTTGCTATCAAAGGTTATATCTTTTATATTAATTACGTTATATATTTATGCATTGTCTTTTGATATTACCCCTTATTTGTAGCTATATGTGAGATTTGACTTCTAAAACTCACATATGGTGCATATCTGGTTTTGTCCTTAAAATCGGGTATTACAACTTTTTACGTGATAAGATCTAGAATACCTTAATATAAGTATATAAACATACTCAAACCGATAAACAAATATATCGTAAGAACTTAAAACACATATTTGGGACTATAAGAAACTTTTAAATTACAAATGTTAGATTGTATTGAGAAGTACAATTTTTGTATATATAATGTCAGCATCCAAGGTTGTTCGAATTTAATTCTAGATTTCAAAATTAGAGAACTTGAAGCAACATTTTTGGGTCTCTAAGAAGTTTCAAATCAAAAGTTTCTCAATTACAAAGTTTTAGATCACATCTAGAGCTATAAATGTTGATATAAAGTTCACCATCATCTGAGTTCATATAAAAAAGTTATGAATTTTTTTATGCAACTATTTCTAGAGGTAGGCTTCTTAAGATGTCAACCTGAGTTAATCAATTTTTAGAGATGGAGTGCCAGAATACCGCCTCTGTTAATATTGGTTAATATAGGTGCCTTAGGATGCCTATATTTGTAAACTAATGATTAACTAAGGTGGTCACCTTAGAACACCATCTATGTAAATGATTAATAGAGGCGGGTATTTGCATTGAGCCCATCTTGCCATTTTCAAAGGGGCACCAAAAAATGTCCACATATGTTAATCGATCAGAAGGCATGTCTCTTAAAATGCTTTGCATAATAATGGTCTACCAAATTGATTATCAGATCTTTCTATTTTTAGGGTTTCTAGGATTTTTTTAGTATGTCTCGGAATGACTTGGTCGCTAGAGTAGGTTTACAGGCTTCTGAGCAGCTAGCATAAGAAGAGAGGAGAGATATATATAAACCACACTCATAAACTAGCCATTAGAAATCTAAAACGAAAACCTAGCTAGGGTTTTTGTTATAGATTCCTAATAGCTAGTTTATGAGTGTGTCCAACCCAGCCATGCTGAGCAGTCCCACAACAACACTAGCTCTCTCACTTGAGCACTTTTATCTTAGTAGTGCATTTATCTTAATATTGTGGTGCACCTATACTTCAAGAATAAAACAACCTTAAAGGTGACCACCTATGTTGGTCTCTTGAAGCACTTTCCTTACTACCTTCACCTTTTAAGCTATCTCAAGACATAAAGATTTGAATCGACAAGAAGCATGCCAGGTTTAGCCTTATTAGGCAATACTATCTTACATAAGCCAAATGTTACTAAAAAGGTGAAATCTCCTCTCTTCCACCTCTATTAGAATATGCACATAACCATGTGTAACATAGTGTAAGCAAGCAAACACAATCTTACAAAATGCACATTGCACATACAAGACCCCTAAACATCAATACACATTGTATATACATTTATATATGTAGCTGCCTTGGTTGATGTTATAACATATAAACTAATTTAGAATCATAAATATTTTCATAGCATACTTATTTAGAGTCATAAAAATTAATAATATCATACTATGTGAACTTAACCAGATATGATATAGTTTGATGGAGGTAGTGGAGACTTATTTTGTAAACCATCATTTTAAAGGACATATTTAAAATAAAAAATAGGCATATAATACTACGACTTTGGTACAAAATCTATCCCTACTACTAAATTGTGAAAATTTCAGTCTGCCTAAAATTTTTCTGTCGTCGGTACCTAGATGGGCCCACACGTCCGTCCATATGTCCGCCACCCACGCCACCCTTGTTTCCGTCCGCCACCAACGCCACCATGTTTCCGTCTCCATATATGTCTGCCAGCCCGCCACCCATGTTTCCGTCTCCGTATATGTCTGCCAGCCCGTTTCTGTCTCTGTATGTCTGCTCGGACAAGGGTATGACAGAGGCAGGCCCCGTGCTCTCAAATGGCATGGCGTTTGCCAAGGAGCCGTTGCCGGTGAAGTCCGGTGCCTCCGGCACGGTGGTGAGGAACGCCGAGCTCAAGATCATAGACCCGGACACCGGGCTGTCCCTCCCCCGCAACCAGCACGGGGAGATTTGCATCAGGGGCAAGCAGTTGATGAAAGGTACGTAACCAATTTTTTTTTCTTATTACACAAATTACAAACAACCAGTGAAACACTAATCTATAACTACTGCCATACGATTACATGGATCCGAACAATTAGTACGAACTTTTAGAATCGAAGTTTATATTAATTAGATTTTTTAATTATTATTTTGAAAATTTTGAAAACCACCTATAGTAAAGTCAATTTAGAAGAAGACCAAGTTTATTTGTCTGGTACCCTAAGTGCACCAGTAAAATAAATATTCCACTTCTATCCATTTCTAATATGAATACATGAAGTGGTTATGTTGCTGGAGGGGCTACAGTTTGGTAATCATGTGATTACTACCACTCTAAATGCTTGTTACTTTCTCTGTCTCTAAAAACTTCAAGTCTTAGAGTTCTCTTAAGCCAAACTTTTTAAAATTTAACCGAATTTCTAGGAAAAAATACTAAGATTTATAGTACCAAAATAGTACTATTAAATTTATCATAGAATATATATTTAAATATGTCTACATATATCTATACCTATACCTACCTATTAATAAAGAGGTAAAATTTCTGGTCTTTTTAGACGTCTAGCTCAACGGTCGACCCACTCGTCTGCGACCCCTCACTAAGGCCCAAGTTGAGTTGCTACTATGCATCCAGGGAAAAGAAATTCGTATCCATAGCCCCTATCCGTGCCGCCGCTAATGGTTTCATTGCTCGCTCGTCTCTCGGCGTCGCCGCTGCGTCGGCACGTTCGCTCGTCTCCCCATGTCGTCGATGTGTCGGCGAGCTCGCTTATTTCCCCATGCCGCTGATGCATCTTTCCAGCGCCTGACAACGCCCACACCAGCTGTCGAAGGCACGTCCAACCTGCGGATGCTACTCCCACGCTCCGTCGCTCACCAAGGCCGCTCCTGTGCTCCGTCGGCGAGGCTGTGTGTCACACCCATATTTTAAGAACAAAATAGGATGCATGAAAGACTCATATGTGCTCCAGAAACAGTCGCACACATAAGTAGACAAATCTCAAATGTACCATTGCAGTGTTTATTACATAGCGGAATATAATATATCACATAGTCTCATACAAAAATGATAGCATAAAGTAAACATCGCTCTCGACGGAAGCTCCACACAGGGACAGCATTGACTGGTTGACTCCAAACCTAGTACTCATAACGGTAGTCCTCATTCCAAGCATCATCATTATCATAACCTGGGGTGTTGGGAAATTGCAAGAGTGAGCACATATCGTACTCAACAAGTATAACCAGGGGTTCATGAGGCTCAAAATAACTGACACTGGTTTGACTGCATTTAGCTTTTAATAGTGGATAGCATGTTTAATCATTGGATAGCGAATATCAAGGTAGCATAATTAATCCCATAACCACATGATCAATGTATACAAGAATTAAGAATAACTCATATAAACAACATAATAAACCATCATTTATTATCATTATTCACGTTCATCAGTGTCCATCTATTCCGTCAGTTTTCCGGGTCGCCCGTATCCGTGGGCACGGCTAGTATACCAGATTTAACACTCTGCAGAGGTTGTACATCTTTACCCATGAGTCATGATTTACCCTTTCGCCCGAGGTAGCTAATCTCTTAACCCCCTTCCAAGAGAGGTCGGCAGAGACACTATGAAGCCTTTCAAAAGTTCGTCTAACATGTTAGGGCCGCAAGGTTTCCTTTGCGCGCAGATATAGAGCCCCCCTTTCGATGGCACAATGACTCGCAGCCTATACACATACAGACAGAGGCCACACTATACCCAAAACGGTTCAGCCCCTCCGCCCTTTCGGGTAACCTCTAACAAGCTGGAAAAGTTCTTCATACTGAGCTAAAGCCAGAGCCATATAGCCCTCATGGTTGTACGAGTTGTCCCAGCTTTTGCCAAGGGATAAGTCCTTATGGAGGGTCAAGATCAATCCAGCAAAAGCCAGAGTTCTTCCCACCCTTTATATTCAAGTTGCTAGAAAGCTTATTTTATTGTTTATTGTATATTCAAATATTCATGTTACAAGATCATGGATTAATAATCAAACAGTAGCAAGAACTACCCAAATGCATATCCAAATAGGTAACAAGGAATTCAGGATAACAATCATCTATGATTTTGCTAAGGTCATCAAGGTGGACACATGCATATGAAATATGTATTAAAAGTGTGTAGGTATTAAGGATAATCCCAAGTTATACTTGCCTTGCTCAAAGCTCTCCTAAGCCTGCTGGTCCTCAAAGGTTTGATCTTGATCACCAACGTACGGCTCACCGTCTAATCCCAATCATCAATCAACAACACACAGTCCAATGTAGACAATCATACACGAAGCAAACAAACTATAATTAGAACATTACACCAAACAGTAGTAAAACAAATATAAAAGTTTACCAAAATATTCTACGCAGCACTACGATCACACAAACGTAAAGTTCACGAAAATCGGAATTAAAACGGAGAAAATATGAATTTTCCAAGATTTCCTATAGATAAATAAATAATTAAATAGTACCACGAAACTAAAAGGTTTCAAACTGAGAAAACAGTGATACTAACACGTAGATCTCGAGAAGACGAATCTAACGCAATTTGAATGGACAAAAACGGAGTTAAAATGAATATTTTATGAGCATTACAAAATCAATGGCAATCTTGTAATTAGTGAAAACGTATTTAGAACTGAGTCGGGAGAAAATACGTTTTCAAAACCTAGAAAACGTAAACCTGATATGGCGCTTTGGATCGCGGGTTTAATTTTGGAAAAACTCAGGGACTCCTTACGAAAATACACCCCGAAGGGGTATCTTCTAATCTCGGCCACCGATCCTTCATCCAACGGTCCAGGTTTCTTCCAGGGGCATCAGGCGGCGGTCCGGCCGGGACAAGGCCACCCACGGCGGCGCCTTGGCCGGAGCATCGCCGGAGATGTGGAACGCGCGCTACGACGGGCCAAACTCCAAACCAAGGGCACGGGGACGAAGCGGGGACTCACGCGAACTCACCTAGGGGTCTTCGGGGCTCGGATTGATCTCGGGGAAGGGCGCTCAGCGTGCAATGGCGGACGAGAGCTCCCCTACAGTGCTCGGTGAGGCTGCACGGGCTTCTGGACTTGAGAGAGGACACGGGAAGACGCTCGGAGGTTCCGCTACCTTGCTGCGAAGCTCGGCACACAGTTTGTCGACGATCTTTGCGCAGTAGGAGATGACGACCACGGCGACGGCGCGATCTGCTCCACGGTGAGATCCCGACTGGGTCTTACGGCATCGGCTAGGGCTCCTGCCGTGGCATGGAAAGAGAAGACGGAGTAGAGGGGAAACCGCAGGGCTTTAGAAGGGTTGGGGCGATCAAATCCCGAAGGAATCGGGATTTCCTGCTAGGGAATTCGAGGCCAGCTTGGTTACGGTTGGCAAGAAGAAGAACAGTAGCGCTGACTTGCGGGCCCGTTCGGTTAGAGAGAAAGAGACGGGGTCCAGCTGTCAGCGGATCAAAGGGAGAGGAGGGGCGCGCCTGCCCAGTCGCCGTGAGTTGGGCCGGGGAGAAGAGATGGGCCGCGGGGATGGCTGACCGCGGGTGGGAAGAAATGGGGAGCTGGGCCTCGGCCTGGTTCCGAGGGCTTCTCCCCTTTTTCTTTTTATTTCTTTTCTTTTCAATTCTTTTTCCAAAAGAGTTTTGGGCAAAAACAGATAAAATAAAATCAAAATAATCAGTACAGAAACACTATGCTCCAGCATGATTGCATAACCATGTTTCTAAACCTATGATGAATTTTATTTCCCTCAAAATTATTTATTCACTAAATTAAATGCTCACAAAAATATTTTAATAAATCAAATTAAATCCTATTATTTGAAAATCAAAATTTAGATGTTACACTGTGCATATCACCTCCCCACCTGCCTGCGCGGCCGTGTTGTGCTGCCGAGAAGCCACAATGTTCTACTCGACAGCCGTTCACACCGTACTGGCAACCGCTTGTGTAGGTGCGTCTATACCACCTTGCTTGGATGCTTACCCCCTACCGGCCATGGTGGCCAAGGATGTCATGGTCATCATAACAAAAATTATATATTTAATAAAATATAAATAAATATGCATCATTTCTATAATGTTTTATGAACGTTCAATAGTTTTTTATCTCCTGTTGCAACGCACGGGTATTTTTGCTAGTAGTTAAAAAAAGGAAAATTGGCTAGTTGTCAGACTCAGGCCTTGTTTAGTTCAGCCCAAAAACTAAAAACTTTTCAAAATTCTCTGTCACATCGAATCTTGCGACACATGCATGAAGCATTAAATATAGTCAAAAACAAAAATTAACTACACAGTTTGCCTCTAAATCGCAAAATGAATCTTTTAAGTCTAGTTTGTCTATAATTGGACAATATTTACCGCAAACAAACGAAAGTGCTGCAGTGTTCGAAAACTTTTTATTTTGCCAACTAAACAAGGCCTCAAATCACTACTCAATCAAAAGGATTAGCAGTACAACAGTCCAAGTAAAAGTGTGGCTATCATATTAAGCTTAGCTTAAACCCAAAGCAACGTTGCTCGGACAGTCAGATCAGATCAAACCAACCTCCTCTGCTTCTTGTTCCTCCACTCTCCTTCTAGAACCATCTGGAAGCAACCGTAGCAATGCCGCTCCACCACCCCAAGCACCGCCACCACGACGACGACCTCCTCCCCTACCGCCGCTCCGATGATGAGGCCAAGCCGCGGCGGCCCTACACCCCCACCTTCCCCTCCTCCCCCGCCTCCGCTAACCGCCTCCTCCTCTTCTTCGCCGTCGCCTGCCTCGCCCTCGCCGCCGCCTCCTTCGCCTTCGCCATCTCCACCAGCCGTAACCGCCAGCCCCTGCCGCAGCCTCCGCCTACTGTCGCCTTCCGCTGCGGACGCGCCGAGGACTCGCTCCGCTCCTTCCTAGCGGCCTCCTCGCACGGCAACTTCTCCGCCAGCGACAGGGAGAAGGTGCTCGCTGTCGTTGGCGTACACACGGAGCACGGCAACATCTCCGCTGCCCGACGCGCTGCGCTCCGCGCTACCTGGTTCCCGCCCAACCCCGAAGGCATCGTAAGGTTCCGCACACTTCCATAAGCTTTGGATCTGGGTAGATTCATGATCTAGATTGCTGCTGCTCGTGTCACGTATACACTACTAGCTGCATTTTAGTATCTAGCTCCTACCATGATGTGATCGGTTAAGACGTTGCTTGTGCGCTTGCTGTTACTTGCATTTTCCTGCTAATAAGGTCGCTTATAACTTAGATCTCTGGGTCATCTGCTCCAATTGCAAATGGTCACTATTTGAGAACGCAATTTTTCAATCGGGCGGGGTGGGGTGAGTCTTACTAACTGGGCCGATTTGATTCATTGCTTTCTGCCACTAGTTGCCATTTACCATAATTAACTTCTCATGAATGATTGCTAACATGAACAAGAGGTTATCGTGTAACGGCAGTGATGACAACTTCAAATAGCCATACAAATTTGGTTCCATCATTTTACAAGGCATTAATAATAAATTACATCATTAGAACTGAAATTAATTTGTATTGCAATTCTAATCATTTCAAAGCAGGCGTCCTGTGTCCAAAGTGCAGTATGTCCTGTGTTCGAAGTACAGTACAAATTGTGGTATATCAGGTGTCCTGAAATGTATAGCAGAAATTATCTATGAAGACTCAGTGAAGAAATGAGATTCAATCCAAAACTGTTCACTCGAAACAAATCTTGGGTGATTGAAAAAAGTATGTTTAGCTAATTTTCTTTTCCTTTTTCTTTTTTCTTGTTCTTTTTTTTTTTGAGTTCTGAGTGTTGCAATGTGTCTTGAAATGTTCAATTACATGACTCTGTATTTAATTACTGTACTCCTTGGCGTGGAGAAAAGTAGTTTACTGACAGCTTGTCACATTTATGGCATAGTGTCAGCATAGTGATCGGACATACAATTCACTATTTTTGAGGCTGGGCCTTGTGTGTGTATGTGATTATGAGACAAAATAGATCGATCTCTTCCAAATCTAGTAATGCTCTCTGTTTTCCTTTCCTCGCCCTTTTAGTTTCTATGGGCAAAATTAATCCCCTTATTTCCATGTTCCATTTTTGTGTATCTTATATTTCCAGAACAAAAGAATGCATGGGAATGCTGTAATGCTTTTGAATGTACAAGAATAAAGTGTTCTTGGACTCAGTGCTCATGTGCCCTTTTGTATTTTGGACAAATCAAATACCTGAATCCAAGTTGGACTCTGACATCTGTGCTCATGTGCAAGAACAATTCTGTTGTACCATGTTGAAGCTTTTGGGGCTTACTGCAGCCATTTCTTCTGTATTGCAGTTTAGAACATGGAACTGGATTGTCTTTTAGGTTTGTCACTAGACGGCCAAAGGACAAAGATAAAATGGAAGATCTTCAGAAAGAGGCGGATACTTATCATGACTTTTTGTTTATTGATGCTGATGAGGACACAAAGCCCCCACAGAAGATGTAAGTTTGTGTACACTCTTTACCGTCGTATGGTACCTGTGAACTTACATGTGGTTAATCTAACCAGTCCCACTTTTGTTACCTGTCTGATAGGTTAGCATTTTTCAAAGCAGCTTACCACATGTTCAATGCAGAATTCTATGTCAAAGCTAATGATGATATCTACCTGCGCCCAGGTGAAGTTAGTGACTATATTGTACAATTGCTGCTTCTTAGACCTGTTATATGACTCATACTTCTAAGGCAGATAGACTTGCTGCTCTTCTTGCAAAAGAAAGAGCTCAGCACAAGACATACATTGGTTGCATGAAGAAGGGACCAGTTGTCAATGATCCAAATATGAAATGGTCAGTTAATCAGTTCTTATTCCAGGAAATATGTATTACAAATAAAATGGTCAGTTCAAATTCTGGGACATATGTGGCTTCTAAATTGATTTCCATACGTCTCTTTTGCATCCATAGCATTGTAATTATTTCTTTACTGAACACAAAGTGACACAACAAACACAACCAAACCCCCATAAGCAAAGAACAGGCATGCGGGTGAGCAAAATAAAAGATGACCAAAGAACTGAGGCAGCAGGCCTTAGAAAATGTTATGGAGATCTTTAGCCCCAGATGCACACCATAAGGGATGCTTCTCCACTACTGCCCTTACCACCAAAGTTTCAAGTCCCTAAGCCCTGTTGAATAAGCAACCATTGTGATGTTTCCATAGCTCCCAAACCAGCAAACGAGTGGAAGTGTTTCAGCCTTTTCTACGCTGCTTGTCCACCCTTTTGAATGCATGGCACCACCAAATACAAGAACTATAGTCAGGAACAAGAGCCTGTAAATCCAGCTTCCGTAACACAATAAACCACACTTCCCTTTCTTATACACAGGAGACAAGATGTGCTGGATGTTGTGAGTTGGCATGAGTCGGTGTGAGTGTGAGTTTGTGTCCCTGGGGCTTGCCTTTTGGCTGGCCTGGGGTGTGTTGTATGGGTTCTTTCCCATTGTTACTTCTTAATATAGTGATGTGCAGCTCTCCTGTGTTTTTCGAGACAAAAAGGATGTGCTGGATGTTGTCAGCTGCTTGATCCCTTGGCCTTCACACTAATACTATTCTTTGAAGTGTTCCTGTTTAAATTTCAGGTACGAAAGTTCTTGGGAACTTTTGGGTAACGAGTACTTCATGCATGCTTCTGGTTCACTATATGCTCTTTCTTCTGAGGTGGTTGAAGCTCTAGCTACTACAAAGAGTGATAGGTTGGTCACTTATAATTTTGTGACTTCTCTTTTCACCTGAAATATGGGAAATTGAAGTGCATCCAACAAGCTTAAACCCAAGCTTACATCCAACATGCTACTGACTTTTCATATTTTGCTTGCACTCATGGAATAATTGGATTGACCTTCTTTTTCACCTTTACATGGGAGTGTGTTAATCCAAGGATTTCATGTTTCTAGGGAATGCCATTTAGATGGTTTGTATGCATGTAAGTTAAAGATATGCAGGGTACACCCAGATATCAATATGTTGCATTGTACTAGAGTTGTTATGTGTTATCAGCACCAAATGAACTGTATGGTTTGTTATTTATCAAAGCAAAAAGAACTATAGGGTTCATGGTAATAGAGTGTACATAATATTAGTTCAGTCCAACATTTTTGCCATTATTATGACTTCTCTTTACTGTTTGTTTCTTGTGTATTCGAAATAGTCATTATACATGCGTGCATTTTCCAGCTTAAGGATGTTTGATTACGAAGATGTTACAGTCGGCGCATGGATGCTTGCTATGAATGTAAAGCATGAAGACAACAGAGCAATGTGTGATTCAATATGCACTCCTACCTCCATTGCTGTATGGGACAGTAAGAAATGTTCAGGTGTGTCTTCAGAAACTATCTATCATTATCATAGCAATAGGGAAGTCTGAATCAATTTTGCTATCTAATCTTGGTACTTCTACTTACTGCAAAATGGCTAGTATGTTCACACTTTTCATCGTTGCCGAGATTATATTTGATGTGTGACTGCATCAGGACTACTCATACTGAAGAATTAACATCTATTCCTATTATTTGGACTCAAATATATGCAAGGAAATTTGTTGTGATAAATCCTCATCCTATTCCAGGTACTTGTAACATAGCTGACAAAATAAAGCAGCTCCATAACACCACTGTGTGCTCAAAGAGCCCAACGTTGCCACCTGAGGTGGAGGAGGAAGAATAGAAACCAAAACAATTTTTGCCCTTCAAAGGGTTATGACGGTGGTGCTCCAATTGGTGCACTGGATTTGTCAACTCATTTTCATACTGCTGTATGGTTCGCTGGCCTTGTTCCAACAGCGGCACAGTAGAGTTCGTGGAGAATCGATGCCATCACATGACGCATAGTATTGAGTCTATACCGTAACCTTGTTGACCAACGTAAACAGCAAGCGACCAACATGAGGTTCAGATGAAGTGATGTACCTGATGGGACCAATGGGCCACAGTGATATCTTGGCTGGATGATGTGTTGTTGTATGTATATATGTTGTACACAGAGTGACCTATGCGGTCTCATTATATTCTTCGCTGATCAGATCATGGATATCTTACGATTTGTTTTCTGAGACTCATATGTGCACGCGTTCGTTTTTGCACTTATGCCGTTTGGAGACAACAAACAGAGAAAGGTCCAAGTGTGTTCCATTCCATGGCCAAGTGTGTTAGGAACTTGCTATGATCGGGCTCTTCACTCACTCGCCGCCCTTGTGTCCGCGGACGTACTGCTAATTGAAATAACGATTTCTTGTCATGGTCATGCACTGCAAATCTGTAATGATCATAAATAATTATTCGTTCCTTAATTAAAGAGGGAACTGTTTGCCTTGTTGTATCTGTTGCCATCTTTTCTGTTACTAAAAGAATGTAAGTAGGTTGAGTAAATTTTCTTCGTAGGAGCAACTCCAACAGCTTAGCTATTGTTGTTGTAGAGGCTATTTTAGAATTTACATAACAAAATGTAGACTCCAACACATGTACTATCTAGTTTTATAAAATAGAAAGTTGATTATTCCTTGATTTTCGCTGGCCATATATAATCAACCACTGACATAAGAGTTTTCTACTTTATAAAATGACTAAACAATAAAATTTGCCTACTAATTTTAGCTAGGCTTTTGGAGTTGCTCGTAGGGAGGGAGACGTAACCGACTAACCGTGTGTATCCGAACCCTCTGTCTAAGCAAGTAACCAGTTGCTAATCCGTGCAAGTTTACTGCTCCCTCATCCATTGAATTTCGTTCTTTTACTCCATCTAGTTTTCTGTTGCGCCTGAACAAAAACTGGAAATTTCCATCCACAGCAGTTCCTCACCTGAATCTGCTAACCATCGGCCCCAAAGGCACCAAAACAACTAGAGAATGGAAGCCTTTGTGAATTGTGATGGACTGATTGTGTCTATCAACTCGGCTCATAGATTTGGAGTTGTCCAGTTGTAGTAGGGTTTGCTGCTGAGTGCTGAAAGACCAACCAAGGGCAAGCTGGAGTGCCAAACCTCTCTTGAGATACATACATGTAGTGTGCAAATCAGATTCTCTCATCTTCCTAATCACAAAGTGGGCATCTCTCTAGATGATCAAGTCTTGTACGTGCCACGATAATAACCAAGTAAAAAAAAAAAGTCTGCAACGACCTGGGGGCCCAAGTCTTCCTGTATGTTTCAAGTTCGGTATAGACCCCGTGGAAAAACGACGATGTGCTGATTTAGCTATGAATTTCCCGGATGCTGAAGTGGCCTGTATAGGAGTTTTCACTATTGGTTTTTCATCTATTCCCGAGCAAGATGCAATGCAAGTGCAAAGATGCGTGTGCATGAGCAACCGTTGTGGTTCAATTAAATTTATCAAACATTACTTTTTAGACATAAAACAATATTTTTTTTTCTCTCTCGTAATAAATCAACATTAATATCAACATCAATCAACTGGCGGGCACCTGGATGATCGTCATCGCACCACGAGAGTGACACAGGACTAGGCCCCACGAGTCAGAAAGCCAGGTGTTGGCTCACCGGTACGGTACCCAATCGTCAGTGGTTTCGTTAGCACGTTCAGAACTGTATGCAGTTTGCCAGGATTTCACAGGGAATTGAGATCGGCCGATATTCCTTATTTATTTAAATTTATTAGCTGAATCTATCTATCATTTAGTAATAATTGTTATAGTTTTTCGGTCTAGCGAATAGAGATGAACCACGCATGTACTACTCATGTACGCATACGTGGATTTGACTCCTACAGTATTTGGTTACGAGGTGTATAGTAGGCCAAACATGTCCCTTTTTTTTCATCCACCCTTTCTGTCAATAGTGCGGATTAAACGGGCAAAAAATGCAAGAGAATACGGGGCCCATGGAAGTGTCGCGTGCCGAAAAAGAAATTAAAAAAAAAAAAGAATGCGACGGCAGGCCAAAATGAAACGTGCCGGGGCATGGCAAGCAACCGGTTCACATGGGCCGCCGCGTTAACGAGCAGGCCGGGTTGTGGAGAAAAATGCCGCGTGAGATGCAGATGTGTCGGTGTCGGTGGCGCAGCGCGGGGAGCACCAAAACCCGCGGCAGGAGGCCGCCGCCACGACCCCCCACCCAATCCGTTCCGGCCGGGTCCCCGCGTGCGGATTTGCGCGCGGAAGCAGCAGCAGCAGCAGCAGCAGCAGCAGGGCGCGGGGGACCCTTGCTGCTCTGCTTGCCCTTCCGTTCCGTGTCCGCCGTGCGCGCCCGTGCTGGCGCTGCTGCACACGCTCGCACGCACCCCGCACGGCCCGAGAGAACGCGCGGCTTCGTGCACCGGCAAAGTACGTACCCCAACCGTGTCGGTCGGCACGGCCCCAGCCGCACGTCCACCGCAGTTCGGGTGGCCTGTCATTTTCAGGCTGATCCCTTTTGGGGGCCGGCAAACCAGGATGGTTAGCCTTCGTGGCCGCAGTCGTCGTCGTCAGTCAATAACCATACTACGTTTTTAGCTATCTTGCGAGACACGTGAGGTATACCTAGCTCCGCCTAAACAAATGTGCTGCCTGCCTGCAATTAGTCACCCGGCCCCCTCATTCATTTCTGCATAATTTTATCTGCCAACGATTATATATTCCACTTCCACCCCATGATACTACTAGCGGTAAAAAATAAATTGAATAACCCTGACAGGTACGAGTGTTTATATATGCATGTGTTCGTTTGGTGTGTTCAACACTAGTTGCCCGTTTTTCTAAAGAGCATTACACAAACATATGTGCGCATAATCGATTCATTCATTTGCGCGTCATCAGCCTCATATATGTGTCGGTGCAAGCAGGTGTTTGTTGGAGTCCCAAATTTAATCGTGCACGTATATATAAATGTGGAGATGTGGGGATACATGTATATGCTCCCCGGTATTCCTCGCTTCAATGGAGAACTTTTTTTTTATTTTGATGCGCTAATAATCTGCAGTACAGTACTTTGCTAGGAATATATATATGTGTTGTGTTGTACCCCTCTTGCACCGACGGTGCCAAACTCTCGCGTTCACGTTACAATACAAAGAAGTATGCATTCATTTCCTAAGCAGCAGTAGAAACACAAAAGAGGGTATTATTATAAGGTTAACAGCTGAAAAACTTACAAAGTACAGGAATACCAATCCAGGTGGATATATCAGCCGGCCATGCAGCTGGGATGATTTGATCATATATATATATATATATATATATATATATATATATATATATATATATATATATATATATATATCCTGAACGCCACATGTGCAATGCATCACAAAGCAACAAAATCCTGTTTCGTTGATCAGTCCCGTTCCAGGTAGGAGGGACAAGGACGGAATTGGAGCGAAGCCAGTAATGTGTATACATGCAACATGCATGCATACACTGACTACTAGGCTGGCACATGTACGCACATTCGGTATCCTTCTCGTTTCAGCGAATAATAGTGTGGATGTGCGCTTCTTTATCAGTCAAAATTTAACTGCTGCCAGCTGATCAGCCATCAACTTGTCAGCATTCCAGCTTTAGATTCGAATTAGAGAAACATTTTTTTTAATTTTGGGTAACTACCACGAATAACCTGTTAGCTTTTCGGTAACTAGGCCTTGTTTACTTCTCAAAAAATTTTGCAAAATTTTTCAGATTTCCCGTCAAAAGACGCATGCATGGAGTATTAAATATAGACAAAAATAAAAACTAATTGCATAGTTTGGTCGGAATTGATGAGATGAATCTTTTGAGCCTAGTTAATCCATGATTGGACAATATTTGTCACAAACAAACGAAAGTGCTACAGTACCTGTTTTGCAAAATTTTTTGGAACTAAACAGTGTTTTTGTCTCCCACATCCAACTTCTGTTAAGTAGGTGGGGAAAAAAGCTTTTACTGTCAGAACCACCCGACTTCACATGGATTTATATTTAATCTACAGACCATAGAATACTAACACAACCACCCCACTACCGGTACAAGTGTAACACACAAGCATACGGGACGTTGTAGCTGAAGAAAACTAGGCTGGTTGGCCACTTGGCTACCATTTCTGATTATTCTGTCACACTGGTTATATAACTGAAGAGCACACCGCCGATGGTGCATGCATGCTTGTGTCCTCGCAAAACCAGTCAGTCAACCTCTATTATCTCACATGCGCCGCACATGCAACATTCATTCCTTCCTGTTTTATCACGGTGCATGCGTGGTCAGAGTCTGTTCTTCAGGCACCCTGGCCCCATCGTTCAGTTTCGAACAGATGAACACTGATAGGAGGCCGGATGTATGTTTGGAGGATGTGCTCCATGCTACACGTTGCTAAACTCTCTTGCGTTTTCTGTTTCTTGGCATTGAGAGTTTGGACATGAGAGGCCGATGCGCATGAGACACTATCATGTTAAGTCATGGTTGAAAATACTGTTTGCTGATTTATTATGAAAAAAGAACACTACTGAATAGTTGACTGATTCGGAAGATAAGCTTAAGCGAACAAACTTATAGTCAAATGGTATTTGATAGAGATAGTTTTTACAATTATCTCTACTGATGAGTCTCTACAAACAACATATTTATCATTGTCCTTAGAAATTGATTCGTAGAATGCGATTATATATATAGATTCATGTACCAAATCGATAGGGCTGGGCAATTGGTTTAAATCTCGTTTCAGTTTATTCAGTGCAAGAAGACTTTGGTTTGAGGAGCGACTATAACCGATCTGTGCAAGGGAAACAAATGAACTGACGACTTTGGTTATGTTATGTTATGTTTTGTTTTTCGATTCATGGTTCGGTTTTCACTTGAAGTCCATACCTAGGCGCTTTCTGTTCGCTAGACCGCTCACGCGACGGTCGCTGCCACTGCCGCTCGCTTGGTTGCTTGCACGGTTAACACCTTTAGGGAGGGCCTCTCAGTCTCTTCTCAGTGTCGTGTGTGTAAGTATGAATTGTATAAGTTGTGTACGTCTGAGTTGTACCTAAATAAATAAATAGAAATTAAAATAGCGCAGTCAAACATGTAATGCATTGATATTCCAACAGTACCACTTGTGCATAGCCAGTACTAGAAAAAAAAAAGTTACTAGCTTAATAATGCGTCTATGAGGCTTGCAGAATTTGAATTGTCCAATCATTTTGGACGCAACAAGAAGATCGAAGAAACTTGGGCTTTATTAAGTTTTGCGTCTAAAAAAATTTTCGTTCATTATATCGAATCTTTATACATATGCAAAGAGCATTAAATGTAAATAAAAATAAAAATTAATTATACAGTTTACATGTAAATGATAAATCTTTTAATTCTAATTAATCTATAATTAGACACTAATTATCAAATAAAGTAAAAATGTTACGATAGCTAAATTCAAAAACTTTTGGAAACTAAACAATACCTTGATCACGTGGATATTCCATCCCTGAGTTGTCCTGCTGCATCGACATGGCAGACACGACACGAGGGTGGCCAGGGTGAGCGCCCACTGCATGCATAGCTGTTGAGTTGTGTGAGCCGCGCGCGCGGGCGCGGGGTGGCAGGGCCCCGGCGAGGTTGGTTGGATTCGGATTCGGATTCGGCCTGTTTCCATGCGGGTGGATGGCCGCCGGCGGAGCCGCACCGCACGACGACACGACGCTGCCAGCGGGACGCCGTCGTGCGTGCCAATTATTTGCCTGTTGTTGCCGCCGCTGCTAATACATACAGTACACATACTCCTCCAAGCTAATGCATGCTAATCACAATCACAGGTTGGAACCTGCACGTCTCCAGCCACACACTGAACCAGAGCTGTTCCCGTAACTTGGAAAGACAGAACGGCAGCAGGCAGCTGGCCGCTGCTGACACGAGTGACACGGCAATAGTATACTACTACAGTATACTTGTATTTGTGATCCTTGTCCCAGATTTTACGTTTGCGATTGCGATTGTCCTTGCGTGAAAAACACGGTTTAGATTTAAATGTAGCAGGCAGCAGCACCGCCAGGTGTTGAGATACGTAACCTTGAGCATAACGACAGCACCTACTCCAAATTAACTCGCTGACAGCGCCGGCTCCGGGACGATCAAAGTCAAAAGATGCCAATGGCCAATGGAGTATTCAAACTACTCTCACTCTGCTAGCTAGCTCTGGCGATTAGCTAGTACTACTAATAAGTTGCAAATAAGGAGGAACACATGAGATGGGGATGCACGTAAAAGTTGCACAAATAGTACACAGTGCCGTGTTTTTCTCATGTAGTATGCAAGTTTAATGCAATGGTTCACACACCACAGGATGAATCCTACACACATTAGTACTAGGTCTTGTTTAGTTCTGAAAATTTTTTGGAAAATCGACACTGTAGCACTTTCGTTTGTATTTGACAAATATTGTCTAATTATGGACTAACTAGGCTGAAAAGATTCGTCTCGTCAATTTCGACAAAACTGTGCAATTAGTTTTTATTTTCGTCTATATTTAATACTTCATGCATACGTCTAAAGATTCGGGCCTTGTTTAGTTCCAAAATATTTTGCAAAATGGACACTGTAGCTTTTTCGTTTGTATTTGACAAATATTGTCCAATCATAGACTAACTAGGCTTAAAAGATTTGTCTCGTCAATTTTGATCAAATTGTGCAATTAGTTTTTATTTTTTTCTATATTTAGTACTTCATGCATGTGTCTAAAGATTCGATGTGACAGGAAATCTGAAAAATTTTACAAATTTTTTTGAAAACTAAACAAGGCCTCGATGTGATGGGGAATGTAAAAAATTTTGCAAAATTTTCTGGGAACTAAACAAGGTCCTAGTCGTGTAGAGGTGCTTCTATCACTACCAAGGATGCTCAATGTGTGATTACAGTAAAAAAAATGCTTTACCACGAAGAATGCAAAATGCACCCATGCAATGCAGTAGTAGTAGCAGCAGCAGCCATAATAGTACACGGATTCAGTAAAGCCTTCCTCTCCCTTTTGTCATTAATTAATTCAAGGATTTTAATGCCAATGGGCCAATTAGCAAATTCGTGTAGCGAGAAATCATTCGGTGAGCTCGATCCATCGCGAGGTGGGTGACGCGTCGCTCTCCTTCGTCTCTCTCTCCTCGCCTCCCCCGCTTCCCCTTCCCTTATTAGAGATCTCTCCGCGTCCATTCAAGAGCTCCATCCACAGGACCACCACCACCTCCAGAGAGCCACAGCACCAGCAGCAGCAGCCGCCGCCGTCCAAGCCCAGCTCCACCACCGTCTCACCGCGCCCGCTGCTGTCTGCGTGTGCGTGGCTCTACCAATGGCGGACCGCGTCTACCCCGCGGCCAAGCCGAACCCGCCACCAGGCGCGGCGACGGCGGCCAACGGCGCCGGCACCGGCAACGGCAACGCGGCGGCGTCGTTCCCGGCGCCCAAGTCGCAGATGTACCAGCGGCCCATCTACCGTCCCCAAGCTCCCGCGAAGCGCCGGCGCGGTCGTTCCTGCCGGTGCAGCTTCTGCTGCTGCTTCTGCTGGGCGCTGCTAGCCATCATCCTCCTCGCCTTCGTGGCCGCCGTCGCCGGCGGCGCCTTCTACCTCCTGTACCGCCCGCAGCGCCCGTCCTTCACCGTCTCGTCCGTCCGCCTCGCCTCGCTCAACCTCACGTCCTCCCCGACGGCGCCCCTGCTCACCGACGCCATCACGCTGACGGTCACCGCCCGGAACCCGAACAAGAAGATGGTGTACCTGTACGACGACCTGACGGTGTCCGTGGCGACCGCCGCCAACGCCGTGTCGCTGGGATCCACCACCGTGCCCGGGTTCACGCACGCGGCGGGGAACACCACCGTGGTGACCGCGACGGTGTCGTCCAACGCGGTGACCGTGGACCCTAGTGGTGCCGGATCCGACATCAAGAGGTCCGGCGCGTTCTCAGTGGTGGTGGACGCGGACACCAGCGCCGGCGTCAGGGTGGGCGGGCTCAAGACGAAGAAGATCGGCATCCAGGTCCACTGCGAGGGCATCAAGGTGACGCCTCCCCCGCCGGCGCCGGCGCCGGCGCCGAAGAGGGTGAAGGGGAAGAACAGCACCGTAGCACTCGCGCCGGCGCCGGCGCCGGCTGCGGACGCGGCGACGACGAGGACGGCGGCGACGGTGAGCACGGCGGCGCACTCGTGCAAGGTCAGAGTCCGCGTCAAGATCTGGAAGTGGACTTTCTAGGTTGGTGGTATATTATTCTCGTTGTGTTAGGTGCTAGCTGCTGGCTGCAGCGCAAAAAAGATTTTTCAGTAAAGGTTTTCGCTTTTTATTTATTGTTATTATTAATCGTTTACATATACTACTATACTGTGATAAATTTCATTTATCATTACATTTATATATTGGAGGGAGCAGGAGTATATGTACTATTGTAGGAACAAGAACAACTGGTCCATGCATGCGTCGGTCGCGTCGGTGTAAATTCTCCCAGGCATTTTCTTTTTTTTTTCTCCTTCGCTTGAAACAATTTTTTCTGTGATTGATTGATTGATTAGTGGAACGCGTTGATGTATAATTGGCGATCTTAGGCCTTGTTTAGTTCCGAAAATTTTTTGGAAATGGATTCAGTAGCATTTTCGTTTGTATTTGACAAATATTGTTCAATCATGGACTAACTAGGCTCAAAAGATTCGTCTCATCAATTTCGACCAAACTATGCAATTAGTTTTTATTTTCGTCTATATTTAAAATACTCGATGCATGCGTCTAAAGTTTCGATGTGACGGTGAATGTGAAAAATTTTGCAAAATTTTCTGGAAAGTAAACAATGCCTTAGTTCACCCTGAAAATCAAAAAGTTTTCAAAATTTTCCGTCACATCGAATCTTGTGGCACATGCATGAAACTTTAAATATAGACGAAAACAAAAACTAATTACACAATTTAGCTGTAAATCACGAGACGAATCTTTTGATGCTAGTTAGTCCATGATTAGATAATATTTGTCACAAACAAACGAAAGTGCTACAGTAACGAAATCTTTTCACTTTTCGGAACTAAACAAGGCCTTATACGGAGTATTGTATCAGTACTACACTGTAATTCGAATTTACTCTCTGTTTGAGGTTGCAAAAAGTACAGGCAGGCAGCATTGAGGTGCCGGCTATAGGCTTGAGTGACACGTTGAGTGGGCGGCAATTGTTAAACTGAGAATCATGACGGACGGGGGGGGGGGGGGGGGGGGGGGGGGGCGCTCAAAGTGTCGGTAAAGGCGTGGGAACTGGGAGTAAAAAAGTGTCGGTAATGAAATGAATGATGAGGCGCGGGATGGATGGAGCGCATGATTTTTGGTCAGACAGTCCAACTCCACCTGTGCCGATGCGGGCCGCGCTGGCGACGAAATTAGGGGCATGGCCATGTGAATGACAGCGCGGGCCGAACAAGGGATTTTGTTTGTTTTTACGCGCCGCGCCGGTGCGCCGTGACGTGTGGGCAGGGTCACTGCCTGCCTGCCTGTTTATAATTATTAGAGTATTATATATTATAATTGCTAATCAAGCGCCGCGGGGGCTAATGGAATTAATTAAGCACACACAGCGAAGGTGTCATTAAAGGTCAACATACATACAATGATTAAAGAGGCACGCCCAGGGCCAGCACCAGCAGTTTGACAGCCAGGCCAGGAGGAGTCTGACAGGCAGGCAGACACCTGTCGCGACAGGCACGGCGACTTGTGGTGTCGCTCTCTCTGTCTTGCCTACTACCGGTACCACGCGTGTCGGCGCAGCAGCTGCCGCTGCATCTGCGTAAATGCTCGCTGGACTGGAGCTGGAGCTGGACCCGGACGGCGAGGCGGCGGGCGGATCGGAGCGAGCGCGTGGGCCGTGGCCCGTCGGGGGAACAAGATCCTCTCTAGTTGTACGGACAAACCGGTCTCTCCAGTTGGGCCGTTTATATCTCATCCGACCGTCAGCTCCAGAGAAGCAGTTTAACAGGCCTCCAGTCGGCCCACATGAGCCCATCCTGTAGGTCTCATGGTCATCTAGCTATTTCCATATTACTTTCTGGCGCGAGTACTATACGGTTTGCCGCCCGGACCACGTTTTTGGCGCGAGAGTCTACTGAGGCACTGAGCTGTGGCGGCGATCGGATTCTGCTGCCGGTGCCGGTGCTCTCCGTCTCCTGCTCGTGCCGGTGCCGGTGCCGGTGCCCTGCGTCTCCTGCTCGTCTTGTTGCCCTCTGCTCTCCATCGGTTAGCAAGTGCCAAAAATCTCTACACTCACGTCACGTCTTGCCGTGTACAGTAAGCTAGGGTTGTTCTAATTTGATTGTTTTTATTCTTCATTCATTGGATTTTGCTAGAACTGATGGATTGAAGGAATCTGATATGGACATTTCAAAGGAACATCAATTTGCTTGAATAAATATTTCTCTTACATATTAAGATGGAAGAAAAAAGGTGTGTACTGCAGTGATTTTTTTTGGGTCCAATTAATTTGGGGATATAGATTATAGTTGTTCAGTTCGCCACCTAATATCATGCCATCTTTATACGTTTTTCTTGTAGAGAGGGTCCGCTTCCTAGTCTTTTACCTCAAGTTGGCATGGAGTTCAATACTACTGATGAGGCTTGGATGTTTTGGATTAGATATGGGGGTCAGAAAGGCTTTGAGGTGAGAAAAATGTACAAAAATAAAAGAAAATCAGATGGGAAGATTAGTTCCTGCAGATATGTTTGTGCAAATGAAGGTCACAGAAAGTTGGATAAAAGAGATCATCTAACAAAGTGTCCAAGAGCCAAAACTAGAACCGATTGTCAAGTTCGTATGGGACTTATAATGGACAAGAATAAAGGAAATTATAAAGTGACTGGTTTGTTTTTGGAACACAATCATACCCTTCAGCTGCCAGAAACCTCACACTTGATGGTGTCCCAAAGACAAATTTCAGAGTTACAAGGCTTTGAAATTAAGACAGCTGATGATGCAGGAATTGGGCCCAAAGCTGCTCATGAGTTGGCTTGCATACAAGTTGGCGGCTCAGTTAATCTCAGTTACACTCTTCAAGACCAAAAGAACTATTTACGGGGCAAGCGACAACGGGAGATGGCATATGGTCAAGCAGGAAGCATGCTTAGGTATTTTCAAGAAAAAATTACTGAGAACCCATCATTTCAGTATGCACTACAGATGGACCGGGAAGAAAAGATTGCAAACATAGTTTGGGCCGATGCTAAAATGCTCACTGACTATGCGTATTTTGGTGATGTTGTCAGTTTTGATACTACTTTTGGTACAAACAGGGAGAGTTGGCCTTTTGGTGTTTTTGTTGGGTTCAATCATTTCAGGCAAACTGTGGTTTTTGGTGCTGTTCTCATGTACGATGAGACATTTGAATCTTTCAAGTGGATATTTGAGACCTTCCTTAGAGCTCACAATGACAAGCAACCTAAAACAATATATACTGATCAAGATTATGCAATGGGAAAAGCAGTTAAGGAGGTATTTTTAAAAGCATGGCATGGTTTATGCACTTTTCACATTATGTTGAATGCTGTCAAGCATCTAGCTGAACCAGATGATGAATCTTGTGTATCTCCCATACAAGATGATGATGAATCTGCTGCATCTCCCATACAGGAAGTTGAAGACAAGAACAAAGAATCAAATATTCTCTCAGATTTTAGTGCATGTATGTATGAGCATGAAGATGAAGCAACATTTGAAGATGCATTTAACATCCTGAGGTCAAAGATGAAAAAGCAAACTTGGTTGGATAGTATTTACAAGGAGAGAAAAAATGGGCTGAATGTTACATGAAGGATGTGTTCACATTGGGGATGAGAAGTACACAACTTAGTGAGAGTTTGAATAGTGACCTAAAGAGGCATTTCAAATCTGATTTTGATATAATCAGATTTCTTAAGCAATTTGAAAGGGTTGTGGAATATAAAAGAAAGAATGAACTGCAATCTGAATTTGAATCAAGGAAAAAATTACCTAGAATCAAAATGAGGACACCTATGTTAATCCAAGCTAGCAAGCTATACACAGCACCTATTTTTGAAGCTTTTCAAAGTGAGTATGAGAGGTCAATGGTAGCATGCACCACAGCATTAGAATGTCAAAATGAATATCTTGTGACAATTGGGAGTCTTGATGAAACTCCTACTTTTGAGAAGCAGTACAAAGTCATTGGTGATCCTTCAAAGCAAACCAGTACATGCAGCTGTGGCTACTTCAATAGAATTGGAATACTTTGTGGCCATGCTCTAAAAGTCCTTGATTTGATGAATATCAAAACACTTCCCACACAATACATACTGAACAGGTGGACACGTGAAGCACGCAGTGCAACAGTACATGACAACCAAGGCCGAAACATAATAGAAAATCCAAAATTAGATGAGATGTTTCGCTACAAAGATATGAGTCACAAATTTCAACATTTAGCACATCGAGCTGCGAGCCATCCAAATTGTTGCTTATTAGTACACAATGCACTTGACATGGTCAGCAAGCAAGTTGAAGAAGAACTCAATGGTGTTGCAAGTCCTGTGGATCCTGTCATCACTCCCACCAATGTGTCTCTGCCTACTGAATTGTTGACTACAGCAAGCCTAAAGAAAAAGGAGGTGGAAACAAAAACCTCAAAGCGCATAAAAGCGTGGTACGAGAAGAAGAGCAAGTGTGTGGCAAGAAAAAAGGGAGGTAACAACAAAGAAAATAGTACAAAGGCATGTGACAAGAAAAAGGAAAAAAGCTTGAAGGTTTGTGACAAGAAGAAACAAAAATGTTCAAAGGTATCTGACAACTCAAAATATATATGATTCTCCCTAATAATATTTGCTACAAAAATGTTTCAATTTATCTAACTATATCTCATTCTCTTCTATCTGATCAGGAGCAACAGACTACAAAGGAGCAAGAAACAATACAAGTGATTTCTGAACAATACATGGCCATTACTTCCTTCTCTGAACTATTGTCTGGATCAATGACAGATGGCGCTATTGGTGAATTCTAGTAGCACAGATCATCCATGGAATATATGGCTCACCAAAATGCCATCATGTTCAAGTAGTTCCTGGTTTTGTAGTTCAAGTGAAGTTCAGCAGCAGCTTTTGTGACAATATAATGTTGTTTTAGGCATCTTCCTGAGTCTTGACCACCAAGCGACTACCATCTTCATAAGTTTTTTGTGCATTCCATTCACAATACATACCAATTTACAACACATTGCATGCACATATGGACCTAATAGCACATTAGCAAATTACAGTCTCCTTCAAGAACTGATGGCAACACACACATCAGTATTCTTTTGCAGTCCACTGATGGCCTGACCACAGGTCGGCAGGGGCTGCGGCCACGAAGCCATGGCGAACCGGTGGCAGAGAGTTGAGCGCAGGAGAGGAATGTCATCACCCCATGGAGGAACGCCGTCACTGGAGAGGAACACCGTCGCCGGAGAGGAACGCTCGACGGCTTGACGGAGATGGTCGAGGGCGGGGAAGGAGAGCGCTGGTGATGTGGAAGCCTTGCCACTAGATCTGGGAGCGGAGGGGAGCGTCGGCGAGGTACTAAAACAGTAGCATCTGCGACCTGTTGGGAAGGGTGCACCGGCGCAGTACTCCGAAAGAGACTCGTACGACGCTATCCGGTGGCGGCAGCGACGAAGTCCGTAGTTGCGGCCAGGAAGAGGAAGTCACGGGATGGGCTCATGTGGGCTGATTGAAGGCCTGTAAAACCGCTTCTCTGGAGCTGACGGTCGGATAAGATATAAACGGTAAGGATGGCCAACTGGAGAGACTAGTTCGTCCGTACAACTGGAGAGGATCTTGTTCCCCGTCGGGTTGGGCTCCGTCTATCTTTTAAAATCCTGCAAGCCTAGGCAGGGGGCCAAAAGCCCAAAAGTTTCTCACACTTTCACTCACATAATTTTCAATTTAAATAAAAGTTCACGTTACCTCTTTAACATCTACGAAAATATGTTTTCCCTCCCTAAACTCTAAAATTAGATAAACTATCTCTCTAAACTGTTAAAACCGTTTATTTTACCTCCCTAACCGATTATAAGTGGTTTGCAAAAGCGGTTCTGTCTTTTACTTTTTTATTTACTAAGAGGATTCCACATACATTGTCATGGGTACGAAGAAGAAATATAAATAGGTTATAACGTTAATCACTAAGAATCAGGAGATGTATAGGTATGTTATTGGTAATACATCAGTATATATTAATAAAAGCTGTGATTTGCTAATGTAAATAGCTTAAATGAAGATATAATAACATGTTTAATTGGATGTGTTAGTGGATACTAATGTGGATATTTTGCTTGGCGAGATAGTTGAATGTGCTAGTGAGTGATCTAGTAGTATTGATGTGGACACTTTCTCTAGCAAGAAAAATACTTAGTAAGGTTTATCTTTATAAGACCTAGATTTCAGCTGAAAATCATAAAATAGAAAATTTATATTTCTTAAACTCCACATGAACTAGATTTACACAATGAATACATAACATAGTATGGTATACTTTAATACATAGCATACCATGCCAACTCTTCCCCGCCACCGGTGCCTGTTTGTATATCGTATCGTACATGACGAGCATGGTGTCCTCGAGCGTGCGCTCGACATTCGGCACAGCTATGGTGCACCTAGACGGCCCAGTGGCTCGGACTAGAGACAGGATGAATAGTTCTTTTTAAAAGTTTATTATGCCAGTTAACAGAAACAACTAGCCAAGACTATACCCTCTATCTAAGAAAGTTAACTAGCAAACTATATAAATTTAACCTAATTACAAGAGCAACTACACAAGCACTACATATAAATATAAATACAAGCTTGTGTATGGTGAATGCAAACCACCGAAAAGTGTAGACAAAGTTGACGCAGTGATTTTTTATCGAGGTTCACTTAGTTGCCACCAGGCTAAGTCCTCGTCGAGACAAGTTCCAAGGTTGTCGGCGGCCCTCTTGCTAGTGATGACATGCAAGTCACACTCTCCTGCATGGAGTTCTTACCATAAGCTCTAACATTTGATCCGGCTGAACTACTTGTTGCTCTTCACATCTCTCTCTACTAGAGTTGCTCTTCGTGATCCCTATAGAATGAGCATCGCCCCCTCACAAATCCTCCTCTGGAGCATCGCACAATCTTTTCGTGTGCTTCAATAGAGTCACAAGTATCCAAGCCGTCTAGAAGGTGGCAACCTCCAAGAGTAACATGCACTACCGACTTACAACACGAACACCTAGTGCCACTTGATGGAAGCTCTCAATGCAATCGCACTAGAATCACTCACTTGCTATTGATTCGTACTCTTGCAAGCACAAGTGAATTAGAGGCTTTTCTAGCACTCCTCAAACATGGACACTAAGTTCCAATGGTACCAAGCATCAGCCAAGACCGAGGAGCACTTCTATTTATAGCCCCATGGCTAAAGTAGCAATTGTCTTCTCACTGGGCAAAACTCACGTCGATCGGATGCGTAGGTGCAACCAACCGGATGCACCCAACTAGTGTCTGGTGCTCAGATTTGTGCCACGTGTCCCTCTATGTTTGTGTTAGTATTTTCACCACCATGTGCACCACCATGTCCCTCTACCAATTGTACACCACCATATCCCTCTACCAATTGTACACCACCTTGTGCATTTGTGTTAGTATTTTCATAAACATTTTTTCAAAGGAGTTATCCTATCAACTTGCCACGCCACTCGATCTTAGCACATGCATAGTTAGATCGCTCAAGTGACACTAGATGATCGGTATGCAAACAAGTTTGCCCCTTTTGATAGTACGACCATCTATGTTAAACCCAATCATAAACTTCTCTACTCACCTATGACCGTTGAAATGATGCCTTACAAATATAACTTTGCCTTGCGCACTTCATTCTATTTCCTCCGACGTTAATGAAACACATGTACTAACCAAATCATCAAATGGTATAATCCACTTTATATCATCACGTGACCATATTGGTTCATCGATCTTGACCTCACTTGCTCTTCATCGTTGCCTCGGTCCATCGGCGCCAAGTCTTGCTTAAGCTTCACCGTCACACGCAGTCCCTCACTTCAAAACCTCCGACTTGCCCTTCACCCTTGCAACCCGGTTCGTCGAGCCAAACGTTGTCTTGATCTTCTCTACCTTGGTTTTGGGTAAACTAAATAATACCTTATATATTTTACAAAAAATTTTTACAACTATATATATTACAAAAAAAATTACAACTAAGCCTTGTTTTGTTCCCTCACGAATTTTTTTTGACACTGTAGCACTTTTATTTTTATTTGACAAACATTGTCTAATTATAGAGTAAATAGGCTTAAAAGATTAGTCTCACGATTTACAAGTAAGATTCAATGTATGTGCACTAAGATTCGATGTGACGGGGAATTTTAAAAAATTTTTGGTTTTTAGGCCTTTTTTAGTTGTGAAAAAATTTCCGGTTTCGACACTGTAGCATTTTCGTTTTTATTTGACAAATATTATCCAATCATAGACTAATTAGGTTCAAAAGATTCATCTCGTGATTTACAGGTAAACTGTGTAATTAGTTTTTATTTTCGTCTATATCTAATACTTCATGCATGTGCTCCAAGATTTGATGTGACGGGAAATCTCGTGATGTGATGGGTAACCCACATATGCTAATGACATGCTTAATAAATTTGTCTTGCAGTTTTCTGACGAACTATTTAATTTATTATTTTATTAATTTCTAAAAACTCCTCTCGACATCTTTTCGATATATCCGATGTGACATTAAAAAATTTTCATCTACAGTCTAAATAGGTCCTAAACAAGGCCCGGAAAAAACAAGCCGTACTACTCCGCAAGCTCCGTTGCAGTTGTTGGAAGTCGCGAGCGAGCTCTGCGCGCCAGGGATCGATCTTCCATGGCGATCGGCCGATGGCGTAGCGTATCGGGTGAGAGATCTGGATGCCTTGATGGCGCGGATGGCCGCGATGTCTGGCTGCTGACAATGTCGGCGATGCGAGCGGCCCGCACGCGTAGTAGGCCTGTATCTGTCAGGCCATAGGCCCTAGCCTGACGGCCTGTGCAGGTGTGGGTGCCAGATCGGCAGGAGCTGAGAAAAATGCAGGTGCAGCGCGACCGGCAATGCGTCTGTCGACTGTGATCGCGCCGCGCCTGGCAATGCTCCGGCTGCATCAGTATAATCTCCACGTCTTATTTTTTTACGCGAAACTCGAAACAGTTGGATTAAATCTCGAACTGTTTCCTAATGAACTAAATTTCCTGGCCAAAATCTAACCATATAGATATAAGATTTTATACCCCCACAAACACATATATAGAGCACTAAATATATATTAAAAAAAATACTCTCTTCGTTCATTTATATCCTTCATCTAAGCAAAAACTTTTTATTCAAAGTTCTCCTTCATATTACTCCCTTCATCTATAAATTTCTATCATTTTCACTTCTGAGAAACAACTTTGACTAAATATTTAAAAATAATAATATTGATACACAATTAAGTCTTGTTTAGTTCTTAAAAAGTTTTTAGATTCCCTATCGCATCGAATCTTGCGGCACATACATGAAGCACTAAATATAGATTAAAAAATAACTAATTGCATAGTTTGTCTGTAATTTGTGAGACGAATATTTTGAGCCTAATTAGTCCATGATTGGACAATAATTACCAAATACAAACAAAAATGCTACAATACACAAAACCAAAAAATTTCACCGACTAAACAAAGACCTTAGTATCATTGGATAGATATTTGAATGTAATTTTTTTAATAAATTTATTTGAAGATAAAAATGTTTCACGCAATTTCTATAAATTGGGTCAAAGTTATGGGTCCGTAAATCGTGGTGACAAACATTTAGAGACAGGTTAGCTTAGAACTTGCTTACATTTATTGCCCACTTACTACTTATTGACTACCACTTGCCTGCATTTATTGCCTAGCCTGTTCGTTGTAATATGACACTTTTATTTGTATTTGATAATTATTATCTAACCATGGACTAACTACGTTCAAAAAATTTGTCTTGTAAATTATAGGTAAACTATGTGATTAATTATTTTTTATCTATATTTTAGCCTTGTTTAGTTTTTGAACGAAAAAATTTCGCGACACTGTAGCACTTTCGTTTGTTTGTGGTAATTATTGTCTAACTATAGACTAACTAGGCTCAAAGATTCGTCTCGTCAATTCTGACCAAACTGTGCAATTAGTTTTTATTTTTATTTTTATTTAATACTTTATACATACGTATAAAGATTCGATATGACAGAAAATCTTGAAAAATTTTGGGTTTTTAGGTGAAAGTAAACAATGCCTTAATGCTTCATGTATTTAGGGCTTGTTTAGTTTCCTCTAGAAAAAATTTCAAATATTATAGCACTTTCGTTTATATATAGTAAGTATTGTCTAATCATGAACTAAATTTAAAAATTTTTGTTTCGTAATATATTTAGTTATTTTTTATTTAAATTTAATATTTTATGTTTGTGCCCCAAAATTGACCGAAAATCTTGAAAGTTTTTTAATTTTGGTCACGACATGCCGTGCCTTGCAACGCTGCCCTGACAGTGGTAGCAGGGTCGTCGTCGTCAATCCTGCACTTGTCAATTGCAGTCGGCCATTGCAGTCCTCTGCACGATATCACAAGCCTCGCGGAAAAGATCGCAGTTTCCCAAAGCGCACGACGATCCAAGCTGGAATAGGCTCAGACAGGGCAGAACCGTCACTTGTTGGTCTCCTTGGCGCTCTCCAATACTCCCATGGCGGCTGTGGGAGTGCCCGTTCGCCTATCCATGGCATCTCCCTCGCTCTCTCGCGTGGCATTATAAAAGGGCGAGCCACGCGCCGGGCCATCGCCAGTTCGCCACGCTGCCTCTGCCCCACTCGGCTCGGTCAGCACTCAGCACTTTCTCAGTTCAGCAGCACCTGCCTGCGTAGCGTAGAGCCGGAGCCGGAGCGGAGGGATGGAGGCGGCGGAGGTGGCGGCGGTGGTCGGGATGATGGCGGAGTGCCTGGACGCGGAGGACGACGACGAGCACGAGGGCATCACGGAGGAGTCCGTCGCCGAGCTCATGAGCTGGTTCGAGCTCGAGATCAAGCTCGCCGCCGCCGGGGCCAACGCTCTGCCGCTACCGCTGCCGCCGACGGCGGCCGCGCTGTACGCGGCAGTGAGCGAGAGGAACGAGAGCTGCGGGTCGTCGCTGTCGGCGCCGGCGTCCACGGTGATGGCGTCCGTGGACGGGCGTGCGGCGGGTGGGGCGGAGCCGTGGCCTTGGACGTGGCCAGTTCCCAAGCCCGCGGCGGCGGGAGAGGAGGAGGAGGAGGAGGAGGTGGTGGACGATGAATGGGTTTCGCAGCTCCTCACGGATGGGCCGCCAGTCGAGGGGCACCACGGCGGACAGTAGCAGTGCGTGTACTGTAGCACTTAGGATTTTAGGAACGATGAAGAAACGATGCTTGTGTAGTAGTGAATGGTGATGACTGAAAAGAAGCAAGAGTCCAACAACTCGTTCGTAGAGTAGGAGTAGCTTGTGCTTGTGTAGTGCTGACTGGTGGGCCACGCTATGCAGTACCACTCATGGTCTACTGCACTAGAGCCTGAGCCTCCCTTTGCTTGGTCTTTTGTGTTTAAAAATATATGGTCAGCACTTTCTATATATCTTCGGGTGTACAAAACATGTCGTTTGTGGTGATCATTGTTATATGTATATAAGTAGGTAAGTTTAACTAAACTAGGAGGATTCTCCGCGTATTATCACGGGCATAAAAAATAAATATAAATATGTTAGAATGTTAATCATTAAGAATCAGAAAATGTATACTTATGATGTTGGTAATGTAGCAATATATTAAAAAATGGTGTGGTTTTGCTATCGTGAATCGATGCTACAATAATGTAGCATCGATGCTACAATTATACTCTCTTTTTGTCTCTAAAAGCTGCAACTTTTAGAGTTGTCTTAAGTCAAATTTTTACAACTTTGACCAAATTTATAGAAAAAACACTACGATTTATAATACCAAATTAATACCATTAGATTTATTATAGAATATATTTTTGTAAGATACTTATTTTATGTCATAGATATTGGTCAAAGTTAGAAAAATTTGGTCAAAGTTAGAAAAATTTAACTGGCACAGATTCTGGGAGTTGAAGCTTTTAGGGATCAGAGTATCATTCTAAGACGTAAATCTAGGGATGAAAACGGATCGGATACGGATGGATATCACCAATATTATATTTGTTTTTATATTTTTGGTCGGATTTGGATTCAAATACAGATAATGTCAATCATGTCGGATAAGCTAAGATTATATGTCGACATCATATATATATAATTTAAGTATACGGATACGGATACGGTATCAGATGTTGAATATTCGGTCTTGGATACGTACAGATCTAAACCCCTCTAAACGTATTCGGTCTCAAATACGGTCGAAAAATATCCACACCGTTTTCGTGGCTACCTAAATCCGACAAGCGACGTCCTAGACCAGCCAGTCGAAGCCCTCGAGAATACTTCATGTATACGTCTAAAGATTCGATGTGACGAGGAATCTGAAAAATTTTGCAAAATTTTTGGGTAACTAAACAAGGCCTAAGCGCTGCAGCCCAAAATCTTTGAGTGCCTACTTCTGTCCATCACTTCCAGATTTAGAACCTGAAAGGAAGTAAGGCGAGTCTAAAAAAACTACAAACAAATCCAGGGCCTTGTTTAGTTCACTCAAAAACTAAATTTTTTTTAAAATTTTCTGTCACATCAAATCTTGCGGCACATGCATGAAACATGAAATATAGTAAAAACAAAAACTAATTACACAGTTTGCCTGTAAATCACGAAATGAATCTTTTGAGCCTAGTTAATCTATAATTGGATAATATTTGCCACAAACAAACAAAAGTGCTACAGTTACCGAAAATTTTTCATTTCACCAAAACAAGGCCCAGATGGGAAACTGCACTTTCTGCATTCGCAGCATAAACATATAAACCAAATGCTATCAGCTATGCTGAAAATTTCAGGTCTTGTTAGCCTTTGGCTACGCATAAATAAGTTGTTTTTACAAAGGCTGTTACCACAACAAGAATGTAAGTCTGACTACAGAATGCAGCTGCTCGCCACACCCTAACCCCATCACTATAAACAACAACGTGAGAGGTGACTAATCTTGCTGAATCTAACCACATACAAAGAAGGAAGCTGTAAAAATAAAAAGATGCTCTACTATAGTGCACGGAGAGCCGTCACCATGGCACTTGAAGTTTTGGGAGAGGTCGCTTAGGTTGGATGAAACCAAATGGTAAATTTGTTGATCTCAATTGTTACAACTTACAAGTAAGGACTAACCTTACCTACTCCCTACTGATGATAAAAAGCAAGATGTATCCCTCCTGTTACGCTATATGTTTGAGCAAAGTAATAAGTCCTGACTGTGGCATAACTCCAATAATAGCACAATATTAGAGCAAAGATGTATTCATCCTGTTATGCTATATGGATTATTGGTACTACATCTGCTTCTTTTTACACCAATTTACACCCAGAATCTGCCTTTTCACATTAGTGTTTCAATTCTGTCTGAGGACTACATGGCAATTTCTATCTAATCAGTGGAAAGGATGGGGGTGACTCTGTGCCAGAAGAGAACTAAACACTGGAAACCAAATCTAATTTATGAGAGAGCAACATGCAGAATATCTACAAAGTACTAATAAGTGGATGCAACTATCGCAGTACACATTGAATTGGATGCTTCAGAACATCCATAATCGAGAGCATAACTGATGAAACTACATTCAGTTTGGCATATCCTTTTGCTCCCACATCAAAGTAAGTAAAATATTGTCAAACATGAGGACCAAAAAAGCACAGTACAAGTTATCAATGATTCTACTGACAGTAAATGACCAGGATAAATATAAGTCTCTAATACATACGTATGACTGTAGTTTGCTTATCTTCACAATTTCAGCAAGTTTAATAGCTCCCTGTATGTCTTGTTTATTTGAAAAAACCAATAACGAAGCTCCAGCTAGTCTCTGTTAAAATCAATATCATAAGGATTGCCGATTGGAACACTTTCTGAATGGGTAAAATTTTAGCCTACAATGGCAAAGAGAAAGTATTTGTTACTGCCAAGTACTTCCTTACTAGTTTCTTCGAAAACCTTACTTCCTTACTAGTTTGACCCTCAATGTTTGAAATGATATTTTAGTACAGTTTCTACGCTCAAATGCATAGAGTTTGATACCATAAAGAGAAAAATATCCATTTTCCAGTTCATTAACCAAAAGACCACCTATGTTACACGGATACTCCAAGGGGGGGTGGCATATCCATATCCGATACTCGTCGGATACGGATACTCTGATACACCATTTTAGTAGGTTTTCTTTTAAGAAAATGTGTATCCACATATCCGATACGTATTGTATCGGATACCCGTACTCGTAGACCACTATCATTAAGTAAACGGTCTATACCAATCCAGTAGCATCATTCAATTATAGGACCTCTATCATTTCAAACCAAATATACCAAACCGTAAATATCATTCTTCATCCATACAACAATTTTATAGAGATACAACGAAACATCTAGTTCATAAACATCGCTTAGAGGTATGGTAGTAGATACCTCTTTTTTCAAGAGATTGCGGAGTTTAGCATGGCAATCATCAAGCATTCTTATATCTGAACTATCAACAACCCAAACTAACCCACAATCTGCTCAAAGTAATTTCTCTAGTAAGACCTGATTGTCTTCTGTCTTCCAATGTTCAAAGAGTGTCCGAGACAATCAATAAATTTAAATAGTTAATCATACCCAGTGCAGTAACAATGGAAAAAGCATGATTGCTAGATTTTATATGCCTGGTATTTAGAAAATGGCAGGGGCTGCAATCTCTATTGCTTGAAAATTGCATATGCTTCTGCTGAACCGAATGTTCCTAAAGTTCAACACTGAGCACTGAAAACCTATAGTAGTTCAAAATTTCAAATGACGAAAATGCACATGCAGAACTTTTAGGTAGCTTGATGAGGAAGCCTCAAAATGCCAAACAACCTCCATTTTGCATGAACGAACATGAAAAATAAGACTGTAAACTTGCTATTTTTATTTCACTATTCTACAAACAAAGAAGTAAAATGTTGAAAAATGAAAATATTTGTCAATGTCTCTATGATGGATACAAAGAAGGAAAGTTGAATTTCGTCTTCAAATCTTTAATAAGACCTTTTATCACATAATTTGCTTCACACAGTGGTCTACCTACTGTAATATTCTACTTAAAGATTAACAACAATCAAATTAGCACAATGGAAAAATGCATTGGGTGGGTTCTCACTGCATTTTATCAGATGAACACACACCTAAACGAGTCCATTAGGTTATCTCATTGGATGTGATGTAGGTTCTCAATTTCCAAGACACAACTGATGGCACTTGACTGGAAAACCCCATCATGCCAACCGGTCTCCATTTTGTATGAATCAAGATAAACTAGATATCATATCGCTGGGCCTGTGCATTTTTCATTTCTATCCAAAGAATTTAGACTGTTTGTCTGTTTATTTGATGGCAGAACATGTGAGGTTACACTGGACCATAGTTGAATTTTGGGCTTAACATTAGACAATTTTATCACATGATTTAATCTTTGCAGATTGGTCCCACTATAATATGCTGCTTAAGAAATTAACCATAATGCAGTAGGCAGGGCGAGAAAATGTGTTATTGATTCTTACCATGCTGCATCCGACGTAAATACATGATAGTCCACTAAATAAGTGCAACTAAGGTGAAAACTTCTAAAGGTTCTAAACTCCAACAAACAACTAATGGCATTATAATGCATCAACTAAATCAATGTATAGCCTTTATATATTTTTTTAAAAAAATGTATAGCCTTTATATGTAACCATGGTGTTTCATTCAGTATTTAGCCTAACATAAAACTACAATCTAAATCAAGTAAGAGCAACTCCAACAGTTTTACAAATAGGTTTGACATTTTTATTTTTTTACCAAAACTCTTAAAATCTCCTATCCAACAGTTTGGAAATTGGGTTTGGCATTTATAGCAAGTTGGCAAATTCTCCTCCTTCTTGGCATTTATGCACACCTAGAATAGGCTTGGCATTCTGCATGCGCGCGCTTTTATAGCAAGCTGACAACCTAATGCTTCTTTGTTGATCTTCAGAATTAGTAGAATTTTGTTTTTGCCAAGTCAAAATTGCCAAACACTTGGAGATGTCCTTTTTGTTCCCTCCCCATATCATTTTGGGAGTTGGCAAATAATAACATTTGCCAAACAAAATTTGCAAAACTGTTGGAGTTGCTCTAACTATATGTCAGTATGTCACTATGCAGATGCATCGAAAACAGACAGGACTAAACTAGGAAGTGGAAGGAAGAGGGAACAAACTTGTTGTACTTAACAGTCTTTGTTGCTGAACCCGAGGGTTGGGCTAAATGACACTGGTGTCCTCCCCATTGATTTTGAGCACAATGGTCATCTTCCCAGAGTTGCCCAGGCCCTAAGACAAAATCCGCAAAACACAACATAGCATCAACCACCATGAATCATTGCAGATGCCAGACAACTGATGAAACTGATGACATGAGCACCAGATCTAGTGGAAACCAAGAACCATGGTCCATGGGGATCGGATGCATATGGGATTGAATGGAAATGCAGGGCGACGGGGACCTACTGCTTACACCATGAAGATGTGCATCGATCTCCTTCTCCTTGCGTTTGATCTTTCAGATGATGTTGAGTAGCCCCATAATCACTGGCGGAGCGTGAGACAAATTAGGGGGAACCCATACTTTCCCTTTCTCAAGGAAGGTAAGTACCCTAATCTCCATAGGTTCTTCACTGATCACTTGAGGAGCCTTTGACTTTCTTCATCACTGCTCTTGAGATATCCTTCTCCTCCTTTTGGTGCACTTGAGCCTGATTCTTGCCACCTTGACTTGTTCATGTGCATATGCTTGCTTGTGAAGATGGATGAGTTGTTATTGATGCCCATTTGAAGCTAGTGAACGATGATCTTGTTGATTGCTTGGTTGGCATCATCACATCAAGGTTCTTCTCATGAATGATAGAGTTCGTCCAAGTTGTACTCCAGCTTGTGAAGGGATTGAATCAACTTCTAGAGGTACGGCTTCCTTGGCTTTGCTTCACACCTAAGATTTTGATTCCATTCACAAGATTGTTTAGGTGCAAGAGCATATCATTTGCATTTCTGTGCTCTTGATTCTTGAAGCTACTGAGCTTCTCAATGAGAATATGACAACTTTTCTCATGCACATCCTTTGTGACTCCATGGTCCTCATTTATTATCTCCCATGGCTCCTTACCATTTGTGCAACCAACAATATGGTTAAACACACTCTCACTTATTAGTGAAGATAATAATATTGTTGATTCTGCAATCACATCACGAAAAGTTCCCATTTTGACACATTTAAGAGCAAATTATTTTCAAACCATCCTCTAATTAGGCACTGATTTCCCCATCAACATAGAGTCCAGGTAACCTTTTCATTTCACTTTAGTATTTTGTTCATTTTGTTTTAGGACATCCAATTTATATCTATCAGCGTTCTTTTCCCCATTTTATGTTGCATAGACATTAACATATTTGCTACATGTAGTGCATAAAACAGTATATTTTGTAGAGGTAGCAATAATTATAATTAAGTTTATGATAATGAAAACCTGCACAAAATCTTGAAATAAAAAATTTATCAGTGGCCCAAAGTGTGAATGAAAAACTCCAGAGCTAATGGAAAAGGAAAATGGTAGACAAGCTTGCAATATATTGATGTCCATGCTAATAACCTTATACTTGAATTTGTTCCATTATCCTTGGTTTCCCTTTAGGGCCCGTTCGGTCAGGGTGATGCTTGGCCGTATAAAATACAGCAGCCTTCCAGGCCGGATCGGTTCTAGCTAGGACTCGATCCCAAACAAACCGGACGTGCCCTTACCCTTTTCCATCATTCTTCAGCAATCTGTGCAGCAGATTGTGATTTGGCTATATCGTGCCTATATTTGCCGCACCGGTCTTTGCTGTGGCTTTTCAGAAACAGCAGAATACTTAGGGCCCGTTCGTTTCTGGACCGGAACCATTCGATTTTTTTATGTTCCGGCCGTTCCATGCCAAACAGGCCCTTAGATGGAAAACAAAATCTTAAACTACAAAGAATGACGCGTAGAGAGTCAAAACTCTAAATCAAAAAGGGAAAAAAAGGCTTGCATTTGCTGCCTACATTTACCAGTGCCAGTGGCACCGCCACCTGTGGTTGCCACTCATCTCTTCGCCGTATGAACTCTAAAGGTTCTTCAGCACTTTCAGCAGGAGCACGGTGCACTCAGAAAAAAGAAAGGTATACGACTTTACAGTTGAACCAACACATTTCGTCCTCAGCTCAGGTCCGGCGTTTCTAGGCATTGCCTTTTGATGGTGCTACTACATGAACATGAGAGGCCACTAACTTGACCTCACCTCACATTAATATAGTAGTATTAGTGCTGGGAGGGAGAATTAAATGTGTTCGTGGTCTTTGCACCAGAGATGGTTTTATAGATTTTGTTATGACTTGAACCAGAAATGGTTACACCTTATATATTGAGGGAGTAATGAGCTAATTGTTAGCAGATAGCCACATACACTTGCTAATAGTTAGCAGGACCTTATATATTGAGGGAGTAATGAGCTAATTGTTAGCAGATAGCCACTAACACTTGCTAATAGTTAGCAGGTCAGTTTGGATCCTCACCGAGCCAATTTTAGCCACTAACTATTAGGGCCAATGGATCCAACCATTGAAATGCCAGCCACAGCCACAATTGACACAAAGCCAGAAGCACATTCAGTCATTCAGCGGCAGTCAAACATAACATTGCTTGCTCCTCGCTTAAAGAAACCACATAGTTCACCCTCGACTCGAGTATATATAAAACCCAACCGAAATAGTCACCATCTCATCAGTGAAACCGCCATTGTGGAGGTAGTGCAGGCACAATGTGCCCCTTCTACATCAGGGGTGTTTCTTTCATGCCCTTAAAAAACAAGGCATGTTATCCTATGATGATCCCGAAGAAAGCTACCATACTATGAGATACAACACAATGCTACATACCCAGTAAAACTGTACACATACCACAGGAATTTTATATGGACACTACTTCATCTTCTCTGATATATAATCAAGGGCAGGTCTCAAGCCCATATTGCAAGTGATGACATCGAGAGCGCACCGAGGAACAATGCGATGTATGCCACCACTTGCTGTCGCAGGGATCCTGTCATCTTTCCACCCAAGAAATCTGCTGCGATGAGATCCACTAGCGACATGTATATGAGGATGCCAGCCGACACCGAGTCAAGAATGCCCTCAACCACAAGAGCCCTTGGGCTATTGGGATTGTAGAATGTGGTCAAGCCTGCCCCAGCAGCTATTCCTGCCGGTGTTGTGATGGCAAAGAAAGATGCCATTAGAATTGCCGAAAGGTTCTTGAATTGTGCCTGTTGGAGAAATGGGGTAGCACCTCGATTAATAATAATTACTAATTAGAGTGAGAAAACGAAGCAGCACAGTCAGAGAAGTGAAGAAAAAAGGAATTGAAGGGGGAAATAAGAAAATAAGTAGTATGCATAAACATGTCCATTTATTTTTTTCTTTCTGGGACCATTCAGTGCTAGCAATCCAATCAGTAAATGGACATCCAACCAGATTGTCATGACTCCGCAATACTATTCATAAAGTACTAAAAATTTTGGCTGGTGGTTATTCACAAAGTACTAGAAGGTAAGTCAAAGGTGACCATAAATTGAAATGAGAAAAAAATATATTCCAACAATGTACAATGCTTAGTTATATTATTAATGTCAAATGTTTGAATTCTGAATTCCAAGGATGGGCCCATGTTCTTAAAGGCCGATAAGGATGGGTCCATGTTCTTAAAGCCGATTGCCCAACCATCAAATTGACAAAGGAGCAAACATGAAAGTAATTGTTGATCAAGTGATGAGAATGACTCAACTCTGAACCGCAGTTTACTAAAATTCTCACCTGAGCAATGCAGCCACCTAGTGCAAACCCCTCAAAGAACTGGTGGAATGCAAGCGCTGCGACAAGTGGCCTGATTGTGCATGGGCTCCGTGACACTCCCAGTGACAATCCGATGATCACAGAGTGTGACACAATCCCCATCTCCAGTATCTGCAACCAAGGCAATGGTCATCACAGCGTGCACGACGAATGAAACACCAAAGCATCCCATCCCAAGTGAACTGATGACGAAACAAGCACCTGTGACACGACGATGGAGCGGACATGTGCCGACACCTCCGCCTCGCTGCCCACTACCTGCACGAGCTCATGCCCATGGCTGTGGCTGTGTCCGTGTCCGTGTCCATGGCAGTGCGTTTGCAACAGCGGTGCCTTGCGTTCGTCCTCAGCGTCGACGGTGAGCACGGTGATGTCCTCGTCGCTCGCAGAGGAGGTCGTCGCAACGAGCGCGGCAGCGGCGGCTGCCTTGACGCGCGCGGCCTCGTCGCGGTGCTTGGCCTCGTAGAACCTGGTGGCGAGGAAGTCGAGCACGAGCGTGGCGAGCGCGGCGGCCATGGCGACGAACCCGGGGACCGGGAACCGCCGCCACGGCACGGCGGGGAGGCACGGGCTGGACAGCGCGGTCCCGGCGTCGTGGAGCATGTGGACGAACCCCGTGGCCAGGATGACCCCGGCGGCGAACGCCTTGGCCGCCAGGAACGCGGCGCTGTCCGTGCGCATCGCGCGGCGCTTCCGGCCCACGAGCGGAAGGCCGACGCCGAGCACCCCGGCCACCAGGATCGCCGCCATGGCCACCTCCTTGAGCCGCAGCGCCGCGGCGTCGTCACGGCACCCCGCCCCCTCCGCACCCTCCTCCTGCACCTCGTCCGCGCAGCTCACGGCCGAGAGCGACGCCACCATAAGCTCTGCGCGCACGCACCGCGTCCCTGCCGGTTAATCTCAACACTAGGCTAGACGGCGCAAGAAGAACAGAAAAGCTCGAAAGGCAACCGAATTACGCACCATTGCTGCTGGCCAAGAACTGGCCGACGAGGCCGCCGAGAGCCATGGCCAGAGACGGAGAGTCCGATCCTGCACAAGGGATAGGACCGGACAAAAAAACCTTGGGGAAATCGGTTTCTTCAGCCGGACAACTTTTCCGACGCCGTGGATCCCAATCTTCCCGTCGCACGCAAGGCACGGCCAGCGGACAGGGAGAGGAGAGGAGATTGAGAGAGAGAGAGGAAGTTGAAGTCGTAGGGAAAGGAGAGGAGAGTGGAGAAGAGAAGGGATGTCGTCATGGTGGTGCGACTGCGAGTGCACCCCACCATCGAAACCCCAGGTGGTCTACGCGTGGGCGTCACTGACGTGTGGGACCGAGGAGGTTTGGGAGAGTCATGGCTGTGCCGGGTCCATGAGACGAGAGGAACCTCAGCCGTCGATCTGTTGTACGGACGGTGTAGAGGTTGTGGGTCCCTTTCGTTTGGCGTCGGATGCGGGACCTCGTGGCCGTATCGTCATAACTAACGGGGCCCCACGTACAGAGGAGCGTGTGTGTCACACGCGCTTGTCGTGGGTATGTATGACTGGTCCGGTGGGACCGCGGTAAGCGGGGCCCTGTGGATAGGGACTGAGGTGGCAGGTAAGGCTCAGCGGTGGAGGTCACGTGTTGAGTCGTGGGGGTGTGGCCAAACGATGTCGACATTGTGACGAAGTGTCACCGGGCCCACGCGGAGGCGACACGCCCAGATTGCGCAGCATTTGTCCACACCAGTATCTAGGCCTTGTTTACCTGAAAATTAAAAACTTTTTCAAGATTTTACGTCACATTTTAATGGTACATGTATGAAATATTAAATATAAATATAAATAAAAACTAATTACACAATTTGCTTATAAATCACGAGACGAATTTTTTAAGTCTAGTTACTTTATGATTAGACAATGTAAACAAAAGTGCTATAGCTAAAAACTTTTTTGGATCTAAACAAAGCCTTATCGTGAATTAGATTCTGTTTAATTAATTATGAGACCCTCTTTAGGTCGTGAAAAAAAAGTTTTTATACCTAATTATGGACTAACTAAATGTAAAAGATTGTCTCATAAAATACATATATAGTCCTATAAACTATTAAATTAGTTATTTTTAAATATTTAATTAATGTTTCATGTATTTGTCAAACATTCAATTGGAAGGGGTAAAAAATTTTATGTGAGAACTAAACAAGGCCTCACTATTCGCTAATAGTTTTTTCACGACCTAGTTGGACCTATATATGCTCAATAGTTAGATGACTAATAGCTCATAAATAATATTATCTACTCCTTCTATTCCAAAATAAATCTACTTTGAAGATTTTGATGAAGTACTAATAAAAAACTGTAAATATACCCCTAAAAAGGTATAATTATTACACTTTTAAAAGAGAGAATGTAGAAAAGAATAAATAGAGTCACATTGCCTCATATATACTCAGTATTTATTTTTGGGGAGAAAAGATAAACTTTAGAAGTGCATTTATTATGGACGAAGCAAGTAACTATTAGCTACATATTAGCTGAAAGGTGTTTGGATGCACAATTAATGAAAAATACATAATAACTATTACTCATTCTATCTCAAATTACGAGTCATTTCAAGATCTTGGAGAGTCAAACCATCTTAAATTTGATCAAAATTATAGAAAAATTATAAAGATTTATAATATCAAATAGATATAAAAATATAATTAATGAAGAACCTAATGATACTTAGTATCATAAATATTATTACTTATTATATGAATTTAGTCAAACTTAACATAATTTGATTCTCGTTAGAATAACTTATAATTTAGGATAGAAGGAGTAACTTGTTATTGTCTGATTTGGTTCAACCAGTGAGATAGTTATTATCTAAAAGCTTAGATAACAATTAGCTATTTATTAACTATACTTATTTAGATCAAATGAGATAACTATTATTGTCCCAGATCAGATTGGATAAAAATGGAAGACAAAACAATATAGATAGCCATAGAAAAACAGTGTCTGCGGCCATACTTCTCCAACCTGAAAGGACCTTAATATCGTCTAGAGAGAAGTGAATAGGACTGTTTCAAACAAAACTCAAACTTGATGTTAGAAATCTGTGCAACAGTGCCGCTTAGAGATTAGCACTGCCGTTTAGCGAGCAGCACTACTACTTAGCGCAGAAAGTTCAACAACAGCTACGCCTATGAGATAAACTCAAACTAAACATGTAGAGTGGTTAGAGATGTCTAGTGGCAAGTCTACAAAATACCTATACTCACAAACATGCGCAACCAAGTAGATCGAGCGGAACATAAATAATGCAATTAAAACATAAGAGAGAGAGAGAGGGTATACACGATTTATCCCGTGGTTCAACTTGCTATCAAGACTTGCCTATATCCATGTTGTCAAGAAATGGAAAGGTCCTAATATGACTAAAGAGAGGTGAATAGCCAATTTTAAAAAATTCTACAAAGTATTAGAGCAAGGGATTAGTACAATAAATAGCATAATGCAATTTTGCTCTAGCTCTATAAGGGTTACAAGACACCTATCCAAACAACTCTAATTGCTATAATCTTTAGAGCAAGCAATTGCTAAGTTGCTAAGAGCTCTCACAACTAGCTACACTAAAGAGCTCAACTAAGTGGAAAACTAAACTAGCACAAGCAAGACAAGCTCCCAAAACTAGTTGCACTAAAGAGCTTATTACAACTAGTTTGTGGGAAAGTAAATCAGAAGATTATGATTTTTATATCACCGCATCGAGGAATGAACCAATCATATTAATATGAAGACCAATCACCAGGAGAAATTCAATGAACAATCATAATAGAGACACATGATTTTTCTTCTGATGTTCATGTGCTTGCTAGCATGCTAGTCCCCATTGTGTCAACCAACACTTGATGATTTGGCGACTAAGAGGTGTAGCACGAACCTTGTCCTCACGTAAGACACCACAAAAACCTATCTACAAGTGAGGTAGCTTAATGACACAAGCAATTTACAAAAGCTACCTTACGGTGCTTCGCCAAGAAAGGTCCAAAACCTCTCATAAGATCACCGAAGCCAGACACGAATAATCATCAACATGTGTCATACCTCCACCGCTGCTCCAAGCCATATAGGTGGCGGCAACCATCAAGAGTAACAAGAACTCCACAACTCAAATGATCACTAAGTGCTACTAGATGCAATGACTCAAGTAAATACACTTGGAATTACTCTCAATCTCACTATGATGATTCATCAATGATGAAGATGAGTGACAGATGTTTGCTTGGGCTCACAAGGATATCAAAAATATCAAAGTGCTAAGATAAGTGAGCTCAAGTCGGCCAAGCTCTATTAATAGAGCCTCCAAATGAATAGAGCCGTTATACTCCTTCACTTTAAGTTCTATGCACTGACCAGATGTGCAGGTCGCACGTTGCAGTAGCATCCAGTCAATGTTGCAATAGCACTGAACGTAGGTTGTGTTAGCGTCAGACGCACATTGTAGTGTTCGGTCACTATACAGAGAGGTTCTATAGAGGTAATTTAGCGATCGAATGTGTCCAACCACCAATGACCTGACTTACCCAACATCAGGTCATACCACCACGTGTGTTGCCTACAGTATCACACGCGCATCTGGTCACAAGTTGCATTAGCATCCGGTTGTTGTTGCACTAGCGTCCAGTTGATGTTGCATTAGCATTCGGTCGTTGTTGTAGCATATGGTCATGCCTAAAACCTCCATTTCAACTCAAACTTCTTCTCCTTTACAAATATGCTAACACCACCGAGTGTACACATCATTTTCAAATGTGTTAGCATTTTCATAAACATTTTTCAAAGGATTAGATGTTAGCACACTAGGTCCCTAATGCATATGCAAGAATCATGTCACTTAGTGGCACTCGATAACTGTAAGTGCAATCAAGCCTATTGTGGGTTTTGGCGTTGATGACCACCGAATTAGGGAACTAATGAGTTTTGCTGAGATGACAAGCAGGGAATATAACAAAGAGGTTGTTGAATACCATGGAGGATCCCCCATTTCTAAAGGATGGCTTTCCTAGCTCCAAAGGAGGTTTAATTCATTTTCGGTTTGAATTTGAGTATAGGAAAAGCCGTACTATAAAGAGGGACTCCAAGGTTGTGGATCAAATTGTGAACCAAAGGCTCAAAAGCTCATCAACATCCTCAGACCCAAGCCTAGCCAGCATATCTTTCTCTCTACACTTTGGTGTTTTCAGGCTGGTTCAGGCAAGGGCGGCACTGCCGCCCTCTAAGGGCGGCACTGCCGCCCTACCCTGTGACAGTTGGAGAGCTGGGTATAAATACCCTTCCAGACCGTCTCAAACGGTAACCTGCTCTTCTTCCTCGCTCCCAACCGTTGCAAACAGACCAGAGCTCACCTCTCTCTCCTTCCATTGTTGCTCCTCAATCCCCCAAGCCAATCCTTGATTCCAACCATCAAAACTTGAGGGAAAAGGCAGCAAACTTCGATTGGAGAGCAGATCCATTGATTCCCAGCGTCAAAAAGAGCTTTTGGTTCACGTTTGGCCGGCAGCCTTGAGTTTGTTACTCTTGGAGCTTGCTCCTAGCCGGCTAGGCGTCGCCCTAGAGCTTGCCAACTTGTGTGGCAGCCAAGGGAAGGTTTGTAAGGTTACCCTTGCAGCTAATACATTCTTTACTCTTTGCAAGGGGTAAAATCCTTGCTTTGAGAACGAGGAGAAGGTAAGCCTGTGTGGCTAAGCCGGTCCTAGTGTGGGCACCTCAACAACGTGGAGTAGGCCAAGCCTTGTTGTGGCAACAGCTGAACCACGGTAAAAATCGTGTGTCTTGTGTGCTTTCACTTGTGTATGAGTTTGTGTTAGGATTTGAGGCCGATCTACTTGGTGGGGAGGCTCCAGCACATTCTAGCCACGTACCTGTGCTCTAACATCTTGCAGGAAGCTTGGAAATTTAGTCGATCTAAATTTCCCTGGGTAAACTTTGAATCAATTCAATTAAGCTTCTGTCTGTTTTTCTGTTGAGGCCGTCAGTGCCGCCCTAGGAGGGCCTCACTGCCGCCCTTGCCTGTGTGACTGATAAACTTTGCTGAAAAAGTTTGAACAGGCCTATTCACCCCCCCCTCTAGGCCACTTCCTGTACATCCAGAGATCCTACAAGTGGTATCAAAGCCGAGTTGCTTCGTATACGCTTCACCGCGTGAAGTATGGAAGTTGCGGGAAGCTCGGGGGCGAAAGATAAGTCCATTCCAGCTGCACAAGATGAGGATGTGCTGGTTGAGAGTGATAGTAGTGAGCTATCAGTCTCAACAGCCAGCAACACCACCCTCAAGCCTGATGGTGGTATGACTACCGACCCCGAGAGAAGGCAAAGAAGGCAAGCAAGAAGAGAAGCTAAAGCAAAAAGAAAAGAAGATGAAAAGCTAGCTGCCAAGAAAAAGAGAAAAGAAGAAAGAAAAGCCAAACGAGAAGAGCGAGCCAAAAGAAGGGCAGCAAAGAAAGAAGAAGAGAAGAAGAAAGAAAAGGAGGTGTATGATGCATCATCAAGTGAGCTATCATCTAGTACGGATGATGGTGATGATGATGAATCATATAACCGCTCCAAGAAGGACAAGAAGGGCAAATCAACGAAGGAGGACAACAGCAACAAAAAGAAATACTCCGCTGTATCCTTTAACTATTCTTATTTGTCTAACCGAGACAAGAAGTGTCTTGTCAACGTGCCCGCTGGCAAGTTGCCTCATTTCGATGGGACCGACTTTGCTAAGTGGAAGCATTTGATGAGTCGCTATCTTGGAGCTCTTCACCCCGGTCTTTGGGATGTTGTTTGTGATGGATTTCAGGAACCTGCAGATCCAGAGAATCCAACAAATGAAGAAATGATTGCTGTCCACTTCAATAATCAAGCCACAAGCATTCTCCTTAGTGCTCTCAATGGAAATGAGTACAATCGGGTGATGAATGTGAATGTGGCCAAGCAGATTTGGGATACTTTGGTTTTAGCTCATGAAGGTGTTGACAAAGTGAGGAAGGCCAAAATTGATTTGATGATGGCCAAGCTCAATAGGTTTGTGATTATTGGTGATGAAGGGCCACAAGAAATGTTTGATAGGTTGATGGTGCTAGTTGGAAAAATTAGAGGCTATGGTGGTGACCTTGATGACCATAGAGTTGTGAAAGTAATGTTGGAAGCATACTCACCAAGGAATGAGACCGTGGTCACTCTCATTAGAGACAAGAAGAATTTCGAGCATTTCACCCCAAGTGATGTGCTTGGAAGATTGTTGACATTTGACATGCAAAGAGAAGAGGCTAATGAGAGAAGAAAGCTTGGCGAGCTGCAAGCCAAGTTAGAAGGCATGAAGGTCAATGATATAGCACTCAAGGCAAAGCAATCAAACAAGCAAGGTGGCTGGAGCAAATCCAAGAGCAGCAAGCAAGTATCAACAAGTCAGCCCAAGAAAGCAAAGCAAGTTCAAGAATGTGATCTATCTTCATCCTCTAGTGATAGTGATGGTGATGATGGTGATTATGACAAGATAGATGATATTGCCCTCTTCATAAGCAAGCATAGACGGGGGCTGAAGCAACATGGTTTCAAGTTCACTCCAAGGAAGTTCCAAAACAAGAAGAAGAGATTGTGCTTTAACTGTGGCAGCACCGAGCATCTTGTTGCAGAATGTCCTGAGGCAAAGAAAAAGAAGGAACAAAGGCATGACAACAAGAGAAATTACAAGAGGATTGGAGAAGCACACATCGGGCATGAATGGGACTCAACTCAAGAGACCTCAAGTGGAGATGAGAAGGTGGCTACCATGGCTGTCCTCAAATCAACATCTTCACCAAGGCTCTTCGACAACATGACCGATGATGAGCAAGATGGCAGCCCCCACATTTGTCTTATGGCAAAGGGTGGGAAGGTACAAATCAAATCCAAATCTTCTCCAATCCCCAAAGAAATCTCTAGTAGTGAACTAAGTGACTCCTCTAGTGATGATGACTCTAGTGATGATGAATTTAATGAAATGACTAAAAAGTGTGATCATAAAACTAAAGTCTACATCTCTAGGCTAATGAAGGAAGTACTAGATCTCAATAATGAAATTGATTTAAGAAATGATGACATCAAGCAACAAGCTAAGAAAAATCTGGCTCAAATTAAAGAGATTGACTCATTGGAAAGTGAGGTGGCTGCACTAAAGAAAAGTATAAAGAAAGAAAAAGAAAGCCACACTCTCACAAAGAAGGAAGTAGATGCACTCAAACAAAAGTATTATGGCTTAGATGAAAAGCATAAAGGTCTTGAGCAGCAATACAATCTTCTTTGGGAGAGTACCTCACAGTCCTCTAAGTCAAATGAGACTAGTACTCCCTCCATTAGTGAAAGTTGTGGAAAATGCAATAATCTTGACTTAAACATGTATTCCACAAATCTTGCAAACATGGAGGCTATGAAAAAGGAGATCACGAGGCTCACACATCTGTTGAACACCAAGTATGAGAACAAACCACAAGGTAAAGAAGTTAAGCAAAATAGGCCAAACTACAAGGATGGGAGAAATCCCAAAGTCAAGGATGGACTTGGCCACACAAAAGGAGGAAAGACCAATGGAAGAGACCTGGTGAATGGCATTGAGTGTGTTAAATTCACAAGCAAAGGCAAGGTTGGTGTAGAGCAGCCTGCACAGAAGGGGGCACAAAAGCAGCCCCGAGCCCACTGGCCAGCCAAGGGCGGCAGTGAGGCCCTGAAGGGCGGCAGTGCCGCCCTCCCCAGACAAGGGAAGGCTACCAACCTCAAACCTAAGCCTGTGAAAGCACAAAAGAAGGTATGCCAGCCTCAGGGGGAGTCCCAGCAACTCAGAAAGCAGAACTGGGGGACTCCAAAGAAAAGTTTCTATCAACCAAAGGCAAAGACACAAAGCCCAATTGTGAATACTTCCTTTGTGTTGAAAAATAACAGCAAAGGGGAAGTGATTGCCAAATATGTTGGCAAGGGCAGAAATGTGTATCTTAACACTTCCATTTGGGTTCCTAAAATTTTTGTGACTAACATGCAAGGCCCCAAGAAAGATTGGGGACCTAAACCAAGGAACTAAACTTATTTTGCAGGCATACTCCTCCGGTGGGTCAAGTTGGGTGCTTGACAGCGGCTGTACAAATCATATGACCGGAGAGAAGAGTATGTTCTCAACGTATTCCCCAACTACAAATTCAAAGGAATCTATCATATTTGGTGATAACTCCAAGGGGGAAGTTGTCGGTCTTGGTAAGGTTGCTATCACAACAAATTCTTCCATTTCAAATGTCTTGCATGTGGATCCGTTGGGATACAACTTGTTATCAGTTTCACAATTGTGTGAGGCTGGTTACAATTGTCTCTTTACGGAGAAAGGTGTGGAAGTCTTTAAGAGGGAGGATTCCTCTATTGTCTTTACGGGTCGCTTGAAGGGCAAGCTTTACCTAGTTGATTTCAACAAAGGTAAGGCCAAGCTTGAGACTTGTTTAATGGCAAAATCTAGCATGGGCTGGTTATGGCATCGCCGTCTAGCACATGTTGGCATGAGGAACTTGGCCAAACTCCAAAAGGACAATCACATCATTGGACTAACAAATGTTGAATTTGAGAAAGACAGGATATGTAGTGCTTGCCAAGCCGGGAAACAAGTAGGTGTACTACACCCACCAAAGAGTATCGTGACGACCACTCAACCATTGGAGTTGATACATATGGACCTCTTTGGACCGGTCGCCTACCTAAGCATCGGGGGTAACAAATATGGATTAGTTATTGTTGATGATTATTCTCGCTTCACTTGGGTATTCTTTGTCTTTGAGAAATCTCAGGTACAAGAGAAGGTAAAGATCTTTGTGAGAAGAGCACAAAGAGAGTTTGGGCTGCCCATCAAGAAAATAAGAAGTGATAATGGCAGCGAGTTCAAAAACACCCAAGTTGAAGAATTTCTTGATGATGAAGGCATCAAGCATGAGTTTTCAACTCCATACACCCCGCAGCAAAATGGTGTAGTAGAGAGGAAGAATAGAACACTCATTGATATGGCAAGAACAATGCTTGATGAGTATAAGACTTCGGACCTATTTTGGTGCGAAGCAATCAACACCGCTTGCCATGCAATCAACCGCCTCTATCTACACAAGAAACTCAAGAAGACTTCATATGAGCTGCTAACCGGTAACAAACCAAAGGTGTCATACTTTAGAGTGTTTGGGTGCAAGTGTTTCATACTCAATAAAAGGCCCAAAACCTCTAAGTTTGCACCCAAAGTTGATGAAGGGATTCTTCTTGGTTATGGATCAAATGAGCATGCCTACCGCATCTACAACAAAACCTCTGGTAGAGTTGAAGTTGCGGTAGATGTCTCATTTGATGAGTCTAACGGCTCTCAAGTAGAGCATATTGATGAAAGTGTTGCAGGAAAGGAGGATCCACCATGTGAGGCAATCAAGCAATTGGCTCTTGGTGATATAAGGCCACAAGAAGAAAAAGCCACTGCTCAGGAGGATCCCCAAGATGCTGCTGACAAGTCTTCCGCTGATGCACTCGATGCAAATGTGTCAGCCACACCTGCTGCTCAGCAACAGGGCGGCAGTGAGGCTGTCCAGGGCGGCAGTGCCGCCCCTCCCTCAGCAGCAGCAACTTCCTCAACACCTCAAGGGCTGGATCTTGCACCAGTTTTTGAGCTTGAAGCTGATGAAGAGTTAGATGAAGAACAAGACGGTGTTGAGCATCCAAGACTACGCCAAACAATTCAAAGAGATCATCCTGCCGACAACATCCTTGGAAGTCTTCGAAAGGGAGTGTTGACACGTTCACATTTAGCAAGTTTCTGTCAACATTTCTCTTTTGTGTCTTCCATTGAACCAGATAAGGTAGAGAAGGCGTTGGCGGATGAGGATTGGGTCTTGGCCATGCAAGAAGAGCTCAACAACTTCGAGAGGAACCAAGTGTGGACTCTCGTTGAAAGGCCCAATACCAATGTGATTGGCACCAAATGGGTCTTTCGCAACAAGCAAGATGAGAACGGCGTGGTGACAAGGAACAAGGCAAGATTGGTGGCTCAAGGTTACACTCAAGTAGAGGGCTTGGACTTTGAAGAGACCTTTGCACCGGTGGCAAGGCTTGAAGCAATTCGAATGCTTTTAGCCTTTGCTGCCCATCACGACTTCAAGCTGTTCCAAATGGATGTCAAGAGTGCATTCCTCAATGGCCCTATACAAGAGTTGGTGTATGTTGAGCAGCCACCAGGTTTTGAAGATCCCAAGTTTCCAAACCATGTCTATAAACTCCAAAAGGCGCTCTATGGGCTTAAGCAAGCACCAAGAGCATGGTATGAATGCCTTAAGGATTTCTTGCTCAAGAAAGGCTTTGAAATAGGCAAAGCTGATTCTACTCTCTTCACTCGTAAAATTTGTAATGATATATTTGTGTGCCAAATATATGTCGATGACATAATATTTGGTAGTACTAATCAAGTGTTTTGCGAGGAATTTAGTAGGATCATGACAAAGAGATTTGAGATGTCCATGATGGGTGAGCTGAAGTACTTCCTCGGGTTTCAAATCAAGCAATTGAAGGAAGGGACTTTCATAAGTCAAACCAAGTACACCCTTGATATGCTGAAGAAGTTTGACATGGAGAAAGCGAAGCCTATCAATACTCCCATGCCAACTAATGGACATCTTGATCTTGATGATAAAGGGAAGGCCGTGGACATCAAGGTATACCGCTCCATGATCGGATCTTTACTTTATCTGTGCGCATCTAGGCCTGATATTATGCTTAGTGTGTGCATGTGTGCTAGATTTCAAGCTAATCCGAAAGAATGTCACTTAGTGGCTGTTAAGAGAATCTTGAGATATTTAGTACACACTCCTAACCTTGGCTTGTGGTATCCTAAGGGCTCCAAGTTCAATCTACTTGGCTATTCAGATTCTGATTATGCCGGTTGCAAAGTAGATAGAAAAAGCACTTCGGGGACATGTCAATTCCTTGGACGGTCCTTAGTGTCTTGGAGTTCTAAAAAGCAAAATTGTGTAGCCCTTTCCACAGCTGAGGCCGAGTATATTGCAGCCGGTGCATGCTGTGCTCAATTACTTTGGATGAGGCAAACCCTTCGTGATTTCGGATGTCAATTTACCAAAATCCCACTCTTGTGTGACAATGAAAGTGCCATAAAACTTGCAAACAACCCTGTAAGTCACTCAAGAACCAAGCACATAGACGTCCGACATCACTTCTTGAGAGACCACGAAGCCAAAGGAGATATCGAAATTCGCCATGTGAGCACCGAAAAGCAACTAGCCGATATCTTCACTAAGCCTCTAGACGAGACAAGGTTTTATGCTTTACGTAGTGAACTGAATATCTTGGATTCTCGTAACGTGGTTTGAACTCCAGCACACACCTTGTTTGAAAAAGTAGTATGCATAGGAGAAAATACTTGAAAAGATTTAATTATGTCTTTCAAAAACTCTTAAGATTTGTCTCAAATATCATGACTATAGTTTGATTGTTTCCTTGTATCTAGTCATGGTGTTTGGGTTGTATGTGTTCATATCTAATGCAATAGAGAAAAGTTATTTTCTCTTAAATCCCTCTGCTGTCAAGGAGGGCGGCAGTGCCGCCCTAAGCGGTTCAGGCTAAATTGCCTTGGACTGGATCTCTCGGGCCCGCTTCTCTTTTCTTTCTCTGGTCGTGCCCGTAACCTTTCCTTCTCTTCCTCATTGCGCCGCAATCCCCCTCTCGGTCTCTCTCTCTCTCCCTCACGCAAGGTTCCAGGGAACCTCTTCCCTTCGGCCACCTCTCTGCCGTGAGGAAGAAGGAGAAAGGAGGAGGCCTCCTTGGTCATCTCCAGTGGTGCATTGGGGTGTGCTGCTCCCTCTCCAAGGAGGGGCATTCTTCTCTCATCCCCCCAATCCAAGGAAGCAAAGCAAGGTGAAACCCTAACCAATCCCGATCTATGCAATGTCTACTTTTTGGGCAAAAGTTTCAGTTTCTAGTGGATGGATGATGAATTAGGAAGAGGTTTAGTGGATGGATTTGAATGGATTTGATTTCTCTCGACGTATTGAAAGATGCCCTCCGGCAGTGCCGGAGCTTAAGGTCGGCAGTGCCGGCCTTGGCAACTGCTTCTCTGCAGTTTCAATGCATTGAAGGGAAAATGAATCGATTAAAGTTCATAGATTAAATCTATTCTAGTTCATTTGTTCATCCTCTATAAGCTCATGCTCATCTAGACTTAGTCTGCTTATGAACTATCTTAGAGATTGTATGATGGACAGTGGTGCATATGTGTGTAAGTTGAATAAGAGATGAAGTGTAGAGTAGGGACTGCAGAAACTCTGCAGGGCGGCAGTGCCGCCCTCAGAGGGCGGCAGTGCCGCCCTCACCTGACCAGCTTGGTTAGGGGGAGTTCCCACAGTCCATATTCTACACATCTCACTTGATCAATTGACTCTACATATGTTCCACTACATGCCAGATGTACAGTTCCTGATTTGGCTCAATTTTGGCATAGATGGACCGAGGAAAGAGGAAAATAACCACCAAGCAACAAGTTCGCAGAGGCAGGGGCAGAGGCAGTAGCTCTGGAGTATTCTTTGGAGATGATAGAGCAGCAAGGCAGCAGTATATTCAGCAAGAAGAAATGTTGCAGCAGGCTGGTTTCACGATCTCTCCCATAGGCTGTCCTAGCACTCCCTTGCACATTATAGAATTTGATGACAGCTATATGAGGGACAGCACTGATGAGTTTGAACTCAAGGCACCAAATGACACAGTGGATCATCCCTTAATCAATTATGCAGCAAGCTGGAAAGCTGTGGAGGAAGCTAGAGAGATGGATCCCTATGCTCACAGCAAGATAAGTGGTGTTGATTATCGTTTCTGGAATGTTTTTCATTCAAATTTCTATGCCACTGCTATTCTACCAGCTAGAAAGGGAAAGATTTGTGAGATGCATTTCATTGATTTTGATGCTATGCAAGCAAAAGAGGAGCCTGACTTTGATGCTGCAATTAAAGTATGTGATAAGTTTGAGCTGTCCACTCTCATGTCCTTTAAATATGACTGGAATAGAGAGATACTTGCTCAATTTCATGCTACCTACTTCTGGAACAGAGACAATGATGAGGTTCATTGGATGACAGATGGTACACATTATAGGATTGATTTCATTACCTTCTGCAGGATATTGGGTTTTGGAAATGACCATAGAACCTACTCTCGAATTCACAATGAGAGAAGGTTTGAGCCACATGAGGTGAGTTTTATGTGGGAGGATCCAACCCAAGTGAACAACAGGAGGACTGGGTTGAAGAGTTTCTATTATGTGATGAACAACCTTATCAAAATGACACTCAACCCAAAAGACAATGCCACTGATCTCAATGGCCATATTACTAATGTGCTGTCCAGATTTCCAGAAAGGGATAAATTTAATATTCCAAGGTTCATATGGGTAGAGCTGGCATATGCTATGGATGATGGGAGGAGGTCACTTCCTTATGCTCCTTATCTGATGTTTATGATTGAGAGAGTGACTGGAGTTAGATATCCTAAGGATTGTAGCCACACGGTGTATAACATCAAGAAAACCAAAGGTGGTAAAACAGCCCCACCTCCTGCAGTAGAGAGCTCATACCATAGTGAGGGAGGCCACAGTGTGCCACAGAGGAGAGATGGAAGGAAGAAGAAGCGCTTTCAGAAGTTGGCAGAATGGGTGAAAGCTATTTTTGGCACTTGCTCTTACATGGCACAAAATCAGTATAATGACAGGATGGAGAGCAGGCATGCAATAAATGCAGCTAGAGAGGTTCAGGGTCTACCTCCTCTTCCACCCGTGGCTTCACCTCCTCAGTTTCTAGATCTTCCTCACCTGTCTGACACGGAGTCTGGTGAAGATCATGGCAGCTATGATGAGCACCAGGGATATGATGATGATCCAGATCTTCAGGAGACACTAGGCAGTGTCTATCGGCAGTTCAGGGATGATGCTAGACAGCGTCGGGCTAGCACTTCAGCGGCTGCTCCTCGACGTTCCACGCGTGCCTCTCGCTTCACAGCTACTACTCATAGGGCTGGTCGTGCCGTGGTTTCCAGTGACGATGATGACAATGATGAGTGAGTTGTTCTCTCTTCTTTCTCTCTTCTTTTCTCTTTTTGGTACTTGATGCCAAAGGGGGAGAAAATTAGAGAAATTAGAGGGGTCAATTCTTTTCGACTGGACTTCGTTACTGCAGCTACAGATCTTCATGTTCAGATCCGATGAGAGTGTTAGTTGTTAGTTTGTGAGCATGAGTGCTTCTTCAAAACTAATTTTAAGTTGTATTAATGCTACTTACTTGTCTCTATTTGCTTCGGTTGTGAACATGTACTTGTGAACTGCTTGTCAGTCTTAATTATTAGTTTAAATTCTGTTGGTTAACCTGCTTGTGTGGTGTAATGCTTTTCCGAATTTTCTGTCAGCTTGCTGGTGTAGCAAGGGCGGCAGTGGCGCCCTACCAGGGCGGCAGTGAGGCCCTCTACTACAGCAGCATGCTGTCCTGCTTGTATAAACTGTCATATGCATACACGGTTATTTTGTGACACAGTTTGTTGCACCCCACAGAGGTCATGGACATAGGGGGAGGTCCTCCATCACTTGCTAAATGTATGAAGCTTGAATTTTATGTCAAGTTTGAGTATTCAAAACTCCAATCATACATTTAGGGGGAGCTCCTATGCCCATGACCATTTAAATCTCAGTTATGATTATTATCTTTTGTAAGCTCTAATTTGGTTGTCATCAATCACCAAAAAGGGGGAGATTGTAAGTGCAATCAAGCCTATTGTGGGTTTTGGCGTTGATGACCACCGAATTAGGGAACTAATGAGTTTTGCTGAGATGACAAGCAGGGAATATAACAAAGAGGTTGTTGAATACCATGGAGGATCCCCCATTTCTAAAGGATGGCTTTCCTAGCTCCAAAGGAGGTTTAATTCATTTTCGGTTTGAATTTGAGTATAGGAAAAGCCGTACTATAAAGAGGGACTCCAAGGTTGTGGATCAAATTGTGAACCAAAGGCTCAAAAGCTCATCAACATCCTCAGACCCAAGCCTAGCCAGCATATCTTTCTCTCTACACTTTGGTGTTTTCAGGCTGGTTCAGGCAAGGGCGGCACTGCCGCCCTCTAAGGGCGGCACTGCCGCCCTACCCTGTGACAGTTGGAGAGCTGGGTATAAATACCCTTCCAGACCGTCTCAAACGGTAACCTGCTCTTCTTCCTCGCTCCCAACCGTTGCAAACAGACCAGAGCTCACCTCTCTCTCCTTCCATTGTTGCTCCTCAATCCCCCAAGCCAATCCTTGATTCCAACCATCAAAACTTGAGGGAAAAGGCAGCAAACTTCGATTGGAGAGCAGATCCATTGATTCCCAGCGTCAAAAAGAGCTTTTGGTTCACGTTTGGCCGGCAGCCTTGAGTTTGTTACTCTTGGAGCTTGCTCCTAGCCGGCTAGGCGTCGCCCTAGAGCTTGCCAACTTGTGTGGCAGCCAAGGGAAGGTTTGTAAGGTTACCCTTGCAGCTAATACATTCTTTACTCTTTGCAAGGGGTAAAATCCTTGCTTTGAGAACGAGGAGAAGGTAAGCCTGTGTGGCTAAGCCGGTCCTAGTGTGGGCACCTCAACAACGTGGAGTAGGCCAAGCCTTGTTGTGGCAACAGCTGAACCACGGTAAAAATCGTGTGTCTTGTGTGCTTTCACTTGTGTATGAGTTTGTGTTAGGATTTGAGGCCGATCTACTTGGTGGGGAGGCTCCAGCACATTCTAGCCACGTACCTGTGCTCTAACATCTTGCAGGAAGCTTGGAAATTTAGTCGATCTAAATTTCCCTGGGTAAACTTTGAATCAATTCAATTAAGCTTCTGTCTGTTTTTCTGTTGAGGCCGTCAGTGCCGCCCTAGGAGGGCCTCACTGCCGCCCTTGCCTGTGTGACTGATAAACTTTGCTGAAAAAGTTTGAACAGGCCTATTCACCCCCCCCTCTAGGCCACTTCCTGTACATCCAGAGATCCTACAATAACCACTTAGCCAAAGATTTCCCCTCTTTATAGTACGGCTATTAATCCTAAATCACTCACACCCTCTATGGTGTCTTGAGTGCAAAACAAAATGGCCCTATTGCTTATACCTTTGCCTTGAGCCCATTTTGTTTTTGTCTTTCTTTTTTACCAAGTAGAGCACTTGATCATCTTATGGTGATCACCATCATCACCATGATTATCTGTAGGCTCCAACACTTGGATGTACCAACAATATCTAATTTGTATACTTAGCATAAAGGTTAATACTTAGGTTTCATCAATTATCTAAAACCAAACTAGGACTTTCAGAAAGCCATAAAGGCTTTTGGGTCCCTTCAAACCATATCCTTTTGTCAAGTTCAACATCGAGATTGAGCTTGAGGATTCCACTAAAATCTCTAAGAAATACAAACTTTCTCACGGCTCACCACAAGCACGAGAGCTCACCAGGTGATGCCTAGCCGTCTAGGAGGTCACTCCAACAACAACAACAACAACAACAACAACAACAACAACAACAACAAAGAGTAACAAATGTGCAATAAAGACTGTTGAAGCCCAACAAGTGCTCAAGGTTTGGCTTGCTCTTAATTGGTCTCCAACACTTAATCAAACATTAATCACTCACCTTCACAAAGAGGGGGTTAGAGAGAGCTCCAAAATGACATGGGATGGATTTAGAATGTTTTGAAGGTCAGCAACCTCACTAGGAGGCATGGTATGAATATATATACTAACCTCACAAAAACTAGTCATTACAAGTCAAAAACTAGCTGTTACGGTCTGTATAGGCATGACACCATTGCTTGTCAAATGACACTTCCACAACACTCAAAAATAGTAGTGTAGGTCACCTCACGGAAAATGCAATAACTTTTTACTTTGAACTCTAATTTCACTGATCTTAGACCTTCTAGAAAGCTTGTTTCGACGACTATCCAGCCCAACCAAGAACATACCCAAATATCAATAAATGTAGGCATTGTGCTATATGTTTCTATCATTTTAGCATTTGGGGTTTAGTTTGAGCACTTGAGACTTAGCTTGTCTATGATTCGTATTACATCCCTCTTTATAGTATGACATACCTATACTTAAGATCAAAAGAATATAACCATTTCAACCACTTGAGTCTTCAATGTCTTCATATACCATTTCTTCTCAATATTACTTTATAAGGGGTTGGAACCATCTTTGTTTTATCTCTTCAAGCAAACCTTAAGCATGTGACTTGAACCATTTTCACACATAGGAGTTCACCGTATGGCTTTAAGTCACTTTTCTAATGATTTGACCATAATATGACTTCTTATAGCTTGATTAGTTCCCCAACTCAATGCAAGTACTCTCTTCTTCACCTTAGCCATGGTACCTCAATCCTCAAGCCATCACTTGTCCTTCATCTTCGCTTAGTCCCTCGAAGCTCTTTACTTGCTATATTCACCATATCAAACCATACTCAAGTAACATCATATTAAGCATCCATTAGAAAATTATTTTCCTCAATATTGTGATCTTTGCTTGAATACCTTCTAGACACGAATGTTGAGATAAATCAAGCTTTAGTTTGATTCATATAGATTGGCACATATGAATCAACATCAATATGGTCAAGCCAATATTCACGATTTCTTATATTCTCTTCATTTTGGCTTCACACTCCTAACACTCACTTCAATCTCTATCTTCATAATGTAAGCTCCATCTAAACTGATGAGAATATAGATATGCATAAGACTATGTATCTTTATACTTTTGCACCTTGGATTGCCATTACTTCATAATACCATTACTCTTGATAGTTTCCTTCTTCATGCTTCCAACTTGATCGATACAATTCAACTATCAATTTCTTTGGGGAATTTGGTGTTTCTACTCCTACTTCAAACCTCAATGGTGGTTTTACCTCTTCTTTTTTAACTTTATGATTACCCTCGTTATTTTGAAATGAAGCAGACATTTACCCTTACTCTCTAACATCGTTCGCACTGGTTGGATTAAATAGGAAAAAGAAAAGACAGCTAGATGAAAAGACAACAATGCCCCTCAGAAGCTTTTCTCCTTTCCCTAGATTGAATTATAATGGAGGAAACACCAAGCATGCATGTTTGGGTTTCAATAGGGTGTCATGGCTCCCTGCGGTGAAGCTCCTCTCATCGGAAGTGCACCCCCACCCCTTTCGCTTGCTCGCGAGGTGGCCAAGACACCGGTGGGTTTCCTAGGCCGCCCCGACCCCTCCCTATGGCTCGCACCCTCTACGTCACGGCTAGCGGCCTTGCCCTCCACCCTAGCCCTCCTCTCGGTGGACATGCTGGTGGTGGCCATGTAGCTGGCCTTGTTCCTAGTTATCATGCTGGTGCTATGGTGTCTAGCGTGGCATCCGCATGCCGTGGTGTGGTCGTTCACGAGGCAGAGCATCAGGGCCCACCTATGCGTTCCTGGTAGGGTCCTTACCGAAGGCGAAGCAGCTGCTGGTGGCCGGTCAAAGAAGCACGGCACCCCTGGATGCTGGCTGCCACAACACCCTGCCCATCCTTCTGCCATAGTTCCACATATGGGTCATAGACTATGGTAGGCAAACTGATGACTACCCGTGTTGATTGTCCCTCTTTTGTCTTTTGAAGAAATTGTTAACAAGTATGTTGTGCTATAGAAGTTGACTAAAAAATCATTAGTCATGACTCATGAACCAGTGCTAACAAGACATTATCTTTAAGATTTTGATTCAACATCAATGTTACAGGGAGAACATTTTTGTTCTAGATCAGGCCGATTTTCGCTCTCTTCTCTACTGATCTACAACTAATTAAACAACATGTGTGATATTAATGTGAATATTATTTTTTGATTATATGGATTATTAGCTGAAATGCTATCGATTGTTTCAAAAAAATATTGAGTTTTGCACCGATTCAATTATATCAAAATTATCAAATTATTGATATAAAAATAAGGGTAAAAATAGAAATATCAAAATAAAATAGGGGTAAAACGAATGGGCAATGTTGTGTTTTGGTCAAAAGTTGACACTGATAGAGGGAGTTCACAGAGTAAGGATAAAGTTTGTCTTTGTTTTGAAGTCGCAGGGGTAAAACCATAGTTAAAAAACAAGGGTAAAAGCACCATTTCGCTTCAAAATAGGGGTAGAAATGCTTGAACTCTATTTCTTTTTGTTCATACAAAGCAAGCCATTATTGAGACCAATCCAAAATCATCAAATCATGTCTCATTTACCATTTGTCAAATATGCTTGCTTTCACTTGATGCTATGATATCACACACCACAGAAGCCATTTCATCAACTCTATTTGCATTGTTGTTCTTAAACTAGATTGTTTTCATAATCTTTCAACACAATAATACACAACCTTGGCCTTGATTTGAACATTACGTGGAATATCGTCAAGTTTGCCTTCTTGTGGAACCCTTATACACTTCTCATTCCATGATCCACGAGTGTACGTAATAAACACAATTTTCTATTTGATACTTAGCAAACTTGTTATACCTTTAATTCTGTTGTCATTCAATTCACCAAAATTCACTAAAGGGCTAGATGCACTTACACAACCTTCTTTTTGCATAGGGAGTGTCTGTGGCGAGCCAACAAGACTCTGACTTCCCTCGCATGGAAAACACAAGCGCGAGGCCGCAACCGACAAGGGTCTCCACCGGTGCCCCGCTGTCTTGGATGGAAAATAAAAGCAATGTGGGTTAGGTTGAGACCATGTTTAGATGTTTTGTGAAAGTCTAACATAGCTTTCAGTTGACTTGCTGCCTCTCGAGCCAACAGTTTATAACTTTAGTTAGATATTTTAAGAGAATAATATCAGTATTTGTATCTCTAAGTAGGTTTGCTATGGAAATATATAACATGATTAATCTAGTGATCCACAAATATTAATATTTTTATATATGTTTAGTCAAAGTTGGGATTGTTTGACTCCTCAAAATACGACATGGAGACGCATTTAGGTCAGAGGGAGTACTACTTCCATGTAAAGAAATATAACTCTCCGTTTTCAGACAAGTTAAACAATTATAAACATAGCTAGGTTTATAAAAAAATAGTATCTAATTCATATCTTCGAATATGTTCATTATAAAAATATATTCCATAATTACTTTTCTAATACTTATTGTATCTATTATGCATTGCAAGTATTAGTCTCTACATATTTGGTCAAACATGTAAATATTTGACTTCTTAGGAAACAATCATTTTAGTGTGGAATGTAGCGTATAGGAATACTATCACCATCCTTGAATAAATCAATTCATAAAGTTACTCCAAATCAAATTTCTTTATGTGTAACTAATCTGTGGGAAAGACATAATTTTTTATGTTACATCTGATTATACTAGTTGGGTGCAATAAATTTTGTTGATTTTGAATAACTTTAGTCAAACTTAAAAAATATTTGAATAAGACAAGTTAAAAATGATTTATTGAGATATAAAGTGAGTATTAGTGAAATTCCTTGCCCTTTGTAAAATGACGTTCAGGGATAAAGTTGGCCTCCTTCATCAAAGTATCCAATACGTAAAGTTGACCTCGTTCAACAAAGTATCCATAACAACAATATGGAATCACACCTTGCTTTGATTGTAATATTATTGCAGCCTGCGTATTCTTGAAATACCCTAAAACTAACATACTGAGATGAGTTGTAGGGAAATAGTATACTCGCTGGTGAAAGGAATCCCCAAACAATTGCACATTCTTAACAGATTTAGCAACGCAGTGACTAAATGTCTAATCTAAAGAGAAAATAGGGTGCGTCGACAATTCTATATATTACGACAAGGAGGTAAAACATCTCTTGTTGACGAACACGGAATTTGCCTGTATTTCATTAAATTAGGAGGAAATGTGATAGAGAGAAACTACAACAACAAGAACCATGCTATGCAGGCGGTGAAGAGACTTAGCACGGTTTGGCCTGTGCGCGTCGAGCGAAACCGGTGGCACATGACCTGGGCCTTAACCAATAGAGTCATAGTAGTTGGGCCACTGATTGTGATTGGGCCCTGGCCCAGCAGTTGTCTTCTTATTTGAGCCCCGGTGACGTAGGGTGAGGGTGAGGCTTTCAGCGCCTCTTGTTCGTCTCGTGTCCTGCATGGACGGACCTGCTGTGTTTCGTGCGTTTCTACCGAGTTCTATAGATGGCCATCGGGCCGGGCCGGCCCGGGCCCGAGCCGGGCACGGGCTGTAGCGTGCCGTGCCGATTTGGCCCACGTGCCTGCCGTGCCGTGCCTCAGCAGCCCGCGTGCCTGGCCTTCGGCCCAAGCACGGGCCCACGGGCTGACTTCGTGCCGTGCCGGCCCGCGTAGCCCGGCGGCCCGTTTTGTAAAAAAACAAAATAACCACACAATGTCAATGATCACTTCACCAACATAATGCCACAATCAATTTTTTACAACTCTCAACTTCTCAGATTCATAATCTCAGTCTTAAATCATAGAAATGACATTAAAAAACATGTAACATAATGTCAACTCCTAAAACTCGGACCGTGTCGTGCCAGCCCGCGGGCTCAAAGGTCGGTCCAAGCATGGCCCGCACCACCGGACCGGACCGGCCCGAGCCCACGAGTTACCGTGTCGGGCCGAGCCAAAATGCCGTGCCGTGGGCCGGGCCGTCGTGCCTCGGGCTGCATGGCCATCTATACCGAGTTCCCACGCGGCCAGGACTAGGAAGGAGAGACGACATACGCTGGCTCGCTCCCTTCCTGCATAGATCCTCACGAACGAGCTGATCAGATGGTAGCCTATCACTTTAAACACGTAGTACAGTTTTTAATTATTATTATTATTAGTAGTAGTACCAGTAGTAGTAGTACGAGTAGTTGGTACTGCGGCAGTTTTAGGTTCACCCTGAAAACCAAAAAGTTTTCAATATTTTCCGTCACATGGAATCTTGTGACACATGCATGAAACATTAAATATAAACGAAAACAAAAACTAATTACACAGTTTAACTGTAAATCACGAGACAAATCTTTTGATCCCAGTTAGTCTATGATTGGATAATATTTGGCACAAACAAACGAAAGTGCTACAGTACCAAAAACTTTTCACTTTTCGGAATTAAACAAGGCCTTATCTGAAGTGCACAAACGTACCATGTACGTACGTACGCGAGCGTGTCAGGCCAGCGACGCTGACTTATACGATGTAGAGTACGGGTACCGTGCAGGGAGTGAGCCAATAGAGTGTAGTGTAATGCAGGCTGAGGCTGCGCTAGCTCCTTATCGTCCTGAGTGCTGCTGACCGAGCGAGGAATCCGGGCGGGCGGGATGCGTACAAACAGATGCGGCTGACTGGCCTGAGACTACTAGCTGCATGCTTCTGCTTCTCGGGCGTCGTCGGCTTGCTTGGACGCGCACGGGAGGAGAGCAGTGTCCCGCCGGCTGCAGCAGGAGGCGGAGGCACGGGCCACGCCACGCGCGCGCACGTACGTGCATGCGTGACTGTCACGGGATGCATATATATATATATATATATATATATATATATATATATATATATAGTTACGTGTGCTAATAATACTAACAATTGTGATCAAGAAGCATTAGTTACGTGATTACGTACGTCGTGTACGTTTACAGTGACCGCTAGCTAGCTGTTAATTACTAGTACTAGCTAGCTTCTCTCCGAGACGAGAGGATTATGCTGGTTCAGTGGTTATCTGTGTTCTTCCACTCTGTTTTAAATTCGCTGGCGATCGATATATGTATATGAATGAGTCGTACGTCGGCACCGGCACCGGCAAGCATGCCTGGCTGGCCGGAAAAGATGGACAAGTTCAATTTGCACCTTATTCCTCTGCTTTTCATTTTCTTTTTTCTAAAGAAATATAAAAGTTCAGTTTTGCAGAGATACATAAATAAACAACCTGCCTTAAGTGAGCGTGCATATACGCTGAGTACGTTGTCTTCACTCGTTCCAGTGACGTCTACGGCACCCACCCTCGTTTAATATACCTTATCTCGCTCGCCGCCGTTTTTTCTCGACGATGGTCCCTCCAACTACAACTACATGTACTAGTAGTAAATAAAAGATCACAACTAGCCAAGCGAGCAGAGGAGAACCAGTTGAGACAAAATTAACAAACTTGTGCAGGAAAAAAAAAACGTATTAATTACATTTAGACCCAGACATTTCTTACATAACTCCTCAACTTTACCCAACCCTCTCACCCCAGCCGCCCCACCACAGCAAAGCAAAGCACAGAACCAACTCGTACACTCCAAGTACAGCTAGCAACCAAACGACGACGTCTTATTAACGTCACTCACACGGCCATTTCGCTCCAACCCCCCTCGGCTTCCCCTAAATTACGTAACGTAACGTACCCGTGTATCTACAGAGACCACCACCAGCAGCAGCAGCAAGTGACGACGACGACGACGACGACGACGGGTTGCACGCGCGCGCTCCGGCTCCGGCGACGCTGGCTCTACTAGCCGCAGAGCGCGCCGACCTCGCGGAGCCGGGGGACGAGGAGGCCGCTGAGGTGGAGGCCCATGAGGCCGTCGAGCCCGCCGACGGGGGCGCCGCCGACGAAGAGCGCGGGGACGGCGGCGGCGGCGGCGGCGGACGCGGCGGCCTCCTCCTCGGCGGCCTCCTCCACCTCGATCACCGTGGCGTGCGCGCCCACGGCCGCCAGCAGCTGCCGCATCACGTGGCACATGCAGCACCCGCGCCGGGCGAAGATTACCACGGGGCTCTCCCGGACCAGCCGCCCGATCCGCTCCGCGGGGGCCTCCCCGTCGTCGCCGCCCGCCGGGTCGATGGTCAGGCCCAGCCGGCCCCCCGCGCCCACGCGGTGCCGGTGGTGCGGCGGCCCGGGCGTCGGCGCCTCGCCGGCCACCGCGCAGCTCACGCCGCCGCCTCCCTGCATGTGGCGGCCGTGGAGATCGATGATGGTTAGCGCGCTGCGGCCTGCGGCTACGACGGCAGACAGACTAGTTCACGGCGTGAACCCTCTTGATGAGTGGAGCGGCTGGCTGGTTGGGTGGTCGCCGTCAAGATCCCGGGCCGGAGGACGTGGGGGGAGGCCAGTATATATAGCACCTCGCGCACATGGGGGAGTGACGTCACGCGGAAGGTGACGGGCAACGGTGGGGTCCAGATGGCGTCACGTGGTGAATGAACGGGGTGGGAGGAACCGACTGGTAGTTGCTTGCTTGGTCGAGTAGAAGAAGCAAAGTGGAGGCGAGCCGAGCAATCAATCCTCAAGGGACAAATCGCAATTCCCAAAAATCGTTGAAGGCATTGAACTACCTAAACCAAAATTAATTGAGGGGATTATCTAAACCAAAATTAATTGAGGGGATAATAATAATTTTGGTTATTCTATTTTCTCTAGATAAAGTAAATGTCAGTCTCATAGATATAATGGTAAACTTGGGTAAGACTGTCTCCGATAAACTACGCATATCGCTACCCAAACCTATTTTTGCGTCTTGCACATTAAAAAAACATCATCCAATAAAATAGGAAGGGACTAGGGCAAGGAGCTGGACTAGGGAGCACCTTTTTTGATAGGAGAGAGGGAACCTAGATATGCATCCTATTTTCATCATCTCTCTCCTTGACCCAAATCCTTGCGTCGTCAATGTGGTGGGGCCGTAGGAGGTGGCGCGGAGCACGCAGCGCAGTGAGGAGGCTCCATGCCAGCGGGTCGCATGCATGGAGGCGTGAGCGGCGCTCATCGGGGCTTGGTGGGTGGCGCAGTGGGTTTCTTTTTTGCGTCCTCTGTGGGAAAAAAGAAGTTTTGGGTGCCAAATTTTTCTCCTGTGTGCAACAAAACCATCAAATGCATCTCGCGTTTAGGTAAAGATTGTTGGAGATAGTCTAAGGACATGTGCAACCCTTGTCCTATAGAGAAACCTGTCGCTCCTAGCCCTAGTTTAACTCTCAGTTACCATAGAGCTCTGCCAAACACTTAAAATGCAACTGAATTTAGTGTGGAGCTGATGAGAATCACTTCTTCGTTTACGCTACGAGCTGGGAGCTAGAAACCCGCTCTCCAGCGCTTCCTGTTGCTCCCCATTATTCATTTGCCACATGAATCACTTCATAATTGATTCTCACCTGCTCCCTACTGGAATCACTCCTTCGGAGAATCAGGAAGTGAAGCTCTATCAAAGTGTCCCTACGACTTGCTAGCTCCTCTAAATGGAGAACTAGCCCATTGCATCCATGATAAGGCATTAAGGTAAGATAAGTTAAAACAGGAGCAAGTACAAATCTTAGAGAGAGAAGGAACTAATAGAAAATAAAAAATGACCCTCCCACCAACAAATGTTAAGCTGTAGAAAGACATAAAATGGTTGTGCTGTATAGAATAGGTATTGTAATTTTATTTGTTAGAGAGAAGCTAAACCGTTGCGTCAATTTATGCTACGCTGTGATATGTAGACATAGCGGTAAGACGATTTACTAGATGCTTGTTAGGCGGTACATGCCCTAAGGACGCTAATGTAACAAGTTTCTAGTATGAAAGTGTGTTGGAAGAAGAAAAAAAGCTTAACATTTTAGGTCCAAAACCTTTTATAAATAATGTAATGTAGTATTGGATTGTATCCCCAATTTCTGATGAAAAGGAATCATATCAACTTATTACAACTAAATATCTTTGGGTAAATAAAGCTTTTATGATAAAAGTAACTATAGGCCTAATTCTAAACAATGAAGGCCATCCATATTACATAAAGAGTTTCATTATCCTGGTCTCTAACGTTCGACAAGCGATCACTATAAGCTCTTGTTGATCCTCACATCGTTGCAATTGGACCTCGAACTAAAGTCAGCGGTCCCTTTGAATAGAACCTAGCCTAGTTAACATCATTTGAAAACTTAAAAGTTCATTTTGGGACCAAAACCTAAATGCGCTTGGACATAGTCTAGATAATGCCATAATTTTGGCCACACAATCTTCAATGTCCCACACACTAAAATCACTTTTGTTTAGCCAATTCCTATCTTTTGTGAAGATAGGGCTATCTTTTATGTGCACTATGATGTGTCTATATCACTAGCTTTATATCAAAGAAAAAAATAGTTGGCTATACCGCTGGACAGGTTTGCCGCTAAGCTATTTGTATTTTTGCCGCTACGACGACTTTCGCTGCCATTATGCACTATAGCACCGCTAAGTTAATTTTGCTATGACAATTCTCGCCGCTATTGCGCGCTATAGTACAACTATGACAAATCTTCTCAGTCTGACTCTCACACATCTTAGACTACATTACTGGTTATTATTTGTTACTAATTTGGTATTTTGGACAATTATGCTTTTTTAAAACATGTTGTAATGTAATATTGGTACTAAGTAAGGTTACCTAGACTTATAGAGATATATTTGTATTCAGCAAAATTCATATTTGCCATGTTTTTTATCAATTACTGGTGTTTTTATGTATTTTTTTTCATAAAAACACTATCTGTCATAGCACCACTATAGCTGTATAGCCGCTAAAAAAGTTGTCGTTATTTTTAATAGCCTGTTGTTTTAAACTTTGCTTTATATACATATTTTTGTTCTTAAATGAGTTGGATTCCACACTAGTTCTCAAACCTTTCTCCATCCATGGTTTTTCCTCTATAGCAAAAATACATAACTCGTTGGTGTGCCACGTAAGCAAGGTAGCACTGACGATGTTGTGGATCTAAAGTGAACCGAAAATTAATATATGAGTTTCAGAGCTGCAATGTTTCGAGTTCGTAGACCTAATAACATTTTCTTACAAGTTTAAGGGTTACTGGTGTATTTAACTCTTTAGTAAAATGTTGTTGTGTAGTCCTAGCTACATGAATATGGGATTTGAGATGAAATTAGGCTTTGGGATACAACATGATGACAATAAATTTAACAAATACTATAAGGGTTTGATTATGCAACATTATAATTATCCAGATTCTAGACGATCGACAAGGAAAAATGCCGACGGAAAGGAAGGATGATGTCACTCGGAGCGCCGGGCGAGCGGCGCGCCCAGGCGACCCCACCCACCAGACAGACGCTCGTTCCAGTGGGAAGGGCAATGTTGTAATATGTGTAATAGGAACAGTAGAAAGTGAACAGTAGTACTTTATTGATGAACAGTGAAAGTATTTTATACATGCCCTCGATGGGGCGGTTTCCAGGGGATACGGGAGCCCCGCTCCCACGATCGGGAGAGCGGGGACGTGAAAGAAAACTGTCATTAGCAGTTGCTAATTATCCACTAATTGATCACTTTAGAATATTAAGAATATTCTTAACACTCCCCTGATCAATTATCTCCTTCAATTGTTCATCATAATAATTGCCACCATATATCCTTCAAAAACCCTGTGGGAAAAACTTTAGGAATGCTTTGATATATCAGGTTAAAACTCCTTAAAAACCCGATGGGAAAATAAAGGAGAAACACCGTGATAATCACTATAACAATGTCTTAAAAATATCATCTCCAAAAAACCCCTTAATGGGAAAAACTGGATGATATGACATATATATATAATGCTGATATTGCCTCGTTAAAAACTTTATATGAGAAAACTTTAAAGTAAAAACTCATACAAAGAAAAGAGTGCAATATAATACAAATGAATCATTTATCAAGAGATACTCTCCCTGATTTCTGCAAGTCCCTAAGTCTTTTCATACCAATTCCTTCAACATATTTGTGAAACATAGAATATGGTAGAGACTTGGTGAACAAATCTGCTAGATTATCACATGACTTAGTCTGCAGAATCTCAATTTCCCCATTCTTTTGTAACTCATGGGGATAAAATAATTTTGGAGTAATATGTTTTGTTATGTTGCTCTTGATATACCCTGATTCCATTTGTACAACACAAGCAGCATTATCCTCAAAGATAATTGTTGGTGTATCAAGTGCACCAATTCCACATGATTTTAATATGTGGTCTACCATTCTGCGAAGCCATACACATTCACGTGATGCTTCATATAATGCTATAATTTCAGAATGGTTGGTGGAAGTAGACACTAATGTCTGCTTGGATGATTTCCAAGAAATTGCTGTCCCACCATTTAAAAATACAAAACCAATTTGGGATTTACCATTATGGGGATCTGATAAATATCCAGCATCTGTATAACCCAATAAATTTTGATCTTGATTTTTGCTGTAAAATAATCCAAGATCCCTTGTACCATTGAGATACCTAAATATGGTCTTAACTCCAACCCAATGACGCTTGGTAGGAGTTGCACTGTGTCTTGCTAATAGGTTAACTGCAAAAGCAATATCCGGCCGGGTACTATTAGCAAGATACATAAGTGCTCCGATAGCACTTAGATATGGGACTTCAGGTCCCAAAATCTTTTCACCTTCCTCCCTAGGTCTGAAAGGATCTTTCTCTATGTCTAAAGACCTTACAACCATGGGGGTTTTACATGGGTATGCTTTATCCATATTGAATTTCTTCAATATTTTCTGGATATAGGCAGCTTGGTAAATAAAAATCCCAGATGAAAAATGCTCAAGTTGTAAACCTAAGCAAAATTTGGTTTGACCCAAATCTTTCATTTCGAACTCCGCTTTCAAATGATGACGTGCTTCATTAATATCATGCTTATTGCCAATGATGTTTATATCATCAACATATACAGATATAATGCAAAAACCCTTTTGGGATTTCTTAATGAAGACACATGGACAGTCATCATTATTTGTGTATCCTTTATGTGTAAGGAATTCACTTAACCGATTGTACCACATTCGGCCTGATTGTTTTAAGCCATATAATGACTTCTGCAATTTAACACAAAACATGTTGCGATTTGCCTCAGAATTTGGTATACTGATTCCATCAGGAACTTTCATGTATATCTCAGAATCCAATGACCCATATAAATATGCGGTCACTGCGTCCATCAACTGCATAGATAGACGATTTTGTACTGCCAAAGATATTAAATATCGAAATGTTATGCCACTCATAACTGGAGAATATGTTTCATTGAAATCAACACCAGGTCTTTGCGTAAAACCTTGTGCTACAAGCCTTGCTTTGTATCTCACCACTTCATTGTTTTCATTCCGTTTTCGGACAAAAACCCATTTATATCCAACAGGATGGATACCAGGAGGTGTTGGCAATACAGCCGAAAACACTTCCCTTTTTGAAAGCGAGGCTATCTCTGTTTCTATTGCGTCCTTCCACTTGTTCCAGTCCGAGCGTTTCTTACACTCTACCATGGATTTTGGATCTGGATCATTTTGAAGGATTTCAGCAATTTGCTCAGAGAAATAAATGTCGACAATTGTAGTTTTACGATCATATGACTCTCCAGTCTCTATATAATTAATGGCAATTTCATCTACCCTTGATGGATCATCATTATTTCCCAAAATGATTGATCTAGGGTTTCTTGATGTCCCAACTTTAGTGTTTACACACATAAGTGGGTCAGGTAACATATCAAATCTTTCCAAAAGATATTGATTAGTCACTAGGTGTATATCAACAGAAAGTTGATCTTCGTTTACTACTTTCTTTTGTTTCTTATCTTGCACCTTGGAATTGCCTCTCCCCCTCTTGTTTCCAAGAGGGATTACATGAGTGGTTTTATTTGGTACCTCCACTCTTTCTGGCACATTCCTTGCAGGATAGAAAGATTTAACAACACCTTTATAGTTAGTAAACGCATCTGGCAGATTATTTGCAATATTTTGCAAATCAATAAGTCTCTGAACCTGAAGTTCAGTTTCCATAGTACGTGGATCAGACGATGAAATGCCTTCCGCATTCCAATTAATTTCTCGGCATTCATTTTGGTACATTTCTCCCCCTAATGCCGGGAAATGATCCTCATTAAAAATACAATCAGCGAACCGGGCCGTAAATAGATCCCCTGTGAGAGGTTCTAAATACTTAATGATCGACGGAGATTTAAATCCCACATAGATCCCCAATTTTCTATGTGGTCCCATAGCTGTTCGCTGAGGTGGTGAGATGGGTACATAAACTGCGCACCCAAATTTACGCAAATGGGAAATATTTGGAGGATCACCACGTACTAATTGTAAAGGAGAATTATCATGATATGCAGTCGGTCGTAATTGGATTAATTCAGCAGCATGCAGTACTGCGTGACCGCAACACGAAGTAGGCAACTTGCAATTCATCAACATTGGTCTTGCAATGAGTTTAATTCTCTTGATTAAAGATTCAGCCAAACCATTTTGAGTGTGGACATAGGGTACAGAATGCTGAACCTGAATTCCCATTGCCACACAATAATCATTGAAAGCATGAGATGAAAATTCAGCAGCATTATCCATTCGAATTGTTTGAATTCGATGTTCAGGATAATGTGACTTCAACTGTATTAGTTGAGATATTATTTTAGCAAAAGCATGGTTTCGTGTCGATAAAAGACACACATGAGACCATCTTGTAGATGCATCTATTAATATCATGAAATACCTGAACGGTCCACATACAGGTTGAATCGGCCCACAAATATCCCCTTGAATTCGTTCAAGGAATTTTAGTGGTTCAGTTTTGATTTTAAGAGTTGATGGTCTTAAAATCAATTTCCCTGTAGCACATGCAGTGCATACAAAATCTGAAGATTGTGGGAATTTTGCTTTAAGCAAATTGTGACCAAATGAATTGCCTATAATTTTTCTCATCATTCCAATTCCTGGATGACCAAGTCTATCATGCCATGTTTGGAATAAATCAACATTTTGAAAAATTATCTTGTATGCAACATGAGATATTGGTTTTATGTATGTATAGTACAATCCAGATTGGAGGGATGGAATTTTCTCACAAACTTGTTTGCCAAATCCAGTAAGTTTAGTAAAGAGAATAAATTCTTCTTTATTATCTACATGTGTTTCCACATGGAGACCATTCTTACGGATATCTCTATAGCTTAAAAGGGTACGAGTTGATTCAGGAAACAATAATGCATCCTCTATCATTAATTGTGTACCCATAGGGAGAACAATAATGGCTCTACCTGAACCAACTATTAGAGCATCACTTCCAGCGATGGTCATAACATTTCCTTCTCTTTTCTTAAGAGTCTGGAAATATTTCATCTCCCTAAGAATAGTGTTTGTGGTTCCACTATCTACAAGACATAATTCCTCCATTGGATTGACATCGGAAGACATCTATAGTAAAATAAGAATAAAATTTAAATTCTTATGAGACATATAGAAGTACATACACAACTTAATTTATTACAATACCAACATAAGAGTATGACACTACAATACATATAGGTCACAATACTCATCTCACAAACAAGTTTGCACAACTCAAGTCACATAGAGTTTGTACAACTTAATTTATTACAACACACTTGCATCTCTAATAAAATAATTAGATAGATATCAACTATGGATCGAGACTTTAATTGAAATCTCCAAACATGTCATTGGAAGTGAACTCCATGATCATGTCATCCCTTCCTGGAAGGTTCTCAACTTGGTGAGCATTGTTGTTCTTTGCTTCCACAATAGCCTTGCTTGAACAACCCACTTCCTTTGTGGCCTCAGAAGCAAGATTGAAGTGTGCTTCAATTCCTGGTTCTTTTGCTTTGCCTTGCTTTGCTTCCTTTAAGGACTTTTGGTAAAGTGCAACCAAGTGCTTAGGAGTACGGCAATCCTTAGCAAAATGAGAGTAAGTCCCACATCTATGACATTTATTGTCATTCTTGGACTTGGCCTCACCTTTTTGCTTATTTTTACCATTTGGCTTTTGCTTTTTGTTGAATTTTCGCTTCTCGGGATTGTTCTTAGGACCTCCAGAAGTAGATCCTTTGAACTTTTTATTCTTAACATTATTCTGAACATTATGGACCTCAGGCAAAGGTGTTGCCCCAACTGGGCGCTTATGGTGATTCTTCATAAGAAGCTCATCATGTTTCTCAGCCTGGGTTAATGTATGAATAAGTTGAGAATAAACAGTGTAGTTACTAGCCCGATACTGTTGTTGTAAGACTCGGTCAGCGGGTAGCATGGTAGATAGAGTTTTCTCTATCTTATCAGCATCCGTTGGCTCTTTCTCACAAAATTTCAACTTAGAGCAAATCTTATGAACAACATGATTGTAATCAGCAACGGACTTAACGTCCTGCAGACGTAAATGATTCCACTCATGATTAGCCTCAGGCCATATGAGTTCCTTTTGCTGATCATAACGCTCTTTAAGAGCAAGCCATAATGTGCGAGGATTTTCCTCCATAAGGTACTCTTGTTTGAGATCCTTAATAACATTAAGGCCCCGTACTTCTTTTGCTCATCTAGCACTACCCCTTCAATAGGTTCATTTATATGTGCCAAAAGTCCACGGGATGCAAAGTTAATTTTGATATCCGATGCCCAAGTAGGATTATTGTGACCATCTAAAGCAAGTTCATCGAACTCTTTAGCCATGGCCATAGCCTACAAAGTAATACCATTTGATTTAATAAATTTACTCCAAGTAAATTATAATCATGATGGTAAGCAAAATGTTGTAATAAAATGCAAATTAATTTAATTAGCATAGCTCATCTTGATTTAAGATATCACTAGGTAGACAAAGATCATATAATATTTAGGACAACTCTTAGAAATTTGTATATATATGGTTAGATAATCTCAAATGTCATAAGACATAGAGTAGATCTTAATAGTAGGCAAATATTTTGCTGTCTTAGCACGGTCTCTGGGCCGAATAATCCAAATATTGAATTAAACGCAGCCAATGCTAAGAACTCTACTACGCCATATATAAACAAATTAATGATTAAAGCATGGTAATCACTATAATAGTGTAAGCCATAAATGATCTTGGTCTAATCCTTTATTTTGGGGTATATATTCAGTAGGTAATCATCTAGTCAAGAAGACTTGATGTAGACCCTTTTAAAAGTGTGAATAAATTCACTATCTTAGGCACTGTCTTTAGATTTAAATAATCGACAAAAAATTTGAATCATAGCCAATGCCTTGAATATTTTAAAAATATTCTCCCCAAAATAAATAATTAAGCTATGCATAAATTAATTGCTGCAATTCATCAGAAATAAACTAATGAATAAAATAACAGAGAGATTGAATATGTGATATAATTATTGTAATGACACAACAAGTATGAGAGTGATCATGAAATAACACAAACATACTAGCATTCTATATTAGAATCCGAATTTGCATAAGTACAAATAAACAAACACATTTGTACAAGTCCACAATCACATCAGTGTTCTAATCTTTCAAGAATAAGAACACTAATACTGATCATATAGCAGAAATTAGCATAGTCTAATTAAATATTAAGAACAAATACTGCTGGAATTCACAAATTCGAAATAAAATAAAAAAATAAAGAAGAACGTCTTCTGGCCCGGACCAAAAATAGCCGGCCCACGAAGCAGCAGCTGCAGCCAGCGGTGGGGCAGGCCGCAACGTGGGCCTGGGCTGCCAATTCGGCCCAGGCGCGCCCCCCACCCCCTCTCCCCCTGGTCCGTATAAAAGGGCAGCGGTTAGGGTTTCAACCCTAACCGCCACCACTCCAACCACGGCCAGGGGCGCCGCCGCCGCCCTGGGTAGCTCCGGCGCCGCCGCCCTCCGCCCTTCGAGGTGCGCCGCGTCCCCACTCCATCGTCGTCCTCCACACGCGACTTGGGAAGGAGCGAAGCCCCCAGCCCCCAACTCAGTCTGCCATGGACGACGGCCAGCCGGCGGCCAGGGGCCCCTTCCCCCTGGTTCCTCCATCTTCTTCTCTGTCGCCGGTCAGGAGGACCCGGCGCAGATCGAGGGAAGGCCGAGCCTTGGCCTAGGCTTGGTCGCCAATGACTAGCCGGTGGCCGTCGGCTTCCTTCCCCGCGCCAGAAGCTGCTCAAGCAGAGGGACTGGTGCGCCCCTCCGCGGAGGAAGGTGCGCCACTACCGCCGTCCGTGCCCGGGCTGGCGTGCCCGTTCTCGAGTGCCCGGACGCGGCCGTTCGCGCGAGGGCTTGCCTACGCGCGCGCGGACGGGCCGTGCGGCACCGAGATCCAGGTACGACGGATGGTGGGGCGGCGATGTTGACGGCCGGGGGTGTGGACGGCGTAGGTGGAGTCGGTGCAGCGAGGGCGGGGTCGAGGATCTCGCCGGCGTCCCTGGAGAAGAGGCGGAGCGGAGGTGCGGCCCGGCGCGCTGCGATGGTCACGAGCGGCCGAGGAGTCGCCGATCCGTTCGGCAGCGGGGTCGACGGGGAACCAGCTGTAGTAGCCGCCTCGTTCGCGGAAGGCGCCGCAGCCGAAGACGATGGTGCTGCCCTGGTGTGGGTGAAGCCAGGCGGTACGGCCGAAGACGATGGACCGGCCTCCGGGTTCATGGCGGCGAGCGCCACGGGCACCCAGGAGGACGTTCCCGGCGCCGTTCCCTGGAACGGGCACCAGGGGAGGTGCTGGACGGAGGCCTCCCCCTGTCCAGGACTCCAGTTCGCCGGCAAACCCATCACTGGGTCAACCGGTGCCACTGGAGCGGAAGCACGACGTCCGCGTCGACGACGACGACGTACGCCCTCCACCGGAGCACCAGCGCCGCGGCTCTCTCCGAGGAGATTCCGCAGTGCGTTGAGGAGGGAGTCCCGGATGTGCTTGTTGTCGAACGGCACCCCGATGCGGCAGGCGCGGTAGTAGATCATGAAGACGAGTCGAAGAACGAGTTGTGCAGACGGTACGTACGGCCGTGGAGGCATTGTACCTTGTTTCGCTTTCCAACTCCGGTGATCGCCGGAAACACGGACGGCTCCGGCGCCTGGTGAACTGCTCCCGGCCTTCTCTTCTCAGTGTAGAGCGCTGATAACGTGTTGTAATATGTGTAATAGGAACAGTAGAAAGTGAACAGTAGTACTTTATTGATGAACAGTGAAAGTATTTTATACATGCCCTCGATGGGGCGGTTTCCAGGGGCTACGGGAGCCCCGCTCCCACGACGTCCGCTCCCACGACCGGGAGAGCGGGGACGTGAAAGAAAACCGTCATTAGCAGTTGCTAATTATCCACTAATTGATCACTTTAGAATATTAAGAATATTCTTAACAGGCAACACTGCAACAGGCCAGCAACGGGCGACGTCACTGCCGCCTCGCTGCTCGACGGGCCCCGCTTCCCAACGTGGCGCGCCCCGCTCATCATGCCAAGGAAGGACCCCAGCTGCTCGTGGGCGGGCCCCGCTAGACGAGGACGGTGTGGGCCACGTGGCGTGCGGCGCGTCCGTTGACGTCGCTGTTCGGGCGCGCACGTCACGGCCGACCCATGCATGACCGGGAGCCCCTACGGCGTGGATGCGCCCCGTTGCGAAGCCACTGGTCCGGATCTTCTGTGCTGTGCGTCACCGAGGCTTTGGCTTGCCGTGTCTCGCCAGTCAACTGCCATAGTACTCGTACATACATGCCCGCCGCCCACGCATTTTTTTTAATATATGAAGATAAAAGCTAACTCTAGAGGCCTCTTCAGTTAAGTTTAACTCGAGATAATTCAGCTGATTTAAAAAAAAGGACACGCGTTGAAACTTAAAAAGATCTCTGAAATGGAACAAATGAGAGGCCACAAAGGGAAATAAGAAATAAGATGAAAGAAGTAAATATTGAAATAAGGATGAGAGCCGACCTCCACCAAATCAAGCAAACTTTGGTTAGAGAAAGAATCTATAAATTCTAGAAGGATGCTTGAAAGAGGTCGTCCGAACGGCAATGGTGAAAAGATACCGGGTGGACTGTGGAGGTGGTGGCGCTACCCACCAAGATGGTAGGAGACAACCAATATGTGGTGGAAGCGATGAGCACGGCGGTGGAGGTCGTCTTCACTACTGCTCCTCTTCACAAAGTTGGTGACAAAGGGTGTCATTGGTTATCTTCATCGATGCCGTCGAGAGGTTAGGGTCCGTAGTAGTGGTTTACCTAGATTTCTATAATGAAATATATGATTTACCCATTTCGCATAGTTTTAGCTTACTAGATGTCTTTTTATGTACCTAATCCAAGATTCTTTGAGCTACAAATGTGGATTTCATGGAGCTAAATCTCTGTCAAATAAGTCTGTCTTGTTATCATAACTCAAATTATGTTCAAAAAATTCCATGAAACAACAAATCTAAGTAAACATTTAGATTTACTAATCCCAAGTGCTCATACATGGACTAGTACGTTTAGTAAATGGCTTACCAACGTGTTAGAAGTACTTCTGATTTTCTTATTGACAAATCAAGTTAACTTAGTGTAGAATTATTTATTACTTTAGATTATTTTTAATAATACCATAGATTAAGGGGATAACTACATATTATTTCTCATAATGGCGTAAATTGGGTAATTTCAATAAAGATCATAGAGTTCTTATTAGGCTAGTTATTGTTATACAAATGTATAAGTGTGTAATTTAGGTACTCCCTCCATACTCATAAAACAAGTCGTTTTGAACAATGGCGTGGTCTCCAAAGTCTAACTTTCGCTTTTTATTTTTATAAAAATATTTATCAAAAAGTGGTATAGATATATTTTTATGAAAGTATTTTTTTAAGACAAATCTATTCATATGGTTTTTATATTTTCAAACTCAACAACTTAAAAGTTATTAATGATTTATATTCCCAATGTTTGACTCAAATCTTGTCCAAAACGACTTGTTTTATGGGTATGGAGGGAGTATAAGTTTAGAGAGTTACATTAGATCTTTTTCATGGTAATAAAGATGGATACTTTTTGGAAAATAGAGTGAACCCATGGCTTGTTGTCAATAATTATTAACCTATCGAGTTGATGATAGGATGTTTATGTTTCTTTAATAAAAAAATCAAGAATCTATCTCTTCTCTAACTCATCTCATGAGAAGTAATACGGTGCCTCCCTCTAATTAGTAATAGTAAGAGCATCTCTAGGAGTTTGGTATAATTTACTTGCTAAACTATTAGATCTAGCAAGTTAATAAAAAATAGCAACTTTAAATTTTGTTCTTCTCCAACAGTAATCTCTAATAGCTTTCTAAAATTTAAAAACTTATAGTAGGGTCCACATCTATTTGTTATTTTTTGGTTTACTAGAGCCGATCGTATCTTTTAATAAAGGATTAGAGAGTTCTCTCCACTTTGTAAACTTAGAGCATCTCCAAGAGTTCCCTAGACATCATCCTAATCCTTGTGTTTTTAGAAAGATGGAGAAAAATTCATCTCCAACAATTCCTAACATCTCCTCCTAAACCTCCCGACGCGGACTGGCCTTGCGCGGATTGAGGTTCCCTAGGCAATTCTCCTCCTTCGCGTAGTGCAGTTTCTTGCTACGGCCACCTTCGCGCCAACGAGTGAGCCGAGTGAGAAGGGGGATCGCGGCCATAGACATGAAGGACGACGAGGACATTCAGGTGAACACCACCTGCAACCCCAGCGCGTCCCCGTCGCTGCCCGTTGCCGCAGCGAGCGTGGCATCTACATGGCCCCGGCGTCCTTTCTGTACAACCTCGATGCCGACGCCGCTTACATTGAACCCTTCGACGGTGCTGGCGCCGCCCGCTGTGCGCTGCCTGATTGCCTGTCCTGCAATGCTACATACCGGACGTCAGCTGCCTGATTGCCTGCTGGGAGGTGCAGCAGCAGTTGGCTGGGAAGTCGTGGCGGCGGCGAGAAGGTTTCGCACGAGCTACGACATCGTGCGGGGGAGAAAAGAAGATTGCTGTAAAAAGTCTTATGGGGTCAATATTTTATTTATTGGAAGTGATTTTTAGGATACCATTGGAAATGAAGTTCTTTTTTTGTTCCCAATATTTTTTAGAAGTTGGGAAACATAGAGTTTTTAGGAGAAAAAAAAATTAGAGAACTCTTGGAGATGCTGTTATGAGGTGAAGAGGACATTTGGCAACTTTTTATTTTTAAGTACCTCTTTTACCAAATTGTTGAAGGGGATTGTTTTCTCTTTTTGCTAAAAAATTAAAATAGGAAGTTGTTTTACCAAATTTCTGGAGGTAGTCTAAGATTCTATCTTGTAAAATTTCACATGTCACTAATAATAAAAACTTCCTATATGGCCCAAATTATTGTTGTTGGTATTGATAAACTTCTTTTTAGAAAATAGCAAGGTACTGAACTTATTTCATTTGGAATAAACTACTGCATACTTCCTTCGGTCCTCAAAAAGTTACACTGCTATAGAAAGATCTTAGGAGAAATTTAAACTTATTATGAAGGCACACATAAATTGGACATGTCTCCAAAATACACACCTATTTACATAGGCGTACAGTTCATTAATAGAGATAGGCTAGCAAACCTTTTTGTACCTTTCAGAATATGTGGCGGGCTCCTTTCTGTTTTTTATTTGATTTTTGGAGGTGGATGTTCGCACCACCGCTGTTGTTGGTGATCAAGAATGACGATTACATGGAGGCGGACACCTCCAGTAATTATTTTGGGCCAACTCCAAAAATATTTATTGTGGTTTTAGTCGTTTTATGTTTTGATGCTGTATGAAGTCACACTTTGATTGTCGCTTAATATATCTATAAATGTAGCCTGTCAAGATAAATAGCCCATTACTTCAAAACAATGTTTTAAATAGCGAGCTAAGGTGTTTCGCGATATATCTCTAAAACAACTAATAGTGGAGCTAAATCGAACTATAGCGGAATATAGCGGTTAAATTGTACATAAACACAAATAGCGGCACCCTGAAAAAGACTATAGCAGGCTATTGTGGTAGCTATAGCAAGAGATTTAAAACTATGCTTCAAAAGCATTGTAACTTACACATGCAAAATGTAGGCCTTGTTTAGTTCACTCCAAAAACAAAAAACTTTTTAAGATTCTCCGTCACATCGAATCTTGCGGCACATGCATGAAGCATTAAATATAGTAAAGAACAAAAACAAATTGCACAGTTTGCCTGTAAATCGCAAGATGAATCTTTTGAGCCTAGTTAGTTTATGATTGGATAATAATTGCTAAATAAAAACGAAAATGTTACAGTATCAAAAAGAAAATAATTTCGAAACTAAACAAGGCCGTATTTTGCAACTAATGTTTAAATGGTTGACTTGAAACAATTATAAAATGTCACCTGGGGTTCTTTTTAATATATATACATGCAGTGTGCCTAGCTAAGACCTTGTTTAATTCACTCAAAAACCAAAAACTTTTCAAGATTCTCTGTCACATCGAATCTTGCGGCACATACATGATACATGAAGCACTAAATATAAATAAAAATAAAAATTAATTGCACAGTTTATCTGTAAATCGCGAGGTGAATCTTTTGAATCTAGTTAGTCCATGATTGAACAATATTTATCAAATAAAAAACGAAAGTGTTATAATACCGAAAACAAAAAAGTTTTCGGAACTACCTAAATATATGCTTGGATGCAGACAGGTCCTTGTCGCCACGTCCACCATGTATATGGCCTACACGACGTGGGCGATCGCTTTATTCCATCAGGAAAAGGCATTTGACATGGCGTGACACCTCAGCAATAGTACTACACAGCCCATTCAACTTAGACGTAGCCCTGTTGCTTACCTTAACAACGCAACCAAGGTGCATAAAAAGGCAGAAAAGATCAGGCGATCGAAAGCAATACGCTTTGGGACGTTGGAGATGACGCAAGTGCCCACTACTCTCCAGTCTCCACTCCTCTTCATATTAATTAGAAAAACCCTAACAATCGAGCCTACCAATGGGAAGCAAAGCAACTTGCCACGTTTTCATTAGTCTGTTAAGCATGATTTGACGTCAAAGAGGCACAGTTTACGGTCTGTATTAGTCCAACTTTCTCTTTCTCTTCCCCTCATGATCTTACACCTTTACTAAACATAGACTACCTCTCTTAATTAGTTTAATCACCACCAAATCACAGGCTAACTAGTGTTTAGTGCATGATGCAATTAGCAAAAGATCATTTTGGTGAGCCTCACGAGGGATTATACAAAGTTTTTGGTGAACATTAGCAACATAATCAAGCATATATAGATTCCATTTCTTTATGAATCGTTAATATTGGGCGCCGCAACGCAATTTGGTACTGTTGATGCAAAAGCTGATCTGCAAACACAAAGAGCTAATACCCGATCTAAACGTTAAGGCGTGCCAGCCGATTTGACCTTACTATCGGCAAAGGTGGTAACTCGAATACTTTGGTCCCGACAACAGCGATGCGCCCGGATGTCACGGCCAAGAGGTATTCACGCGGAACTTGAGAACACGTCGAGCTTAAGTCGACGAATTCCTAAGAACTCGTAACGAAAAGGAAAAAGTATGACGAAGTCGTCGAAAAAGTAGATGCTTGGAATATGAGTAAAAACGTGTGTTTGATTGATTGATAGATTCCCTGATTACAAGGCCCTAGGGTCTACATTTATACCCTTCTCAAAGAGCTACAACCAGACACGACTAGAATTCGAATTCCAAATTTAAACAGAATCCGTGTACAAAACGACTTAAATAACTAAGGAAAACATAAAACTATCCTGCCGCGACAAACTAGGACACTTCTACCGATCAATCGGCAACCTTCATGCTCTCCTTCCACATCATCGGCAGACCTCCTTATCGTAGCCATCGGGACAAGTTAATAATGGCCATCGGCACAAACACACCGCCACCTATGAACTTAGCCATATTCGGCTATCCCTTCATCACCAACCATCCTCATCGGCAACTCATCCTGTAGACCAAACACTGCTGTCCTGTCTTGCCGACCTGCATTCTACCGATCATGGACACGTGCCCAAAAACGGTGTCAACACATGCCCCCTAATTTCGGAGTATGAAATCATTAATGCTCCGAAATTCTCCGCAGTAATGATGTCTTTCCGCAATTAATTCACCCAATTTGGTAACCGACAACCTCAATCTGAACAACCCTGATGTGATCCTTCCGCAGATTCCTCGAAATCCTCAATGTCCCAAACGGACACCTCCACTTTAATCGCTCATCGGCAATATTACCGTTATAGGAACTTGCCGATGAACTGACCAGGACGTCCATTTCAGTAACGTATCTTATCCTCCCAAACGGCTATCTCCACTCCATCCGCCCATCGGCAATATTACCGTTACAAGGCGCTGTCGATGGACCGACCAGGAGATCCCGCACAGTAAATATCTCTAGATAATGACCGCTTCCCGTCAAATCTCCTGTACAATCCCTTGATTACCGAGCGAACAGTTACCATATCTACCTGAGTACCCTCGAATTTCATGGATACAACGAAGAGATAAGTCAGATTTGCCCTTGCCCGTTTTGTCCTATAAATAGTTCCTTCTCGGGTACTCCTTCCCCATCACATCATTCCACAGCTCCAACTCCACTTTCCCGGCGGCGGCGCTGTTCAAGAGCTCCGAGATCTCCAACGAAGCCCCTTCTTCACCAACTCCAAAGCCCTCGATCATCCTCTTCGCGATGAGATGGCCATCAACTTCACCGTCCCTGAGGTCAGTTCATCATCCCATCTCGTGTATTTTCGCCATATCCTGATTCATCTACAATTTATTTTACTGAGCATTTTTCCTTTTCTCTTTTTATTCTTGTTCTTCCTTTTATACCCAAAACCATTAGGATCTGTCCAACAAAATTGTCATCCCCACCGATCAACCACACCTCCAATGTCTCGGTCCGTTAGGGAATCCAGATCCCATCAACTTCATCAACGCAGAAACAAATAGAATCCCATTTAGAGCGGAGAATTTTTCTCTGGATCTGTGGAAGGATACTTTCCGTTCCTGGCCCAGTCCAACCGTGGGATGGAAGGATTGGTTCTTGAGAGTTAGCCATTCAAACGAAGTCCAATGGGGTGAGAGAAAACTGGACCAATGCATTAGGCTATCCATTGCCGATATGCATAGAAATGAGTCACTGCTGATAGCTGCATCGTATTTTTGGTCAGACACACTCAATGCCTTTATGTTTGGCCATGGCCCTGCCTCCCCAACACTTGCCGATGTGGTCATGCTCACTGGCTTAGATGTATCCTCTGCCGATAGTACCCATTTTTTCGACACCAAACCCAGTGTAAGGTAGAAACTCGTTCCATCGGCGGCTGGTCAGGGTATATTCAGAAATACCGTAGGACAGGGCCCGTCAACATAAAGGAACAAACCACCTTTCTGAACATGTGGCTGGACAAATTCGTATTCTGTGGCCGATCGGTAGGACCAACTTCTGTCTATCTATCGGCAGCAGAGAGACTGGCTAACGGTGGCCGATTTCCCCTCGGCCGATACTTGCTTGGTGCTGCCTACCATCTCCTCCACCAGGTAACCAAGAAACTCCTACTCGGCCAGTCCATCGGCAACTTGGGGGGTCCCTGGTGGTTTATCAATATGTGGCTCAGCCTCCACATGCATAGGCGCCTTGAGTTCGACCTCTTTGCACAGCGCTTCCCCAGAGATATAGCTGAGAACCATGAACTGGATGAAGAGGAATCGACAACTCGCCCTCCCCTGAACTCCGGCGAGGCTGTCATAGTTCTACCTGGTACAGGGGGTAATGCAGACCATGTCAGCCGATTCTTCCAAACCCTGTATGAAGGCTTGACCAGAGAAGAGCGAGCATGGTTGCCGTATGACGATCCAGATACCATGTTCCCTTTAATCTTCCACCCGTTCAACGATGCCCTCAACAAGGATCATGAAGTGATGATGGCACTGATCACTCCCAGAGTTATACCAGTAAACTTCTTTGGTAGTGGGAAAACCTCCAGCCAAACTTATGAGTTTTACAACCCATCGGCACTAGCCCGCCAATTAGCTTTCGGCCAGCTGCTGATTGCACTTTGTTACGCCGATGTGATAAAACCCAGGGAAGCCATCACTAACCTCCTTGAATGGGTTCGAGTAGCCCAACTGCCATCAAGTGCCGATACAGACGCAGATTTGTCAGAATGGGTTCCAGCCGCCTTCATCACTCAGTCGTATAAACAATGGTGGGTAGAATGGAAGGAGCACTTGTTCTGCAGATCGGCTCTTACGTACCGCGGCATGATCGACCCCGAGTATAAAGTCCCTGATAATACTGTAAGCCTCTTCGAACCGATGCTTTAATTCTTTCAATTTTATTTCCATTGGTAACTTACTTCTGTATCACTTTGCAGGTCGACAACACCCCTCCATCGGTCAGCAGGAGTGGCAAGCCGATTGACCTGTTCCCATCAGGTCCAATTTCTTCAATCGGCAACAACGCTCCCACCCTGGCCGCCATCATGCATCAAGGTGTACGCCTTAAGAAAGTTACCACCAGGAGAACTCAAATATCTCCATCGGTAGCTGCCTCTACCTTAGCACAGGCGTTCAAGGTATACTTTCAATTTTTATACCGATATCACTCTTATGTTTGTTGCACTTGCATTCACGAATCTTCCTTTCTGTATCAGCAAACCAGCGCATCGGCAAGGACCAAAAGCAAAGGTGCCGATGCCCCCCAGTCCAGCCAGCAAAAGAGAAAAGGTGCCAAGAGTACCAGAGCACAAACAAAGCGCCAGAGAGTAGCAACTCCCTCTCTCCCTCCGGTATCTCCAATTCCGGTGGAATCCTCTCCTTCTCCAGAAACACAGACACATCAAGTACCATCTCCCCCTCAACCGCAAGAAGCACCACAAGCGGAAGAACTCCAACCAGAAGAGCCCCAACCAGAAGCATCTCAGCCAGAAGACACATCGGCTGATATAAGTGAGCAGACTACCGATCCAGCAGGCTCAATCATAGCATCGGTAGTTTCCTCAATCCAGACAAGCACTGCACCTCCTCAAGGTAATACATCTTTACGAAGCCATCACCGATGAATCCTTCTTTCCTATTCTCATAATTCCTTCTGCCAATTTTCAGCTAACATAGTCCCATCGGCAACCCCGGCCAATCAGCCTATAGTTCCATCGGCATCTTCCAGTCAAAGGCGAGAGATTGCCTTGAAGCAAGTAAGCCATCCAATCTTCATCAATATTAATTGTCAATGCTTGACCATGGAATGACTCATTTTATCTCTTTTTTAGGAACAGGATTCTCCCAACAGCCTATTCTCCTTCGCTATCGACATCTCTGAAGATGAAGGCGAAGAAGCAAGCTCTTCTCGGGCAGTTGGGATTACATCGACAGAAGTCAGGGCAAAGCTGGAAGAACTATCGACTCTCCTCCACCAAGACACAGCCCAGCTAGTCGATGATTCCGATCTGGCCAAGGCTTTATTAAAGACTCTGAGAGGCCAAATCCCCGCCGATGCCGAAGAAGTCCTCTTCCAAGCAGCACACCTGGAGAGTCGTCAACTACAGTACTAGAGGGCTGCGCAGCGCCTTGCCGACAGAGCCGCTCAGACTCGTCTTTCTGAGGAGATTATGAAAGAAAAACTTCTTACCGATGAAAAGCATAAGATCATCGGCACCTTGAAGTCCTCGGGGGATGCACTGAAGCACAAAATCTCCGATCTGTCGGCCAAAAGGGAAGCCCTGTTGGCAGAACTTAAACAAGTAGAGGATGCCCTGTCCCAAGCCAGACAAGAAGAAAGCCAACTATCGGAGACAATCAAGCTTCTTGAGCAAGAGCGAAATGTCCATGGTCGCAAAGCACTGCAGTTGAAGAAGAAGTTGAAGCTAGTAGAAGGTTCTGCCGAAGAAGACGCCAAAGAGATAGAAGCAGCCAACCAAATCCGCCTACGTGCCATATCGGCCATCCAAGCGCTGCTAAACATGTGAGCCCTTCATCGGCAACATGCTCGCCTCTCTCTGCTTTCCAGCGTCCTTGATGTTTAGTCTAGCCGATAGGACTGTTATCGGCATCTTTTGAAACATTAAGCCCCAGACACATTTCGATCCAGCCGATAGGAGTGTTATCAACATTTAAACTTTTATGCATCGACCCATATGCTTGGGTAGTATCTCTTCAGATATTTGCCATTTAATGCTCTGGGAAATTCAACTCCTTCGAGAGTTTCTAGAATATAGGCATTACCAGGAGCCGATTGACTTATCCGATAGGGACCCTCCCAATTGGGAGACCACTTCCCAAATTTTGAACTCTTAGTCCCGATCGGCAAGATCAATTTCCATACCAAGTCTCCATCGGCAATCTCCTTAGCCTTCACTTTCTTATCATACCATCTAGCAACTCTCTTCTTATTTTCTTCTATACTCATTAAAGCCTTTAGCCGATGTCCTGCTAGATCATCTAACTCATCTGTCATCAAAGTAGCATAATCATCGGCAGCCAATTGATCTTGAAAAGATAGTCGCCTAGATCCAGTCTTAATTTCCCAAGGTAACACTGCATCATGTCCATACACCAACCGATAAGGTGAAACCTTTGTTGATCCATGACAAGCCATCCGATGGGACCATAAAGCTTCATTCAACAATGTGTGCCACCGTTTAGGATTTTCTTCAATTTTTCGTTTGATAAGCTTGATAATTCCTTTGTTAGATGCCTCGGCCTGCCCATTAGCTTGAGCATAATAAGGAGAAGAGTTTAACACCTTAATTCCCATACCGATTGCGAATTTATCAAACTCCCCCGATGTGAACATAGTACCCTGATCGGTAGTAATTGTTTGAGGAATCTCAAATCGGTAAATAATGTGCTCCTTCACAAAGTCAATCATATTGGCCGAAGTAACTTTCTTCAAAGGAATGGCCTCAACCCATTTGGTGAAATAATCGATGGCAACCAAGATAAACTTATGCCCCTTGCTAGACGGCGGATAAATCTGACCGATTAAATCAATAGCCCATCCCCGGAACGGCCAAGGTTTGATAATAGGATTCATGGCCGATGCGGGTGCTCTTTGAATGTTGCCAAATTTCTGACATCCTTGACATCCCTTGAAATATTTAAAGCAATATTCAAGTATGGTCGGCCAATAATATCCGTTCCTCCTAATCATCCACTTCATCTTAAAAGCCGACTGATGTGCTCCACATACCCCTTCATGGATTTCTCCCATCAAACTCTTAGCTTCATCATCACTTAAGCATCGGAGAAGAATCCCATCAATAGTCCGATAATACAATTCATCTTCGAGGAGCACATACTTGGCGGCTTGAAACCGAACTCGTCTTTTGACTCTCTTAGATGGATCCTTCAAATAATCAACGATTTCCTTTCTCCAATCATCAGCATCAATTGCCGATATTGTATTAATCATAGGCTGATATCCCGAGGCATGCTGAGCCAACCGATTGGCTTCTTCATTATGCAATCGAGGAACATGCTCTAATCGGAAATCTTTGAATTCCTTTAACAGTTGGATACTCTTTTCGTAATAAGTTATGAGAACTTCACTTCGGCATTCATAGCTTCCAGCCAATTGATTTATAACTAGCATAGAATCCCCGAAAACCTCAACAGCATCAACATGAACTTCTCTTAATAATTCCAATCCCTTTATTAAAGCTTGATATTCAGCCTGATTGTTCGTCGACGTGCCAACAATCGGCAAGGAAAACTCATACTTCCTTCCTTGTGGGGAAATTAACACTATACCGATTCCTGCCCCCCGGTCACACGTAGATCCATCAAAGAAAAGCGTCCAAGGTACAATTTCCAAAGCCTCCACTGTACCGCAATGTTGAGTTACGAAATCGGCCATAATCTGCCCTTTAACTGCCTTAGCCGATTCATAACACAGGTCCAACTCCGACAGCGCCAAAATCCACTTACCGATCCTGCCACTCATAATCGGCATGGACAGCATGTACCGGACCACATCATCCTTGCAAATAACAGTGCATTCGGCCGATAACAAGTAGTGCCTCAACTTGATACAAGAGAAATATAAGCACAAGCATAGTTTCTCAATAGCCGAATACCTAGTCTCAGTATCAATCAACCTCCTGCTTAAGTAATAAATTACACGCTCGTTCCCTTCAAATTCTTGAATTAAAGCCGAACCGATGACCATCCCATCGGTAGACAAATACAATCTGAAGGGCTTCCCTTGCTGAGGTGGAATTAGAACTGGAGGATTCACTAAATAATTCTTGATTTCATCCAGAGCCAACAGTTGTTCCTTCCCCCAAACAAACTCTTGATTGGCCTTTAACTTAAGAAGAGGACTGAAAGCACGAATTTTACCAGACAAATTAGATATAAACCTTCTGATAAAATTTACCTTGCCGATCAAGGACTGGAGCTCGGTCTTGTTGGTAGGGGCCACTATCTTATTGATGGCATCAATAGATCTTCGGCTGATTTCAATCCCCCTTTGGTGTACCATGAAACCAAGAAATTGTCCTGCCGATACACCAAATGCACACTTATTGGGATTCATTTTCAAACCATGCTTCCTTGTGCACTCCAACACCTTTCGTAAATTGGCCAGATGCTTTGTGAAGTATCTGTTGGGTATTTTAAACGCAAATAGAAAAAATCCGCAAGCGCACGGATACCGATGTAGCTTTCACCCGGGAGTATTCCAGAGTATCGATTTTCCACAGAGAACGTGAGTGTACTAATTAAGATCCAAGATCGCCCATGGATAACTATATAATTATTTTTGGTGGGAAGAGAGGAAGTTTCCTGAGAGTTCTCTAGTTGATCTAAGAATCAAGAATTACTTCAAAGGTTATTTATATCGGGACATCAGAGCACTAACCACAGAAAGATATGAGAAGGGAGCTAGGAAGGTCTGACTACGGTCCTACAAACACTGATCCGAACGTGGTGGAATACGTCGACCGTTAGGGCTGTCACTACCCTAGGGCTACCACAACAATCCGCAGGATTGGGTGCAATTCTAGGTAACTGCAAGATTAAACACCACGTCTAATCTATTAATTACTACTCTAGCGTTATAAAGACTAGAGCACTTGATGCAAGCGGGAATCCAATAAATAACTTGAATGTAAATAAAAGTAATTAAAGAACTCAGGAATTATGAATTGAAGAACCTGGAGAACGAACCAGATGCTGCAAAAGTATAATGTTGAGGAAGATCCGACAGATCCGGCTCCTCCTCCGCTCTCCTCTTCTCTCTCCCTATTTTCTAGATTACAACTAGAACTAACTAGAACTAGAACTAGAGGAACTAGAACTAGAACTAGATGAACTAGAACTAGATCTAGATGAACTAGAGGTAGAACTAGAAGAACTAGAGGGATCATCTCTACTTGGATGAAGAATTGAAACCCTAACTTTGATTCTGTAGAAGAGATATGATCTCCAGGGGCCAGGGGGTCTGGTTTTATAGTCTTTTCAGATGAATCTGGGCCGTCGGATCAAACCGACATTAATCGCACGGTTTTCCTTGATCCTTTAGGTCGGTGGAGCATAATCCCCGAAACGTGTCGTGATTGGGCACTGTAGCTGGGCGGGCGCCCAGGAGAGTAGGGCGGGCGCCCTACCTCCGAGCCCGATTGCCTTTCCGTTCGTTCCCGTGGCTTCTGGAGTCTTCTAGATGATAGAAAATTGTGCAGCACGTTAATATCTCTATGTAAACCCGACGAGTGGGCCTTTCTTCCGTATTTCCTCATAACCCCCTGCAGAAATAGACAAACACCAAAACTCGTGGAATTCTGTCAGATAAAACCCTAAGTCTAGGTGTTGGTTGCATTTGGATCCTTTTCCATGATTAGTTGATGGTTAAATGTGAGCATTAAGGACCGTCAACAAGCTCCCCCAAGCTTAACCTTTGCTCGTCCCTGAGCAAAGATGAACTTAAGAGTTTCTGCAGTGGTTTCATGCCTTAAAGATATACATGCGTTCAAACAAGATCTCATCTCTGGGTTAGGATAAACTGTTAAGATTTAAACTTACTCATATTACCTTTCACCATGGGGCTTGTAACCGTCACTTGTGTCTTGAGCAGTTAAAAGATAGAACGGTCTAGTCAAGCGCCATGTCTCTTGTTCTTTGATTAACTATAGCTCTGGAGATTTTGCAGATTTTCAAATAAAACTCAAAGATTCCTTGTATGACTCTCTCTAGTCTCTCTTTTGTGGTATTTCTGGATCCTTACCAAGGCAGTAATGGTATATGCCTTCTCTCAAAGTATGTGGTATTTTTGGTATGAGGCATAGTGACATTGCCTTCTCTCTCACCCTACTCTAATAAGGCTTTTGATATCTGGAGCTCATAGGTGGGAGACAGCTAATACATACTTACAAGACATTTATTGCATAGTCAAACCATGGATCCAGAAGAATAAGTCAATAAGTCAAATCAAGATGTGCATGTGTGGCGAATGATTGGTGTATGGTGATGATGGTGATAACTAGGGATGAAAACGGATCGGATACGGACGGATATCACTGATATCATATTTGTTTTCATATTTCTGGTCGGATTCGGATTCGAATACGGATAATATCAATCATGTCGGATAAGATATGATTGGATGTCGACATCATATATATACGATTTAAGTATTCGGATACGGATACGGTATCGGATGTTGAATATTCAGACTCGGATACGGACAGATGTGAACCCCTCTAAACGAATTCGTTCTCGAATACGGTCGGAAAATATCCGTACCGTTTTCATCCCTAGTGATAACAATGGTGAAAGTCTAATTCTACTTGTGCTCTTTTGATGGGATACATACCTTTCTTGCTCTTTTGAAACTTTTTGAGGAGAATGAGATGCTCTATATTTTCTTTTTCTTTCCTCTCAGGTGGGTATCTTGTACCCCTAATTCTACTGTCGGACACTTGTCTATTTTTACCTCTCGTCTCACTTTTTCTTTTCTTCGAGGTTTCGGGCACTTGCCCCTTTTTTATTTCCTCGTATTCTTTTTTTTCTTTATTTTTTTTAGCACTCATCTCCTGAAATAATATAGCAAGTGGTAGTAACCAAGATAACTTGAGCATTTATTTAACAGGGGAAAAACAGAAATATTTTTTGGCTATTCTCTCCCAGATTAGGAGTAGAATATTTTTGGGTGTTTCTGGAGATGGAAATGGATGGATATATGTGGATGCGTACTTCCGAAGTAGAAGTAGCATGTATGAGTGAACGTGCAAGTAAATCTTGATTTAACCACATGACAAGCTCCTAAGGGTCTACACAGCTTGACCACACTCAATGCTCATAAGTAGTAAAAAGTAAATGTGTGGCTCATAGTCTAGCAAGCATGTATATATGGCTATGGTAGGAATTTAAACTCTCATCATACAGGAACTCATCATGCAACATTTTAAAGATTTTCAAAGATAAAATTCTCCAGAATTCTAGCATCTCTAGGAATAGATAAATAGCAACTCAACCTTCCCATATCATATCCGTTAACGACTTAGACTTTAGATCAAGTACTCTTCCCACAAGTTCAGGTTTAGAGCAAATCTTAATTAATAACAGTCATGCCTAAACTTGAGAGAGATTTTAATTTTGAGAACTAGTCATGGTAGAGCAACTATTCATCATTTCCATTTGAGAGCTTATCATGAGGGTTCATAGCAAATTTTATTTATTTATTTATTTAGCAAACTAAGCAAAGATATATATAAGCACAAAATCTTTATTTGGATTTTCATGATTATGCATCTTTTTATTATTAGAGTAAAGTATAAACGTGAGTGGAATACTTAGCTGGATAAATGGGGGTGCTCTCCCCCAAGCTGGATTTTGACATAATTTCTTCTGATGTAGCTAGCAGGTGGCTGAGGTGTATTTGAATGTCGGCAGCACTCTAACAGCGATTAGGATGTCCTCTGTCTGCTAGACTTCTTTGATCCTTGAATTCTGTGGAGCTCAAATAGACAACAAAGCTTTGTGGAACTGGTTAAGTGTTAGCATAAGTATCTAGCCTTTATCATGTTGAGCCTCCTCAATAAATGTTACTCTCTTTAGTAGGATCATAATTTTATTTTTATAATTTTATTTTTATAGGACAGGAATATATTTATTTCATTTTTATGCCACCACAGTGAATGTACTTATGGGTTTTATGCCATGAGCATACTCACATGGGGCTTAATATTTTTAACATTTTTATTTTCTTTTCAAGATGATATAAACCTGATTAACTAAGCAAACTATTTTAAATAGTTGAAAGGAAAAAGATAACTACCATATTTACCTCTTGGCAAGGCATTCGGTGTTTTTAAGTCCTCCGAACTGGACTCTCCGTTTTCTCAGTCGTCCTGGGATTCACTAGATGGCGTAGTCGGTGGTTCCGGCGGCGCCTGCTCTTCGTGTATAGTTATCTTCTCTCTATACACCTGACTCGGTACTACGGTCTCCTCAGGACAGTTCTGTTCAAGCTGTATGTCTTCAGACCTTACTACTTCTCCTTCGTAGTCCGCCCATCCGTCCTTGATGATTTGCCTTCTCTGGTTTTGGTTGCGTCGTCTTCTTCCTGACCTGCTTAGAGTCTTTAACTATATAGTTAGAGTCAGTAAAATAGCGGTGTACCTTCTCAGAGGCGAAGTGCATGTGGACTTCTCCGGTTTCAATGTAGATGATTTGCTTTAACGGTGCTGAGAAACGGTCTCCTAAGGATGATGGGTGGATCGTACTTGTCTTCAACCTTTCGGAATGTCTGATGTGAGCTGAATGTATGTCGGTTTTAGGGGCATGGTTCCGAATAGGAGCTGATAGGTGACTGGGTCGTCCTTTTTGGTCAGGAATGGTGACTTAAGTTGATGATCTTGACCTCCATGAACTGCAGTGACCATCTTAGCTGACTCACTCCACATTTACTTGTTCCTATTCCCCCTGTTGATCCTCTTCCTTGGTTCATGTCGGGATTGCTCTGAGATTTGTGTAGTCTTGTTCTTGAAGGAAAACGTCTCCTTCCTCCCCTTGATGTAGAAACTGATCTTGAAAGCACTAGCGTAGATGACAGCTTCTGAGGTGTTCAGGAATGGCCTCCCTAGGATGGGTGCCCTCTCATCAGTATCAGTCTCTATCACCACGTAGTCTACTGGAGCGTATAAGGTACCAACTGGGATGTAGAGGTTCTTCAATATTCCCTTTGGGAAACTTAGTGTCTGATCTGCAGGCTGCAAACACATGGTTGTTTCTAGGAAAGGATGTGTAAAGAGTTTTTCATAGAGTACCCTGAGCATAATGTTGACGCTGGAGCCAAAGTCACAGAGTGATTCTAGGAAGTCCACCATGCCGATGGAGATCAGGATGACGGGGCATCCTGGATTGTCTCTCTTGACAGGCAGAAGGTCAGTAATTACTTCCACAATGGGGTTACTCCAGTAGTTATGTTCTCAAGCATCTCAGGGCAGTGATTCTTGAGTGTCCAGTATCTCCAGTGTGTTTGTGCTCGTTGATCTAGGTTCTTCACTTGGTGGAGTTTGGGAGTTGTAAAACTCCTTCATATTTTGCTCGAAGTGTACCTGCTCATAGAGACAAGGCAGAGATCAAGTGCATGGGCTCACAGAGAACCAAAAGTGTATTTGTTCTTCTCTAACCTTAATCATAGTGAGCAAGACAAAGTTGAAGGATAATAAGATCATGAGTGTAGCATTTAAAGCATTTGTCAGATCAGATCGCTCAACCTAATGGAAAGATAATCTATCTATACTTATGTTTTTCTATATCTTCCAAAGATTGAGTGTGCAATATTTTAGCTCATATGATTAGGAGTGTGGGATCACAAAGGTGGAAGGACTAAACATATTGAATCAATTGGGTTGGTTAATCTAGAGTTGTAAATCATACATGTTTGTCTCTTTTATTCATGTGAACGCCAGAACCAAGGAGAAGCTTTATAGAAGTGATAGTCAAGTACCTTAAGATGTTACCTTACTTGAAGAGTGATGGTACAGTATCACCTTTTGAAAGCTTTCCTTTCTTATCGGTTGTGCATCGTGTTTGTGGCACACTCCATGGATCATCTCTTGTGAGCTATGCCTTCCTTGTGTAAATTATTAAACTTCACGTGTCTCTCTGTTTGTCTCTAATGTGAGTTTATCTCAGGACTTCCCAGGTTGATATTGAAAGTTTTCCTACAGGGGTTAGTCCAACAAAATATCCAATATCTACTATAGCATACTATCGGCTCAAAAATCAACCTACACACCATGTCTAATTTGATTTAGGAGGGGATTTTAACCTAAGCATCATGCTTAATTTAAACTCCCTTGGAAGTAAGATCATCAGCCCTAAACTAAGCACCATGCTTAATTAAGAGATAAACGAAACTACTCCAAACCTAGATATATACTAAAGCAAATAAAGGTAGCATGAGAGCATTTATAGAGATCTACTCAAGTGGAGATGAAGTAGTGTGATTAGTATTTAACAAACTGAGCATGTCTCAAGGTAGGGACAACCAACATAGCAACATGGCAAAGGATGATTTTATGTAAAGTACTCCCCCAAGCTTGAATTTTGCAAAATTCAAGTTTGGATGAATTTAATTCAATGTTGTATGATTGTTGGTTGGACATACCTTGTGCTTGTCATTCATCCGATCTTCTTGCTCCAATCCTGAAAAGGTTAGCGACAAGAATACCCGAAGGAATTTTTTTACAATTATCCTTATATGCTCAATACTCGAGGTAATGTTGTAAATAATTAAAAGCTCATGTTACAATCTGATCAGTGCATGTTTTAGGACACTAAGCTTGTCCTTGGGAAACCATCAATTTATGTCAGTGAAGTGGTTTCCCCTCCAACGCTGACTTATATCAAGATCAACTCAACGAGATCTGCAAAATTTATTATAGACATAGGCATCGACAACCGCAATTTTAAAGTTTTTATAAATAGAAAAGAAGAGGGGGTTGGAGATCTCGAATGTAGTGATGTTGGAAAAACCAATGGATTGGGAAGATGTTGCATATGAGCATGGAGTAAATGAAGTGGCTTTGAAATAAATTCCATGCTCATTGATGCTTAGAGTGAAATCCATGTGGTATGGTGAAAATGATAAGGTGAGTGTGATAAAAAAGGAAAAGAAAAAGGATACACGGACGACTTGGTTCGAAACTAGCACAGCTACCGTTCCCCGGCAACGGCGCCAGAAAGCTTGTTGGGTATTTTAAACGCAAACAGAAAAAATCCGCAAGCGCACGGATACCGATGTAGCTTTCACCCGGGAGTATTCTAGAGTATCGATTTTCCACAGAGAACGTGAGTGTACTAATTAAGCTCCAAGATCGCCCATGGATAACTATATAATTATTTTTGGTGGGAAGAGTGGAAGTTTCCTGAGAGTTCTCTAGTTGATCTAAGAATCAAGAATTACTTCAAAGGTTATTTATATCGGGACATCAGAGCACTAACCACAGAAAGAGATGAGAAGGGGGCTAGGAAGGTCTGACTACGGTCCTACAAACACCGATCCGAACGTGGTGGAATACGTCGACCATTAGGGCTGTCACTACCCTAGGGCTACCACAACAATCCGCAGGATTGGGTGCAATTCCAGGTAATTGCAAGATTAAACACCACGTCTAATCTATTAATTACTACTCTAGCGTTATAAAGACTAGAGCACTTGATGCAAGCGGGAATCCAATAAATAACTTGAATGTAAATAAAAGTAATTAAAGAACTCAGGAATTATGAATTGAAGAACCTGGAGAACGAACCAGATGCTGCAAAAGTATAATGTTGAGGAAGATTCGACAGATCCGGCTCCTCCTCCGCTCTCCTCTTCTCTCTCCCTATTTTCTAGATTACAACTAGAACTAACTAGAACTAGAACTAGAGGAACTAGAACTAGAACTAGATGAACTAGAACTAGATCTAGATGAACTAGAGGTAGAACTAGAAGAACTAGAGGGATCCTCTCTACTTGGATGAAGAATTGAAACCCTAACTTTGATTCTGTAGAAGAGGTATGATCTCCAGGGGCCAGGGGGTCTGGTTTTATAGTCTTTTCAGATAAATCTGGGCCGTCGGATCAAACCGACATTAATCGCACGGTTTTCCTTGATCCTTTAGGTCGGTGGAGTATAATCCCCGAAACGTGTCCTGATTGGGCACTGTAGCTGGGCGGGCGCCCAGGAGAGTAGGGCGGGCGCCCTGCCTCCGAGCCCGATTGCCTTCCCGTTCGTTCCCGTGGCTTCTGGAGTCTTCTAGATGATAGAAAATTGTGCGGCACGTTAATATCTCTATGTAAACCCGACGAGTGGGCCTTTCTTCCGTATTTCCTGATAACCCCCTGCAGAAATAGACAAACACCAAAACTCGTGGAATTCTGTCAGATAAAACCCTAAGTCTAGGTGTTGGTTGCATTTGGATCCTTTTCCATGATTAGTTGATGGTTAAATGTGAGCATTAAGGACCGTCAACAGTCTCCAGACTTAACCACCACATCATCAATATAAATCTCCACCAGCTTGCCGATGAACTCATGAAATATAAAATTCATGGCCCTTTGATAAGTAGCACTAGCATTCTTTAAGCCAAAGGTCATGACTATCCAATCCAACATGACCAGGGCACCTGAACGCGGTCTTTGGAATATCCTCTTCAGCCATGAATATTTGATTGTATCCTGCATTGCCATCCATAAAGCTAATAATCCGATGCCCAGCCGCAGCGTCAACTAGTAGATCGGCAACTGGCATTGGGTATCCATCCATCGGTGTAGCTTTGTTGAGATTCCTGAAATCAATGCAGACTCGCAGCTTCTCGTTCTTCTTGTAGACCGGAACAACATTGGAAATCCACTCGACGTACCGACACTGCCGAATAAACTTGGCTTCAATAAGCTTGGTTATCTCGGCCTTAATATTAGGGAGAATATTAGGATTACATCGGCGAGCCGACTGCTGATGTGGCCGAAATCCAGACTTGATAGGTAACCGATGTTCAACAATTGATCGGTCCAAACCAGGCATCTCAGTATAATCCCAAGCAAAGCAATCTTTATATTCTTTTAACAAATCAGTTAACTGTTGCTTACACTCAGGATCTAACTTAGCACTAATAAAAGTAGATCTAGGTTTATCACCACTACCTATATCTACTTCTACTAAATCATCGGCCGATGTAAACCCCTGGCCTAACTTTCCATCATCGGCGAACCTGTCCATTAGAAACCTTCATCAGAACCGACTGCTTGGATCGGTGGAATTTCATAATCGGCACCCTTGAGAAAATCCTTCTCCCAAGCTTCTCCTGAAATACACCTAGTCTTTTCATAGGTGTCTGCCTCTGCCGATGCAATAACATATGAAGAATCTCCTGGGACAATTTCAATCTTGTCACCTACCCACTGGACCAAGCACTGGTGCATTGTAGATGGGATGCAACAATTGGCATGAATCCAATCTCTCCCTAACAGTAAATTATATGCACCTTTTCCACTGATCACGAAGAAAGTTGTCGGCAAGGTTTTGCAGCCGATGGTCAACTCAACACATACTGCCCCCTTGACCGGAGACACGTTCCCTTCGAAGTCCTTTAACATCATATCGGTCTTGGTCAAATCTTGATATCCTTTTCCAAGTTTCCGATACACTGCATAAGGCATGATGTTAATAGCAGCTCCACCATCAATGAGAATCTTAGTCATTGGCTGACCATCCACTCTTCCTTTGACAAATAAAGCCTTAAGATGTTGTCTTTCATTGTCGTCAGGCTTCTTGAAGATGGCGGTCATTGGATCCAGAGCCAACTGAGCTATTTGGTCGAAAAACTCCAGCTCATCATCACTAGACGGCGCCAAGAATTCCATCGGCAACATAAATACCATGTTGACATCTGCCGATGGACCTTCCCCCTTGGGATCTGATTGCTGCTGATCCCCAGACTGGCCGAAATTCTCGCCTTTGCTTAGCCCTTCTCGCCTTTCACGCTGCAGTCTTCTCTTTTGTGTTCTGGTCAACTCCTCTGGACACCAGGGAGGAAGTTGCTGCTGCCTTACCGATGGGCGACGATTTTCTCCTGACTCCATTCGGTAAGTGTTGGCATCTACAATCGCCAAGCCTGTCGTGCACACTGAGCCTGCCCCCCAGCCGATCGTGAACGGACGCTCTTCCTCTAATCGGCCCATTAGATCGCCGATTGTCGTCGTGATAGCGCTGATCGGATCTATCATATCGATCATAACCGTTGCACTCAGGACAATCTCTGACAGTGGGAAGCTTAATATTCTCCTCCCAACAATGAATGAAGAACGGGCAATTCTAGTGATCTCTGTGCCGATTCCACTCTTGTCGGCGCCTTTCTTCCTCCCGATGGTATTCTTCCTGCCGGCGTCGATATCGGTCCTCACGTTGCTGCCAAGTTTCCCGAGGCCTTCTATGAGTTATTACAATACCAGATCGGGGAGGCCTTCCCGAGTTGGCTCCTTCCTGGATTAAGCCTCTTCCCTTGGCATCGGCAGTAGTGATCTGATGCTGAGGATCCACCGATGCACTTCTTTCAGCTGCTTCCGATGTCAAGACCTTGGCCTTTCCCTTAGCATCCAGCATGTTTGTTGGGAAAGGGTGGTGATCAATTTTCATCAGCTTCTGAGTTTTGGAACTGTCAAATTTGATCCTCCCAGATTCTATAGCCGATTGCAGCTGCTGTCTAAAAACTTTACACTCATTAGTGTCATGAGAAGTTGCATTGTGCCACTTGCAATACTTCATCCTTTTTAATTCTTCACCCGATGGGATCACATGATTAGGTGACAGCTTGATCTGACCTTCCTGGAGCAGAAAGTCAAATATCCTATCGGCCTTGGTGGTGTCGAACGCGAACTTCTCTGGTTCTTTATGTCCAAAAGGACAAGACATCAGCTTTTTATTTTTTACCCATTCTGCCAAGCCGATGACTGGTTCTTCATCAGAGTCCGAGCTCGCCGCTTCATCCACAAATGATACCTTTTTATTCCATGCTCTCTTGGGTTCAAACGGCTTGATGTCTTGATCAGAAATTCTCTGCACCAAATGACTTAAGCTTTCAAACTCCTGAGACGCATATTTGTCCCTTATGTGCGGCAACAAACCTTGGAAAGCCAAATCAGCTAGCTACCGATCATCCAGAACCAAGCTATAGCATTTGTTCTTAACCTCCCGTATCCTCTGCACAAAACTCTCAACCGATTCATCATTGCGTTGCCTTAATTTGACCAAATCGGTGATCTTCTTCTCATAGACCCCAGAAAAGAAGTATTTGTGGAATTGTTTCTCCAAATCGGCGCAAGTAATCACTGAGTTGGGAGGTAATGATATAAACCAGGTGAAAGCTGATCCAGACAACGATGACGAGAATAAGCGAACCCTTAACTCGTCCCTGTTACCAGCTTCCCCGCATTGAATGATGAACCTGTTGACGTGCTCCATGGTTGACGTGTCATCCTGCCTAGAAAACTTAGTAAAATCCGGTACCTTGTACCGATTTGGAAGCGGGATCAAATCATACGCGGGAGGATACGGTGTCCGATAAGAATAAGTGTTGACTTTGGGTTTTATCCCAAATTGATCCCTCATTACTTCAGCAATCTTATCGGACCAATAAGCATCGGCATCTTGCCGATGAGGTGGTTGCGGATCCGGCACCTGCTGGTAAGCCTCCACGTGTCTGTGCGGCGCACGATCTGCATGAAACATTGGGTTAATCATTTGGCCCCCAATCTGCGGACCACCAAGCTGTTGCCCGCCAATTTGCTGTCCGCCGACCTACTGCCCGAGATTCATTGGCTGGTTAGGGATCCCCTGATTCTGGAACCCGGAATAGATCTGGCCTTGCTGGAACCCGGTAGCCTGATGACTCTGTTGGGGTGTTTGCGGAAAGACTTGTTGCCCAAGCCATCCACTATTAGCATTCATCGGCATAGGCCCTGCCGATGACTGGTAATTGGGCATTATCATTGAATTGACATAGCCTGGTTGAGTCATAAACCTCTGTTGCATCAGCATTGAGTCTGCCGATGCGTTAAGCATCTAGAACGTTGGAGCTTGAGAATTCCTAGTGTAAGGTCTTGCAGTAGTAGTTGTGGTATACTGGAGACTTTGATTCATCGGCATATTAGGACGTGCCGATGCCATAGGAGCTTTGCCTCTCATGTCAGTTTCCTGAGACGTGCCAGGCGTCTTCAAGTATTCCGGGGGCATACCAAAACCCCACCAGTTAGGAGGAGAGACCGGTCTTGACATCGCCGATGCCAATAGATCTGTAGTGAGCCTAATCTGCTCATCTGAAGTCGGTGGATTAGTCGTCATCGGCATAGATTGTGCATTAGTGACTCCCAACGTGCTTGGAGGAACGGTAGTCTGTGTTCCCGCAGCGGTTGTAGCGGCCGGTGGAGCCATGACCACCGGTGACCCTGGCTGATGATGAGAGGGGCCCACATAATCTGGTGGCAATTGTCCTTCCTTGAAAGTTCTAGCGACGGCATTGAACACCGTATTGGACAGTACACCAGCTTGGTTGATCAAAGCACGGTTGATAGCACTATCAACCATCTCTTGAAGTTTACCAGGATTGGCTTCAAAAGTAACCTGCCGAGGCGTCGGCAGTGCATCATTCTAGATCACTTCGCCGCTCCTGTTTATGCTGAAGGATCTCAGGCACTGCTGCTTGTAATCCTCCATGGCTTTAGCAATAGCTTGCTTCTGCTCATCCTTGAGATTGGCTTCCGTCACAGGGATGACGTTCTCCTGATCAAACTCAGTAGTCGACATGTTGATCTTGAATCTTGAATCTGTCCCACTGGGCGTGCCAAAAGATGTGTTGATGCAAAAGCTGATCTGCAAACACAAAGGGCTAATACCCGATCTAAACGTTAAGGCGTGCCAGCCGATTTGACCTTACTATCGGCAAAGGTGGTAACTCGAATACTTTGGTCCCAACAACAGCGATGCGCCCGGATGTCACGGCCAAGAGGTATTCACGCGGAACTTGAGAACACGTCGAGCTTAAGTCGACAAATTCCTAAGAACTCGTAACGAAAAGGAAAAAGTATGACGAAGTCGTCGAAAAAGTAGATGCTTGGAATATGAGTAAAAACGTGTGTTTGATTGATTGATAGATTCCCTGATTACAAGGCCCTAGGGTCTACATTTATACCCTGCTCAAAGAGCTACAACCAGACACGACTAGAATTCAAATTCCAAATTTAAACAGAATCCGTGTACAAAACGACTTAAATAACTAAGGAAAACATAAAACTATCCTGCCGCGACAAACTAGGACACTTCTACTGATCAATCGGCAACCTTCATGCTCTCCTTCCGCATCATCGGCAGACCTCCTTATCGTAGCCATCGGGACAAGTTAATAATGGCCATCGGCACAAACACACCGCCACCTATGAACTTAGCCATATTCGGCTATCCCTTCATCAGCAACCATCCTCATCGGCAACTCATCCTGTAGACCAAACACTGCTGTCTTGTCTTGCCGACCTGCATTCTACCGATCATGGACACGTGCTCAAAAACGGTGTCAACAGGTACAATGGTTCAAACTTAGTACATGCTTGTCTTTCCTTTCTAAAATTTCTTAACTCCATGTAGATGGCTAGTTTAATTTCTTTAAAGGTCGATTTGGCAGGTAGAAACATTTCTTGCTTTCACGTGAATCACTAGAATTCCTGCCAAATGAATATTCCGGTGAAACATTTCTATGAGAAACTATGAGAATGGTTTCTTTGGTGTCACCATGGGCAAGAATGACCTAAAAGGGTGTGGTTTCACCATGATCAGGAATCACCTAAAATGGTGTTTTCCTTGTTTCCTCATCTCTTCCTACTCATCATTTACTCTCTAAGAATCCGGATATAGGCAAGACAAACATTTCTATGGGGAATTCAGATTCGAAACACTTTTGTTGAATCTAGATCCCCTACCAAATGTATCCTAAATCTATCTTAAGCAGTTTTCTCTTTTTTGATACTATGTAAGTTTCTTCTTCTTTCCAAATGAACTATAGTTCAGTACCGCGTAGCAAGCGCAGAGAGCATCGCTTCTCTCTCTCTCTCTCTCTGAAAAATATAGCGTCCCCCACCTGACTGATACATTGATTGCTGTGGCTCTCAAATAGCCATAGGTTTACAGAACATCTGTATTGTGCTTTGAATAAAAATATATTATTTGCAGACAAATTGAGACACTATACATCCTAGTCTTGTACCTCAATTCTCTCAGGATCCTCTTTTATGCTTTCGGTTCCTGTTAGCATACACCTTTTGTTCGTCCGCATCTTTAATGGTTTTATTTAAGTATTATGGTAGTAATGAGCAGGTTTCCTTTCCTTTGATGGCATAAGGTAGTTACTAAAGTTGGGATGTCTTTTCGAGAAATTGCAAAGGAAAGCTTTGAGTGAGTGTGGCTACTACCTCCAACCATAGTGGGAGGGAGAGGGACCAAAACACAAACCGGTTGAAACCTTTTGTGACATCCAATGGATGGCTTGGTTGGCCTTCAAAACTAATGGCCGTAGTTTTCTTATCCGGGGGCGACGCCGGGTGGAAAGCAGCGACTTTTGCACTTAGTTGCCTCCATGGTGCCATGCTTTTGTTCCGCATATACGTCTGGTGTTGTTTCATCACCTCCACCCCCACCATCTATCTGGTGCTTTTTGTTGCTGTCGTTGATGACAAGATGTGTGACATTCCTTGTTTCTTTTGTGCATATAGTGTTAATGTATATTATATATATTATGAAATTCATAACGTATATTATTTCTCCAGACATATGCTCTCTATGACAGGGTTCTTTTTCTCGTCGAACCCTAACTCAAATTACAATTGTGGTCCTTTTTAGGCTAAAGACCATGATTGTGGTCCTTGGCTTGTGGATTCAAATTCTAATCGTCAGAGAAAAATCAAGGCTAGTGGTGTATGGATTCTTCTTGGCTTGTTTGTTTCTGTGGAATTAAATCCTATTTTAAGAATGAAGAATTATATTCCATTTCAGAACTTAATTGAAGGTGTTATCATCAGTGAGAGCTTGACGGCAGCAATGAGGGTCCCCTACAAGAGTTCTTTTGTCCGGACTTGTGAGAAATGAGTGAAAAAGATCGGGTCGCGGGGGTGGCAATGAATCTCACTTTACTTTTTCTTACCTTCCCTCTTTCCATTTCTTACCCTCTGAATTTTGACCTAGGTCTATACTTAAGATTTGAAAAGTGGTATAACATCATCTCAAAGCCAAATAGATTCCAATTCAGCCCAAATGATAAGATCCTAACGGGCCGTTAAGGTTTTCTAGGTTCCTTAGAAAATATGAGAATTTTTTGGTGCTTCGACATATGTGTGGGTATCAAACACCATCCATTCGACTGAGGTTCAGTTTGATCAAATACTTTCTCAATAGATCTTGCAAACCCTCAACGTTGACGCACATGCGCGAGCACACACACATCTCAAAGCTATCGCAAGACCTAGGGGGATAAGGAATACCGGTGTAGTACTAAAAATTAGTGAGGAAACTTAGAGCATCTCCAAGAATATCCTATTTTGTCTTCCTAAAAACATAGTGTTTTTCAACTTCTAAAAAGGTATTGGGAGGAATATATAAGATTATCTCTAACAGTTTTGAATAATCCACTCCTAAAGTGAGAATATAATTTTACATCAGAAATCCTATATTATTTCTAAATTATTCTAACCAATTTTACAAATTATTTCTCTCTTATACATTTTATAAATTTGCATTAGGAATCTTTTACTGCTCTTTATCTTTCTTCATTCTTTCACCTTTAGATTGGCCGCACCGTATGCACGTTTAGATTGGCCCCAGGGGATACACGACTTCCAGTCCGCCCATCTTTACACTGGTACTGGTAGAGGACGGACCTATTGTCCCGGTCGAAAACCACTTGTAGTTCCGGGTGGTGAGCCGGGACTAAGGGATCGGGACTAAAAGTCCCACCTTTAGTTCCGGCTCGCCAGCCCGGGACTAAATGGGGACATTTAGTCCCGGTTGGTAATACCAACCGGGACTACAGGGGGCGCCAGGCAGTGACGTGGTGCCACCCCTGGCTACCCCTTTTAGTTCCGGTTGGTAAAGGTTTTTTTTTCTTTTTTCTTTTTCTTTTTCCTTTTCATTTCTTTATTGATTTTGGTTTTCAATTGTATATGTTCTCCAATTTATTCGTATACGCCGCTATTATCCGTATACGTTGCACCTATACGAGAGCATCATTATTGCACACAAATAAAGTATGAAACTACATATATATATTATCCGTATAATATATATATATACCTATATATATTATATAGCTATACACATACGTACATACACATTACATTTACAATAGCAATATTATGTACAAGTAATAATCAAGTGTGCTGTCACCGGTTAATGATTACATAATGTTTGCCCGCCCACTCAAAGCTCATACAAGTGTTCGTCCTTGTTTAGAATGGGCTTGAAGCCCTACGGGTATAAGTGGAACTCGTCGTCTTCCGGAATGACATGATCGTTGATAAATCCGGCAATCGTCTCCTGGACTCCAAGGAGTAATGTTTACTCGAACACTTTATCTTTCATATTCCACTCCTTCCATTTGTATTAGTTAAAAAATATATTAATATACATAAAATCTATTTAGTTCCAACAAATAAATAAGATATGAATTTACTGTATACACATGCATGTTAGTTACTTTTAGAACACTTTAAGCAGGTTTAAATAGGGTGCACCGCATAAATTCACAAACATAGTATCCACATAAATTCGTTTCAAACGGCTGCGTGGGCACCCAAGGGAGTAGAACAGGAGGAGGAAGTGACACATTCAGATTCGTACGATATTTTTGTTGTAGCCAAGCCCAAGCCCTGCCCAATAAGACGGTCGTGGATTAGGTATAGCTAGCATAATAAAGTAAAGGAGCACGCATCGATATTTAAAGTATGATATATACTTACCTCTGGATCATGTCTATTATGTCTTGATAGAGTGCCAGGTCTTTTTTCATTGAGTCCCACACATTTATTTTTTGTTCCGTGATCTTAATCTCAATGAGTATCCAATGATCTCTGCATTTGTTTAGAGTCAACTTATATATGTACTCCCTCCGTATCGTAATTAGATGACATTTAGGACATGAGTACGATTACCAAGGGGTGATTAACTAGAGGTTAGATTTCCTGTTTTGCCCTTACTAAATATAGCTGAGGGTGCTACCTATACAACAATCCAACGTAGATCAGTTGGCCAACACTTCAAGGCTTGAGACATGAGCTCCATGGTTCAATCCCTGGTAGCTACAGTGTTTTTTTTGTTGTCGCCATAATTTTTGCATGACGCTGTGCGCACTCATGTTTGGGTGAGTTTTTTTGTTTTGCATGACGCTGTGCGCACTCATGTTTGGGTGAGTTTTTTTGCGCGATCGTAATGCATTACTTAGCACTTGTTTGTTTGTTTTTTTTGCAGTTTTTTTGTTCAGTTCTCATCACTTACGAGCCACAATATCATTGTTTCTTTGCACACGGTTCCGCAAACAAAAGTGCCTGACGGCAAGTACCCCGGCACCACCTCCATGGCGTCCAGCGCGAGCTCCAACAACTTCGGCGTGATGGAGTCCGGTGGCATCTGCGACTTCAGCACCGCCTTGTCCGGCTCCTATGAACCCTGCGCGGCAGAGAGCAGCGGGTCGGAGTCCACGGACAGCAGCAGGCGGCGACCTCCTCTGACTCCGGCCCGATGTCCTCCGCGGCGAGCACCTCCGACTCTGGCGCCACGCCGTCCGCGACAACCAGCACCCGCACGCCGCCTGTCTCCATAGGATGAAACGAACCAATACAGCAATGCGAACAGGCGGTGCGCGTACCTGGGTGCTCTGCGAGCGTGCTGACTGCGACAATCTCTTCAGCCGAGGAGTCCGCGATTAATTACGAGGAGACCATGCGAACGGGCGGCCATGTGAACGTGCGGCGTGTGTGCGTGGCTAGGGGTATTCGCGTCCAAAGTCATCCTCGATTCTGTGAACGACATGTTTTGCCGCACGTAGCCTGATCTCCAGAACGTCATCAATTTACGATACGGAGGGAGTATATCTTAATGCCGGATTAACTAAGACATGATATAACACAACACTTACCCCATATTGTAAGGGAAGAGTATCTTCTCCGTACGCCTTTAGTTATAAAAGAACCTCCGGAGGTTCTTCTCCATTTTCTTAGGCTTCAGATTCAATGAATCTTTAGTTTTAGTAACCTTGTACGCGACATATGGATCGATGAAACCAATTCGATTGTCTTTTTTCAATCTTTGTTCTCTCATCATATGTCTGCACATCGTGAACGTAGTTATTACGAATACATACATATGCTATAATGGGATTAATGATTGAAAGGAAGAATCACTTACAGACAGTAGCAGCTCATGAGAGATTTGTCGAGAGCATTCATATGGAGAAGTTGGTGTACTTCACTAAAATCTACCCATATGACGTCATCTCTACGGAAGTAGTGTCGGTGGCAGACTCGGACGGCAATCAATTCTTCTTCCTTATGTTTTGAACTGACTCTCAAGTAGTACTCGTGCAGCTTGTATATTTGCGTACCAAGTCCTCGTACCCAGGGACGAAGTCAGGAAAAAATTTAGGAGGGGCTGAACAAAAGTTCTACAGCAACTTAGATCTACTATTACTCCTCGTAAATATAGATTAATGATGAAATTCACAAAATATATCTAAAAAATAAAGTGTTCAGCCCACCCTACCTTATAAATTTGTGTCTAAAATTAGTAGGAGAGTACTAAAAATTCCACTGGGCCAGCAGCGGTAGGGGGGCTGGAGCCTCCCTAGCCCCACTGCTGGCTTCATCGCTGCTCGTACCTTCTCAGAGTGGCACATACTCCTGCCGTAAATGTACCGACTCTGATAGTCATTAACACCTCCGTGGATTGGCACATCGGTACGCCCTAGAAGTGCTTCTAGGGGCAGTCCAGTTTCTTCCATCCAATTGCCGAGTTCATCTAAGTCCACATTAGCAGGTATAGCCATTGCCATCAAGTTGACGTTTGAACCGTACTCATTCGAAACCACTAGTGGCTGAACTGATTGCTGCGCTTGTTCGCCGAGCTGCGTAACTTTTTGCTGGACTTTTCTTTTGTCTGCCTTGATTTTTTTAGGACAGTACGATCGTAGTCTGATATTGTTCACCCTGGTTGTTTACTCGCAGCACGGTTTGCGTCTGTAATGTTCTGCACCACTTGACGTAGCTTTGAACGAGGATACATTAGGTATGGTGGCTCTTGCTGTAACACCCTAAAATCTACTCCTTTTGAAATATAGATAAAATTATTTAATTTTACATTTTTGTGCTCATGAAAATATAGGAAAAATAATATATTTTTTAGATTAAAATTTATCATAAGGCTTAGATATATTATTATGCATACATGCTGGTGCATATGTTTTGATGTGATGTTGGCTTGTTGCTCCTTTATGTGTTGAGTGAGCAAAATCTTTAAAATGCGTTTAGTAAATCAGTCTTCCTTCTGCGACACGTCTTTATCTTTTTCTACAATCAAATTCTTTATTTCTCAGCTTAGGCTTTCGTTCGGAGCTTCTCAAAATCTTTTTGTTGTAACGCAAATCACTTCTCTTGGTTCCTGGTCCATCAAGCAATCTCTATGAACTTCTCACGAATTTCCTGGCCTTTTCCGTGGAGCATAATCTAAATTTTAGATGCTCTAAATTATCTTATCATGAGCTCCAAATACTTTATTTGGGTTTTCATGTTCCATAATATCTCCGAGAATTTTCCCTGAATTTTCAGAGTTTTTGGAGTATTTTCGCAGTGTAAATAGTAATTATGGACTTTTCTAGGATTATTTTATTGACAAAAATAATTAATTCCGAAAATAATAAATCCTTCATTTTGTCTCAACGCTCAGCCCATGATTTCAAAGGCCAAATGTTTTTTTACTAATGGGCTTTAATAATTAATTAGGCCTATTAGTAAAGACGAAGGTTGCAAATCAATTAGTACCATATCGCTAGTTGACGTGGAGGTGGGGAGTTTCACTCCTTATATATATATACCAACCCCTTAGGAAAAGCACATCAAAGAATATCACATGGGAAGTCTCTAATTTGAGAATTCCTAAGGTAGTAAAATAAAATTTATATTTTCTTCTCTACAACGTGATCGCCATCGTCTCGCCTATACACGACATCTACGAACGGTCGGCTGCTTCGGCGTTGCTGTAGCTCCAAGAAAGCGTCACTGCCGGTGAACCTACTCCCTGTCCACCAACGTAAGCCCCAACCACTTTATCTTTCAGTTTGGAAAATACAAACAGTTTGATTAAAATTACGTTTTCATTATTTACAGAATTGCCACTGACTTTCTTTTGGCCATAAAATATTCATTTTAACTCCGATTTGACCCATTCAAATTGCGTTAGGTTCGTTTTAATGAGCCCTACATGTTAGTAACATTGTTTTCTCAGTTTAAAACTTTTTATTTTCGTGACCCTAATTAATTAATTACTTATCTATATAAAATCTTAGAAAATTCATAACTTCTCCGTTTTAGCTTCGATTTTCGTGATCTTTACGTCTATGATATCGTAGCGCTGCGTAGAATATTTTTATGAACTCTCTATACTGTTTTTATATGATTGGTGTACTGTTCTAATAGTAGTCTTGTTTGCTTCGTGTATGTTTGTCTTCGATTGTTATATGTTGGTGATCGATGATCGAGTTTAGACGGTGAGCAATCTGTGGTGAACAAGAGTGCTTCAGTGAGCAAGATCAGAGCCTTGGACAACTAGTAAGACCAGCAAGATCAGCAAGAGCATATGGATCAAGGCAAGTATAGCATTTGGATTTTATTTCTGTGACCATGATCGTGTGACTAGATTAATGTTCAGTAATAAAAAATAAAAATGACTTTTTAGCAACTTGAGGATTTATCTGTACGTGATCACCCGGGACAACAGTGCAACCATGAGGGCTATAATGGCTCTGGCTTTAGCTCAGTATGAAGACCATTTCTAGCTTGTTAGAGGTTACCCGAAAGGGCGGAGGGGCTGAACCGTTTTGGGTATAGTGTGGCCTCTGTCTGTATGTGTATAGGCTGCGAGTCATTGTGCCATCGGAAGGGGGGCTCTATATCTGCGCGCAAAGGAAACCTTGCGGCCCTAACATGTTAGACGAACTTTTGAAAGGCTTCATAGTGATCCCTGCCGACCTTCCTTGGAAGTGGGTTAAGAGGCTGATCACCTCGGGCAAAAGGGTAAATCATGACTCATGGGTAAAGATGTACAACCTCTGCAGAGTGTTAAAACTAGTATACTAGCCGAGCTCACGGTCAGGAGCGGCCTTGGGGACATCTACATTAAGGGTGATGAATCTTGTGTGCTAAATATGCTCATTATTTATTATTTAATGCTTTACATTATTTATGTCACATTGATCATGAGATTGTGGGATCTATACAATCTAGTTGCTATACTTGTGGAGTTCGACATGGACTCACTCTTGCTATTCCCCACACCCCTCAGGAGAAGTTTTGGGCTTGTGATCAACCAGTCAGTTGGATCCTGTAGAGTGAAGTTAATACCCGAAGTTTAAAGTTGTCTATCCGTTGTTTGCTATCAAAGGTTATCTCTTTTAAATTATGTACGTTATATAAGTTATGCATTGTCTTTTGATATTACCCCTTATTTGTAGCTATATGTGAGATTTGGCTTCTAAGACTCACATATGGTGTATATCTGGTTTTGTCCTTAAAATCGGGTATTACACTTGCTCTACTTTTCTCTTAGCTTTGCATGTTTCAAAGAATGTTTTGACTTCTGCTTTGCTTGCAGCAAGCACTTCCTCATCGGTCTTCTCATATGGAAGCTTGGTCGTCTTCGGGATCTTCGTGTTCAAAGCTTTCTTCTTTGCCGCAGGTGGTTGGAGTGATCTCTGTGTCTCGGCGGACGACCTCTTCCTCCTCGATGCAGCACCAGCCGGTGCCGACGTGACGGCGACCGTTGTCGGCATTGGCGGAGGCAGCGGCGCAGGTGGAGCTTGCTGTTGTGGAGGAGATTCGGCCGCGGGCAGCGTTGGAGCGAGTCTGTTCTCTAGTAGTGTTATGTTTTTTCCAAGTACTAAAAGATTGGAAGGTGGGATTAGGAGTTGTTGGAGATGATTTTTTTCTATATATATCCTGCTAAAAATCCTGGACTGGGAGTGTTTTAGATACTCTTGGAGATGCTCTTATGTAACGAATGTAGTTTTATCTAAGTATCTATATAAGCATGATTTTGTTGGCTGTTACGTACTGAACCAATCTTCTTCAATCGGACATGCACATAGGATGATAGCAGCAGTGGTCCAAAAATCAGCCTTAGGAAATACTGTAACAATAAGCCGGCCACTAGCTTGCAGTACGTGAGTTTAGAAGTAGCAAAGCATAGCTCCTGCTCACCATTACTTTGGTGAGAAAGCTCAGTTGCTGCTGCTGCATGTATACATTAACGTTTGTTCTTTGTGAGTTGAATATGGAGTACACTTGACCTGCCGTGACGAATATTATTATTTGAGCATATTCGAACCTTGCCCTCGAAGCATGGCGCGTGCTCCTCTAACTGATAAATGGTCTCGTTGTGTGATGATGTGTGGATGCACATGCATACATAGTTGTCATTTCCAACTCTTTGATCCATATACATGTCAAAAGCACATCACGGCCGGCCGGTAATCGAGTGTTATAACACGTAACTGTGTTGCGCCGTGCCATGCGTATCTCTAGCTCTCTCTTGGTTAGTGCCTGTCATCAGCAAACTCGTGGGTAACCACCACTGATCCATGTATTATCTCTCTATCTATCAATCATGCATATATGTCGTCATATTCCAAAGCCATATGTTATCTTGCGACTTGGTTTTCTCGATGGGTTGGGTCAGGAAGCACCATGCATGCACCACCACCACCACCACCGCCATCGCCGTCACGCTATATCACGCCACCATTCGTCATCCTCTCTTTTCCATCTTTTTTTGCTTTCTTTTCCATCTATCTCATTTCTTTATTTGATGGGGGCATGAAATGCCGGACCTACCTTGCCTTCCCTGTTGATGTAAGCATGATTAATAGGCCACTAACAAGAACTTGAAATTACATATATGTATATATAATTGCGCGGGCAATTGGGCACACATATATACTTGGTACTAGACAAACGTACAGGATCTAGGAATAAAGTGACAATAATGGAACTAGGAAGTGTGGATCTAAGCTAAGTGTTTTATGAAGAATGGACGACCAGCCTGGTCCGCCAAATTGGAGTAAACGATCCTGTGGAGCAAACTAGCATCAGAATCAGAATATATAAAAGGTCCTCGACTGGCAAAGGCAGCGCGCGCGTCATCGAATGTATACCACACAATTGTGTCTAACATGTACTCAATTGTGTCTAACATTTACTCCCTTCCATCGTGATTCGTTCTGGCTTTTCTAAATACATATAATTTTTATTTTCATGACATATCTAGACATATTGTATATCTTAGTACATAACAAAATCTACGTACCTTAAAAAATCAAAACGACTTACTCCTCCCTCCATCTCAAAATACATAATCTTATTAAATTTTATCCCAAAATACTTGACCTTCTCACTTTTTAATGCACATGTCTCTTTTTTCAATACACCTTTCTCTTATCATAATAGAAGACCTTATAGGCTTCGACAATGAAAACTAAGAGAAGACAAAATGTGATGCACAGAAAATTAGAAGATGAGAGATAGAGAGAAGTTGATACAGAAATGTATTTAGAAAATAGAAGGGTGTATTGGGAAAAAAAAGAAAAGTGCATTAAAAAGTGAGAACGGTCAAGTATCTTAGGACAAAAGTTGAATTCTATAAGATCTTCTATATGGGACGGAGGGAGTATATCTCTATCTTTACCTATCTCTATCACTTGTCTTGTTTTGTATGCACCACTCACTTCTCCTTGGTTCTCGTGTCTAGACAATAAGGTCATTTAGGGTGGAGGGAGTGTAAGTATTAGGTTATTTTAGCTTTTGTTCTATTTCAAAAGTTTTCAACATTGACCAAATTTTTAGAAAAGTACATTAGCATTTAGAAGTTTAAATAAATAAACTTAAGCCCCTATTTGGTCCCCAGGAATTGTAGAGTAATTAAATAGGAAGCACTTTTTTAAATATTGCTTTCAATCCATGGATCCAAAGAGGCTCCAATATATATAATTGAGAATTTAATAAAACTAATTTGATGTTATCGATGTGGGTGTCTTTTTTATAAATTAGGTCAAAGTTTGAGAAGTTTGACTTAGAATAACATTGAAGTGACCTATAGTTTATAAATTAGTGATTAACAATCAAAGGAGCTCTATAACCTTGCTATGGATCAACCTCATGTCCTCACCATCTATCGAAAATTACTTATGTGTGGACTTCAAGGTACTAAATAGCATATAGCAGGTTGGTAGCAGATTGGTGTTGAGATACTGGATCACGGATAGCGGGCACTATTATGGACGCTAAGTTCCAGTAGCGGCATATGATAGTTGTATGTAAATTTAAGCATATATACACCATGAGTAGACATTTTAAGTGTACATAAAAAACTGATGTCTCACATACTTAAATTAAGAAAAATATAGTGTTTCGTGCATTACATATAAGTAATCATATATCAGAGAGCCTACAAAATAATTGATTATGAGATCCATAGAGATAGTTCATAAGACCATCATTCATTATTATTGTCAAAAAGTAGCAATCTCATCTGTCTTATGGTTTCTTAAACTATATGTATATCTTAAGTGGGCTAAGATTATTCATTTTCTGTATACCATAGCATGCTATTGTAGCTGCTATTAAGAATTATGGACTGCTATAGCAGAATGCTAACTTAAATAGTGGCCGCTAAGTTCCAATTTGCTAATAAGTCGAGTTTGATACATCATAGTGGTAGTGATAGGAGACCGCTACTGCTATTGCGGCTGCCATAGTAGCTACTACCACCGCTATTTAGTACCTTGGTGAACTTGAGAACTATCCTTTCTCTTTATCTCTGTCATACGAGAACATAGTTTCTTTATTGAAATATAAATCTGCAATCCTCATGTGTTAAATGCATCGAGTAATCTAGTTAATAAGCTCACCAGAGAAGGTGAATAGTTGCCACCAAGTTTAATAGTTAGCATGGTATCTGCAAAAGCTTCTTGTGCCAATGAATGCTTACACAATGATTAGGATGGAGCAACAAGGGCAACTACTACAGATAGCACAAGAAATCAATAAGAAATGTACATAAAAATTACTCAACTGAAAGACTTTCTAAATATCAAATGTGTTTCCTAATACCTTTCTATATTACTTTATTGAAAATAGGTCCATGGTCACCTAGAGGCTCCCCTTTTTTTCTTGAAGCTTAGGACCTCTATATGAAGACGAACAACATGAGAGATAGGGAAGAAGGCTTGGTAGAATTTGGAGTAAAGCTTTTCCCACTCTCTATTTACACTTCATATCATCGAGCATACCAATATTTAGCTACTCCCGTTAAAGAGAACAGGAATATCTTCTATTTCAGGGTATCTCGTGTCATGCCTTGAATATGAAGACATGAACATAATTTATCAAAATCACTTAGGTGAGTATAGGGGTTCTGTTTGTCCCTAAAAAAGGGTTTCTCTTGAACCATCATTATGACTTATGAGACTTGGGAAAAGTTCATAATGAAAAACCAAAATGGCTTTTGATGACTTTACTCGCTCCAAACTAGCACCCTTTGGAGCAGCAAATTAGAAGATGGGAACTGTATCGATGGTGTAAAAAGATTAAATAAAATAAAAGATAAAAAGATAATAGACAACTTGATTCTATGTTAAGGTAGCTACCATTCCTTGGTGGTTGAAAGCTAGTTGACACCTAAAGTGGAAAACATGTAAACCTAAAGTGTACAGTTGTCAATGTAGCCCTCACTAGATATCCATGGGGAACATGAAGTGAACTAACAAAGGATTAGGATCATCCTATGATGATACAAGGAGTTTATGATAGTGGGTAGAAAGGATCTTTATATCTTTGATATCTAATAAGGTAAGATAGATATATTGCATTGGTGTATACACACCCTCACTCATGGGGGTGATAGGCGAGACAATAGGAGACAAAGCTCCTACCTAAAGTGGCTACCTTTCTATGGGGACTACTATTTAAATAACTTGCCTCTAAGAATATGTGGTGGGATACAATAACTAGACAGGGTTGTCACCACCTGCTTGCTACCACAAATAATCTATGCAATTAGCAGTATATACACATGTAAGGTATTGTCTAGACACAACATCTACACTATATCTCACTAATCTAACCTTGGCCCATTAAGTCCTAGTAACAAAGCTAGAGCATTGTACCAAAGTAAAGCAATGTACCATTGATAAACACAAGTAGATAGCTACTTTACCAGAACTAGATATCAATTACTATAGAAGAACCTTGGATGTGTTACTTATAAGAAGAGCACATCCACTGAGGTACCTTGGAGATGATTCCCAATGGACCTAGGCCTTTTTCTAGAAGTCTTCCTTCACTCTCTCCCTGTTTGCATACTACTAGAATAGAGCTTCACCTAAGCTACTAGAGAGTAGTTTCCTCCTTCATGCCATGAATGAGAGTGAGGAGGGTCAAGGTATTTATAGCAACTCTACATGGTCCCATAGATTGGTGTGCTCCAAATGGTGTCCAATGTATTAAAGTGCCGTTCAATCATTGGTGGAGACCAAGGAGGGGTGTCCTTCTTTGCATGGGAGGATGCTCAAGGTCGGTGGAGAGAGTTAAACCGTTAGGTGACTAGAGGGAGAGTCGGCAAACCCCTTATGATAGGTAGGACCACTCTCTCTTTTGGGGTGCTTCTCATTAACTTATAATGTGGGTTTGCACATGTGAGCCCATATTGTCATGTCATTTTCACCTCGTGGACATCTAATCCATGTGACTCCATCATACACCATCTAGAGGAAACACTTTTATGATCTAAGTGTTAATATTGCCTTTGGAGGTTTTTGGGAGGATTAACATGGCTTGAGAGGGGAAGTGGGCTCATAGGGTGGTCAGGAGACCCCCTATGTGGACCCACTACTACCCAAAGTTCTTCATTTATGTACCTATAAGTACATAATAACATGTATATATGAAACCATGTTATTTATACCAAAAATTAAAACTTCTTGACTTGTTATCTCCTAGAAATAAGTATTGTTGATGGTTTTTACTATATGAAAATATGTTGAAATTATTGACCATACTATCAACACTTGCACACACCATTGCTTGTACATAGGGCTTGTAGTCTTACGAGACACTCTTACGTGTGGAGAAGCGCTGAGCATGTGTGAAAGGGGACGTGTGACTGTTGATGGTCCTTAACACCCATTTTTACCATCAACATTTCATCCAAAACCATGGTAAATCAACATGAACATGTGCATATTTTGGTTATTACTTACCTAGTTCTACATGTACATAGAAATTTATTTGTATGCAGGAAATAACAGGAAAAAGAGCGAAAAGGACCCACCTGGAAGGCAGCCCACCACACATGCCGCCACATAGGCCAACCAGGGTGGGGGGCGCCATGCCTAGGTGGTGGCCATCGGGCCCACCTAGCGGGCGTCACCCCCAATGTGGCCAGCCACGTCACCGATCCGTGTGACACCTCCAGGAGTCCATCTAAGGCGTCCAAAGACATGTCAGTTTGATCCAATGGCCAGAACATGTTGTCACATGGATCATGGTCTTCCAACACATTACAAAATGGTACTCCAACACGTGTCTTACCTGAAACCGACCTTGGGAGATCATCTGGACCGTCGGGAGCAAAGGCGGTTACCCAGGAGTGGCGCCTGCCGTAGATCCCTAGTGCCCACTAGGGGGGAGTGGCGCCCGCCACCCCATTCTGGTGCCTGCCACTCCTCTTCACTCCCCTGCGAGCTCATTCCACCAGAAGACTCCCTAGCCTATAAAAGGACCCCCTCGGCCACTGTTTTGAGGGGGGAGAAAAGAAGAGAACACAAGAAGAGGATCAAGCATAGCATAGAGCTTAGAGCAAGTGTTAGCGTAGTAGCTCCCTCGCTTAGGTAGCCAGCTTAGCTCCATAGCCTCTCTGCCTCTAGCTCAGCTTCGCTCTAGCAGCTTGGAGTTGTAAGCGGGAGGAGTAGCTAGGCGTAGCTCAGCTTGGAGACGGGAAGAGTCTTCCTCCTCTCCACTCTGGTATTATATCTTTGCTATCTTAGTACTCATTTTTTTATCATTTATTTTTGGTATATTGAGTGCTATTTTCCTTTCAAGTACTTAGTTTATAGTGATCATATCATTAGTGAGCTTAGGTGCTTGATTGTGTTGGGATAAGTGCTTGGTTAGTTTAGTGTTAGTTGTTCAAGCTAGTACTTGCTCTGTCGTCTGGTTAGGGTGTCTTTACTCCAGAGCTCAAGTAAAGATAGTAGGAGTATAGATTAAGCGCGGTGCTTGGGCTATACGCTTACATTCAGATACGGCTAGACCCACGGATAGCTGGGCTAGCACCAGACAGTCACAACCCTGATTGCCTATGTATTCCCCATGTTCGGTCTAGTTCTTAAAATGTAAGGCTCGTTGTGCTTCGTGTATGAGATTCAGGACGGGTACGCCTCTTTGCTTGACTTGAATAACTAGTGCTATCCTTTTACTAGGTCCCCTAAATCTACTACCACTTTTATTTATCTAGGTTAGTTGGTAGATTAGTTTGGTTATCCTTTACCTATCCATTTACCATTCCTTTTCCATTCTTGCCCAAACTCGACCACATCACCCCAGCCTTCCTTTGAGAAATTATAAATCGACACCTGGTTACTAACCAGGTGAAGTGCTACACACGATAGTTCTGTGCGCTTGCAGATCCCATTCATCTAGGTAGATTGCAATCACGCCTGTTGGCCCTACTAGTGTTGGGATTGACAACCCCATTAGGCATTAGTAGGCTAGCCAACTCTAGCCTCACCTTAAGTGTAGCTAAGAATTACCAACCCGACGTTTTAAAGATAGTAGTTATCCTCTGTCCTCTCTTAGTATTACTAAGTGAAAGCCCTAGTTTGGTTTTGGATAATTGATGAAACCCTAGTACTAACCTCTATGCTAAGTGTGTGTAGACTTAATGAGGTTGACACATGCCAAGTGATGGAGCAAGTGATGATCATGGTGATGATGGTGATGATCACAAGGTGATCAAGTGCTCAACTTGGAAAAGAAGAAAGAGAAAAACAAAACCCTATGGAGATCAAAGCAAAGGTATTGCTTAGGGTTTTGGTTTTGGTGATCAAGACACCATAGAGGGTGTGATCACATTTAGGATAGATAGCCGTACTATAAAGAGGGGAATTCTTTGGCTAAGCGGTTATCAAGTGCCACTAGGTGTTATTGTTCATGTGCATGCATTTAGAACCTAGTGAGCTAACTTAACTCCTTCGAAGAAAAATGTTTGTGAAAATGCTAACACACGTGCACTCGTTGGTACACACGTTGTGGTGTTGGCACACTTTGAGAAGGAGGTGGAGTTTGAAAGGTAGAGAGAGGATGGGTTCCTCTCTCCCTCCCGCCGAGCTTGCGAGGAGGGATTCGGCGCTTTTCGAGAAAATGAAGTGCATATTTTCTATTGCGCCGGTGGGAATTTTGGAGAAGTCGCGGGAGTGTTTCTCGCTGAGGAACACTCACCGGACGCTGACTCAGAAGCACCGGACGCTGTTCCTGTGCGTCCGGTGAGCAGGCAGCCTGACTTGGATAGGGTTAGGCACCGGACGATAGGCACCGGACGCAGCTTGGAGCGTCCGGTGGTGTGCGTCCGGTGTGAGGAGGTTTTGCAAACCTCTCTGCGCATGAGTCCGGTGAGCACCGGACGCTCAGGGTGCGTCCGGTGGCTCGTGTCCGGTGACCCTGCGAGTTTGCGGAGCTCTCTGCGCATGAGTCCGGTGTGCACCGGACGCGTCCGGTGCCAACCTGCTCAGCGTCCGGTGCTCTGCAGGTTACCGTTAGACTCTGACACACGGCTGATGTTGGAGCACCGGACGCTGGTGTTGAGCGTCCGGTGCCCCTTTAAGAGCGTCCGGTGACCCCGAGTTAGACCCAGTGAGAGAGCCAACGGCTCTATTTGTTTGAGGGGTCTATAAATAGTTGTTGGCCGGCTTAGGGCTCATACTCTTGGCATTCTAACATACTTGATATCCTTGTGAGCCTAAGCAAACACCTCCCACTCATCTCCTTCATAGATTAAACATCTTTGTGAGATTGGGAGTGATTCCAAGTGCATTTGCTTGAGTGATTGCATCTAGTGGCACTTGGGGATCGTTCTAGCTGCGGTTTTCTTGTTACTCTTGGTGGTTGCCGCCACCTAGACGGCTTGGAGCTGCGGAGGAGGATTGGCACGAGTTGGTGATTGTTCGTGGCCATCTCCCGGTGATTGTGAGGGGTCTTGTACCTTTCCCGGCGGAGAGCCAAAAGGTAACTCTAGTGGATTGCTTGTGTCATTGAGTTACCTCACTTGTGGGTAGGTTCTTGTGGTGTCCTAGTGAGGACGAGGTTCGTGCTACACCTCTTAGCCACCAAACCACCAAGTGTTGGTCGACACAACGGGGACGTAGCGTGCCGGCAAGCACGTGAACCTCGGGAGAAAAATCTTGTGTCCCATTGTGTTTGTTGATTGGATTTCTCCCGGTGATTGGACTTCATAATATTGTGATTGGTTCATCCCCTCTACTCGGTGGTATAAAGTTCAAACACTCTCTCTTACTTTCTTGCAAACTAGAGTAGCTTACTTCTTGTACAGAAACTTTAGGTAGCTCTCTAGTGTAAGTAGAGACTTACCTCTTGTGTGCATAGTGATTATAGCAACTAGAATTGTTAGGTAGGTGGCTTGCAAACACCCCTTTAGAGCTAGAGCAAAAAGCTTCGCTTTGTTATTTACTAACCTTTTGCTCTAGTGGGTTTGTAGAATTTTTAAATAGGCTATTCATCCCCCCTCTAGCCATATTAGGACCTTTCACTAAGAAGTGTCATTAAGCATTTCGCCAAGGACTAGGTTTTGTGTGCATCTCTAGTGCTTGCGTTAAGAATTGCCGACAGTGATCCATAATGTTTTGGCCAAAAACACAATACTGAACACAACAGGAAGCGATCCGCGGGGTCCACAAAGCTACCTAACTAGGAGCTTGACCCTTGCAAGAGAATCCTTGCGAGTTACATGTAATCATGAACTAGCTAGGTTTACATGTAAACTAATTGCACAATTTATATATAATTTGCGAGACGAATCTTTTAAATCTAGCTAGTTCATAATTAAAAAATATTTATTAAATACAAACGAAAATGCTATGGTGTTAGTTTTATAAAAAAAATTTGGAACCAAACAAGGCGCTAGTTGTGCCCGTTGATTTATAAGTCCCATCACAATAACAACCCGTATTATATTTTGCTTGGCCTCCGTGATCTTGCTCTCGAATCTTCTCCTGCGCGCGCGAGCGATCACCAGTCTCCCCATATGCGTACGTCAATGCTGCACAGTGGCTGTACTCAGGATTCCGTCGTCACACGAGTAAACCGCCCGCCGCGATGCACGGCCTCCTCACGTGCCTAGCTTAGCTCCTGCCTCCTACACATGCATGAATTCTATGCGTGGGCAATGCATACATGACGCATGCAGACACACACCGTGAATGTACACACTACTGGCCGTTCATGCGAGAGAGAGAGAGAGAGAGTAGTTGAATTATCTATAAACAATGGCAGAAACGACAGGCGTTGCCAGCGACGCCGACGGTGTACCTGCCCGGCCGGCTCGGTCGTTTTTGGCCCGTCCACAGCCCACCACCGGCGCCGTTCGCGTCGGTGGCGATTCATTCCATCCAATGCCGCCGCACGCGGGCGCGCATCATCACTTCATCAGCAATTCTTCTCCCTGCTACCTTTCTTCTAGGATGCTCTCGAGCCTGCTAATTAAACATGCATATGTAGCTCTGGACAGATGCATGCGTGTTGTTACCAAATTTGACAACCCTCCCCCTCCTACTACCTATACTAGTTCCTTGCATCGCATATGCATGTAGAGCCAAAGAAACAAGTATATGGAGGAAGCTGACGAAGAGCACCATATAATATAATCAAACTAAACCCGGCCTAATGATGTGCATTGATGCCTTGGAATCAAATTTGTCCGTAGTGGAGGACAGGAGGAGGGGGGCCGGCTAAACTATTCTTGGATCGATCGGTGGACGGTTCTCAACAGTTTACTACTAGTCCTACATATACATATAATCAACTCAGCTCATGATTATTGTTAAATCATCTCCCAGAACGCTGCTGCAATGATTCATCAATGCTAGAGCTAGCTAGGTGGCGACTAATTTGGACACTATACTGTACTGCTGCATGCCTCCAATTATTACTTGAAGGGGAGCCCCACCAGGTTCTGTCTGCATTTTGGTGACATCATCCATGCTGATTGTTTAGGCATCTTTGGTTCATTTGCTCGTACATTTTTCAACTTTAGCCTTTAGGCGCCGGCAAGTAACTTTTTAGACTAGATGCAGTTTCACATTTCATCAGTCGATCGATCTTTCTGTAAAGGTTTGAGGAGGAAGAACGTCTGGTCGTCAGCAGGATACGGCCGGGATTATTGCGTGCTAACTTTTCGCCGGTTGATCGATCAGTGGTGGAAATGTGTGCTTGCTCTGCACCATGCATTACTTGCTTTCAGTACATGCATATGCCATGACGTTTACATTTTCTATTACTAATTAACGGAGAATAATTAAGGTCATTGTCTGATGATGTCTAGATTTCGCTCTACAAAAGTGAAGTATAGTTGCGTGTACCACATGATATTCCAATTGCAAGCCCCCCTTATTAATTAATAATAGAATGATGAGATATTCCAAGGCTACCTTTTCTTATGATTGCAGGATTATTGTGGAATTAACAGAGACTCATGTCGTTAGTGATGAGTGACGGCACTGGCATGTACAATGTTTTATCTCAGTAAAGAGAAGTTTAGGAGATCTGTGGCACTGGCATGTACAATGTTTTATTTCAGTAAAGAGAAGTTTAGGAGATCTGTTCAGTTCACTTGATTTGTGAGACCAGAGATCTAGTCGTAATCAGTTGCCATGAAAACGTCCTAACATAGGGTTTTGCTAGCTAAAGTGTAGCTTCAGGGAATCAGCGCTAAGATACTAAGTTTTCTATGCATGCATCCATTTATCTATCTGCGTCGGTGTCGGCAGTTTGATTTTTCTTCCTGTTTGTCGTCTGTCCAACCGATCGAGACGGTTAGCTAGATTAGGGTTCAAGATGCCGGCCTCACATGCCATCGATGATTGCTGAACAGTATTTTTCGATAAGGCCTTATCCGTCCATTTGTTTTCTTCCGGTTTACGTGTACAGATATATAAACAAATGAAGATACATATAATTAATTAAGTGAAAAACAGGTACGTTACGTAGGGTTTATTTCATGGGACAGTAAAGACAAACAAAGGAACAGCTAGCTAGCGCTAGCTAGCTTCTTCTTGGCCTACAGGGAGATCTAGCAATGCATGTCATAGACCGGCCGGCCTGTTACCCAAAGTATTCTAAACAAGCTTTCAGGCAATTTTAATTTGAGTTATAGGTGACTGAAATCTTGTACACCCATCAGTGTCATAACTCACACACACATCTTACCCGGTCCGCTAAACCACGGAGGAATAAAAGGGTGGGTACTGATGGTACTCGGCAAGATGCACAGAAGCACTCAATAAATTCGATGATACACTACTATAGAAATGGCATTTACAAAGCCATGCATTTCGATTGCTCAGAGGAAAAAAAAGGTTTTGATGGTACCATCATAGTAGGTCCAATGGCAATCTAGGCTTAAGAAAGAGTTGTGACTCTACCTATATGCCCAACGAAGGCCCCCCACACCGGAGCGAACAGGCTGTGAAGGGCCCAAGGAGGGGCGTCAGGCGCATCCACCAGTGCGCCCTAGGGACCACGGTGCCCTGGAGGAGGGGGCGTAGTCGCTACCGTCGCAACAGTCGCCATATCCGAGTTTCCATATGGAGTCTATTAGAGTTCGGATAGAGTTTGCTTAGTTATGGAATTAGAGTTTGTTAGTATGAAAGGGAGAATCCAATCCTACAAGGATCTCCCATAGGTTGCTTGGAGTCTAAGGCCTTGTTTAGTTCTAAATTTTTTTTGTAAAATAGAAACTGTAGCACTTTAGTTTGTATTTGTCAAATATTGTCCAATTATGGATTAACTAGAATATAGTAAAGAATTGACAATAACACAGATATGACTTGGTATAGCCCATTATCACTTTGGGGATACCCATCTCCATCTATCTGTTCATTGTAACATCCCAGATTTTTATGAAAACCAAAAATACGAACTTTTTAAAACTTTTCTTGTAATCTGGTGAAGCATATAGTTTTTAGATCTAAATCGATCCTAACCCGCTAACGAATCGTGGCATACATATAGATTTGTTTGTAGGCAAGTGCTTCTATTCGAGAGTCGTTTTGAGTTGGGTCTTGTTTAGGGTTTTGAGTTTCTTTTGGAGTGCACAAATCCGTAGCAAAGTCTTCTCGAATCTCCGTTGAGCCTATCTCAAAGGCGAAGTGAATCCCTTCTCAATCTTTCTGTTGGAGTACGTCGCAAAACTCCACCGGCAAATCCCCCTCAAATCTTTCGTCGAGTCCCATCTAAATCTTCTCTAGGTCTTATCTCAAAATCATCTAAATCAAAAGTGGGGAAATATCCTTTCTTTCTTGGGCTCCATTCCTTTTTCCCATTCTTTACCAGCAGGCCCAACTGAATTCCCCGTGCTCCTCCTGATCCGCTCGGCCCAGCCTGGGCGCCCTTCCCCCGCCGGCCCACCTCACGCATTCGGCCCGCCTCGCGCTCCCTCCCCACCGGCCCAGCTCGCTCCCTTCCCCCGCCGGCCCAAGGACCAGGCATGCGCGCGGCCCAGCTGGCCCAAGCCGCGGCACCCCAATCCCCTGGAGCCCTGGGGAGCGGCTGCTCCCAACCCCGACCCCAGGCCGCCGCCGTCAGCGCCAGGATGGGGAGCGTCCCCGCGCCCGCGCCTGCCCCTCCACCTCGGCGTTCGTGCCGATGCGCGCCACGCGTCCCATCATGGGCACGGACGCCCAGCAGCAGCCGCGCTCGCCCCGAAGCCCTAGCGCTCGCGAATAAAAGCAGCAGCAGCCGCTCGCCCTTCTTCTTCCCTGCACCGCCGCCGCCATGGAGCTTCATCCCTCGCCACCGTCGGCCGTGCGGAGCCCCGACCTCGCCCTTGCCTCGGCGCCTCGAAGCCCCTGCCCCGACGCGGAGACACCGGAGCCATGACGTCGCCCAAGGACCTCGCCACCAAGCAACAGCAGAACCGCGACGACGTCCTCACCGTGGTCGCTGCCGAAGCCCTCGACGCCGAGCCTTCGCCGAGCCCCGACCCCGCGACGCCGCGCCCAGCCCGGGTACTCTACCGTGGAGAGGAGCGCCACCGAGCCGCAACGCCGGTCTTCGACCGCGACCTCGCCTAGGAGCCCGACGGCGAGCTCCTCCCCGTGCTCGACGCGCCCCTGCTCCAGGCCGGGAGCAGCGCCACCATCGGCAACCGAGGCCCCGGCGTCCTCCGACCCCGTGACGTCGCGCGGACGCCACCGCCGCACCAGAGCCACGACCGCGCCGCGTCGGCCTCGGCCTCGCCCGCGACCTCGACGCCGTGGTCCTTCGCCAAGCACCGGGGCAGTGACGTCGACCTTCGTCCCAGCGAACCGCGAGCACGTCGCTCCTCCGCGTCGACCCCACCGTGTGCTGCTCCGAGCCCTCCACCACAACGCCGTCGTCTGCAACGCCATGGTCGCCACGTCTAGGAGCGACGCACCCGCGACCCCTTCGCCGAACGTGACCTGGGGGCACCATTGCCTCGGTCACCATCCGTGCAGCAGCAGGCGTCCGCCACCTTCCTCGTGTTCGGCAAGGTCGAAACCCCCACTTTAAACCCTAGTCAACGTTGCCAAATCTCCTTCATATTATATCATATTTGTTCATACATCATTTCGTTATCTATCACCTGATCATGATCATACATCTCCGATCTCGTTTAATATATGATCTATCTTTATCCATGCCTGTGCCGTGCCTTCGTGCCGGTCTAATTGATATATTTATCTATCTCTATCTTGTGCCATGGAAATGTGCTACTCCGAGTCGTCATTGTGTCCTTGTGTTGTCAATGGTCGAGTCATGATTCTTTATGTGTTTGTCGTTGTCTGTGGACCGTGCCGTCGAGCCGGTTGAGAGGGTGATGTGTTGAGCGTTGCGATCGCGAGTTTGTCTCGCCATGGCTGTAATGCCAAGCATGTTCCTTCTCTCGTGTTATCGTTGTTCTTGTGTTATTGCCTGAGGGCCGAGCCTTCGAGCAGGTTAGGGAAATGGTAGTGTGTTCGATCATTTCGATCGTGGGTTCGTCCCGCCGTGATCGCGATGCCGAGCGTAACTCATTCCCTGTGTTTAGTTGACTTTGTTGCGCTACGGTCGTTAGCTCCTATTCTCGTCCCTCGGACGTGGTCATCGTGGACTCGATGTCGTTAACGACGCGGTTCCTACCCGCACACCCGAGACCTAAATGACCTAGTCGAGTGGGATACGAATTAGGGGACCACCTTCGTGGAACAGTCGGAAGCCAACTCGTTAGGTGAAGCTCATGGTCGCGAGACGCCTCGCCATGGCCATCGAGCCTATCCTATTTTTTTTCTCGCATGATTATCTTATCTGTCTCGTATGCTTATGCCACCTAGACCCGGGCATTTCCCGTAGTTCCCGCGGTGACAATCGCATCGCCTAGAACTATAGGAATGACCCTGTGCCGATTCAGAAGCACCTAGGTCGAGAAGTGTTATGAGTTGGAGTAGATCGTGGGGTCGTACCCTTTTATCCAACTGTCGTTTGTTCCATGGTGAGTTGGTTGAAAGAGTGTGATTTGTTCTTCTTCTCTCTTGTTCTCAATCCCGTCGATCCAGTAAGATGTGGATTAAGCCCCTTTTGCTTGTTTGATGTTTTGTTTCCAATCCCGCGATTCCCGCCGTTGCTATAGCGAGCGGATCAAAGGAAGGTGAATTTCGTGTCTCTTCCCGCCTTTTTGGTTCTTCATGCTTAAACTCTGGTATGCTTGTACCTATTCGACTGTAGCATTTCTTTGGTTCTCGCGGTGACAACCGCACTGCTAAGAACCCTAGGGATGTCATAGTGCATTTAGTGCACCTAGGTTGTGGTACCCTACAAGTGGTTTGAGTACTCGTGTTCCTTGTGTGTCACACTTTCTAATCCCCCGTCTCTTACCATGGCGAGTGGATGGGAAGAAGTAGACCACTCCCCTTTTCTTCTCTCCTTGTTCCACCCTCTCTTGGCTCTCGCCAACTACAATGGCGTATGGATTGAGAGAGACCGGAACTTCGCGTGCTCATAGTCTTTTCGATTCCTGTCGATCTCCGTGACGCTTGGATCGAAGAGCCACTAGCTATGGTGTTTGCTTATGATAAGTTAGGGTCTAAGCCAATTATTAAAGTCGTACAGGTTGACTTAGTCGACCCAGGAAGTACCGGCTAGGCTAAGACTCCAGCTTGTACTTAGTGAACAACCATTCCCATTTCTTTTAGCCCAGAGATCGGACATCCGCCGAGAGGGCTAAGCCGTTTTCCTTTCGTTGCTCTTTTAGTGTAGTTGATCCTCAGTGTCATGTCGTCTCTTTTCGTAGTCTTTCGAGGTCTAGTGGTTTGATTGTTTCGCCTTGTTTGTCGCTTTCGAGGTAGTCGCTTCGAGGTTAGCGTTGATCGGACCAGGACCAGTTGAAGGAAGAACATGCGGAAAGGAGGATCTTGGATGAGTACAACTACAAGGGAACTGAGGATCTTGGAAATGACATTCAACAGGTGCCACGTCCCACCCAACCTCGTAGAATCCTATTAGACATGCAATATGTAGATGCTAGTGCTTTACTTTTATGCAAATGAATTGAGATAGGTTGCATGGTAGAAATGCTTGTGAGCCATTGCCTTGTTGCAACCTATAACCCTCGCACACCCGCTGTTAGGTTAGACGCTTGCAAACTACTTGCTACTGCTTCTACTACGCATTATATCTGTGATGTGATGCATTGTGGAGGATTGGATGTGAGTGGATCAGGCACGTGGTGCCGATAACTGGTTAAGAAATGGATAATGGATTTGGGGAGATCTTGGCGTGTGTCTTGGGTGTGTGGTGAGGGTCGAGTCGACCGAGCAGGATCTACGACGAGTCTTGGGGCAAGTCTTGCCGGGGGACGCTACCTGGACGTTCTCCACGAGAGATACCTGTGGCGGGTACATGTGACAGGGAGAGGTCCCGGAGTGGAGTGTCTTCGTGGGACGAAGCACCGGGATGGGAGGTGCTGTTTAGCACGGGGTAATCGGATGTCCCGTCGAGCGGGGCATCGGTTGGCCCCTCGTGAAGATGTCCTGTTCGGTCACCCTAAGGACTGAGATGTTCTGAGAACCGCTTCGTAGGAAGCCTTGCACCCCACTCGCTCTTATGGGGAGGAGACGGATGTACGACCAGTTAGGGCGGTGCCACTACTACTAGGTTGATGGTAGACAGTGTAGGGAGGTATGGGCATGAGGACCCACACCCTCCTAAGACAGCGTAGTGACCTTTGGGGGCCCGGTACTACGCCTCACAGTCTCAGCGTACCGGTGGTACTCCGGTATGGTCCCAGTTCTGAGTGGTAGGGTGGCATCGTACTTAGTTGGAAGGCAGCCCGGCATCAGCCTAGGTGGGGCGCACCACCGATGATGGTGATCTTGTGGTTAGTGCAAACCTCTGCAGAGTTTCTGGTTGATCGATCGATACATATGCCGTTTACGGCTATGGACCTTTCCTATGTTTCCGCTTCACTTGACTAGAGAGAGGAGTCCCTTCTACCTTCCCCTGGGTTTGTGTTGGATCCGGCGTTGGCCGTTGAGGCAAGGCACGAGCGGGAGTCGTACTTGCCGCCTAGAGAGTGAGAGTGTGGTGAGATGTGTGTGATGGGATGGATGGATGGATGTGTGGATGAGATGGAATAAAACTTGATGAATTATTATTATAAAATATTGATGAACTTGCATAGAAAAAACTACAGCTATACATAGGCCTCTTGATATACCCTTTGCATTTCCACCTACCACAAAGCTTACGCAAAAGCATAGGGTGGGAGCCAGTGGCCAGTACAAATCGTACTGAAAATTGTTTAGCAGGTTTTGAACGTGGTCCATGACGATGACTACGGAGAATAGAAGGATTAGGTGGTCTCGTTCCTGCGCTCAAGTTTGGTTCGGAGATGAAGGCTACGCCCGCTGATCAACTACGCCGACTCTGATGATTGCCCGTGAAGGAGGAGCCTTCACCGCTAACGCGCTGCATCGACTCTGATAAAGACCCGTGTGTGTTTCCGCTAGAAAAACGATTTAATAGGCTTATTGACCAAGAGTTGTAAAGTAAATGTGTTGTAATTTTGTTTCTCACGATGTATGATTATGATAACGACTGATATATGATAATGAGATGGTTCAAATTTTGAATTATCACATTATAATTCGAATCTGTGGATTTTTCCCTTTTTGGAAAAATCTAGGTCGTTTCATTCATCTTGGTGATCTCCATCTACATGATTCAAGTACGCCATCCTCCAGTAATGAGTCCACCAAGACTAGCTATCACTAAAGCAAGGTAGTAAATTAAAATTACATGGTCGTAGATAGGATCATCATAGTGTGGCATGCAAGCCATTACATCAAATGGACAATATCTATGTGGCTCTGGCCATATTGTCATGGTCATGACATGCAAGCCATAAATTTATTACATACATGCATGCATCACATACACATAAGGGCTATACCAGTCATGAATCCCTGCAAAATAGACTTAACCGATTCTGACGTCTAAACTTAAACCGCCAAAAACTCCACCTTCCTGCCCCTTTTTAGCAATTCTAATTTTTCGAAGCCTAGCAAAGCGGGGGAGAATCAGATGTAAAACTTTTTTCTCTATGATTTTAGTTTAGAAATTGTCTTAATCCAAGTTACTGATTAAAAATTATGGTTGTTTTACCGAACAACACTTTTCTCGACAATCCGACGCCTGGTAGTAGATCCCATCTACCACTGCCGTGCATCATATGTGCTCGGCACTTGACCTAGGATTCAATTAGATCAATCTGATTGATCTCTATCTTGCTATGACTTGGTTTACATGTATCACTTAACTTGAATGGTGGAATTCCGACCGGTACGAGTAGATCGTTACAATACCAACACGATAAGACCATAAACCTGTCGACGAAAGCTAGTCGGCAGTCTGCCTTGGGGTATACCCACGACAGTAGTTTATCGGTAGACGGTGCGCAAGCTACGAACTTGATGGTGACGCAAGACACGGACAAGCTTTTTATCCAGGTTCGGCCGCCGTGTGGCCGTAATACCTACGTCCTGCATCTTGTATTGATTTGTGTTGAGAGAATAATGTGTCCTAGGGGGGTCCCTTGCCCCTCCTTATATAGTCCGGAGGGCAGGGTTACAGATCTAGAAACTAATCCTAGTCGGTTACAATTGCCATAGATAGTTTGATATCAATTCCTATTCTAACCAACTGGAATCCTGCTTGATCTCCACGTCTTGTTTCCTTGCGCGAAACTCTGAGCAGTCGGATCAAGCCTCGAACTTGTCTTGTAATGGGCCAAGCCTCCTGGCCCAAGTCTAGCCGTAAGGGTATAGGGGTTTATACCCCCACAGCTAGTCCCCGAGCAGTATGTATTGTGATGTAACACACCGTTCTGAGCTTCTTCGACCACTGAGGCTTAGACGTCTTCGATCAGCATGAAAGTCGCCCAAACAGTTGCGACGGTATTTTGACTAACTCAAAAGACAGTTGATCAACATTGACATTGAAGAAGCAGGTTGTTCGAAGAATGCATGGTGCTCTTAATTAAAAAAAATTCTTTCCTGGTGAAGTGTGCCCACTTTACTTTTCTTGAAAAGTACAGCCTTTTGAAAAACAAGCATATTCACCGCAAGGTGAAGGGTGCCCACTTAGTCCCCGAGCCTGGTAGTAGGTGACGTAGGCACGTGGTGCCAGGGTCAAAAGAAAAGTCCTCAAAGAAATCCTGAAACTGAGATGCATCGCCAGATGCATCGTACCGATGTAGTCCCCGAGCTTGCTGGAAGGCGAAGTATGAGCTTTGTAGCAAGGTCTAAAAAATTAAAATTATCCAGTCCCTGAGCATATCATGCTCGTTTGCCATCGTATAGACTAATCGACCAGTCCCCGAGCATATAACGCTTGGTGGTCGGTACAGTCCCCGAATATTTCAAATTGTGGGCTGGTCGACCAGTCCCCGAGCGTATAGTGCTCAGATTGGTCGGTGCAGTCCCCAAGTTTTCAAACTGGCAGACTGGTCGACCAGTCCCCGAGCGTATAGTGCTCGGTGGTCGGTGCAATCCCCAGGATCTCCAAACTAGCAAACTGGTTGACCAGTCCCCGAGCGTATAGTGCTCGGTGGTCGGTGCAGTCTCCAGGAATATCAGTCCTCCACCAATTCTTCCTGTTATTTTGAAAAAAGCATCTTGCCACATTAATGTGTGATGTGACGAGGCATCCTGGCGTATTGTCAGATGGCTGCGTGAAAAGGTGCGCCTGGTAACTGTGCAGCCGCTCTTTGCGCGGATCAAGAAAAGGAAACCATCAATTATATAAAAAAGCCACCGTATTTACTACCGGTAATTGTTGAAAACCGAAACGCCGCATCCGCCGCTGGGCTCGCGCACTTCCCAAGAATACAGGAAGTGGGAGGGGTGGAGCCGTTGCTTATAAAAGCTTGACATTACCCCCGTAATCTTTACCCCGCCTTTGCCTTCGAGCTTTCCATTCTTGCCTTTCCTGCCTTCTGCAATCACCACCAGTTCTCCCAGCTCGCAGTCGTTCTCTCAGCATCAATGGTGAAGAGTGACTCCAAGAAGAGGGCCGAGCTGATGGCGAAAGAGTGGAAGAAGTCCCGGAGCAGCGCGAGGTCCCTCAACGACCTCATCGGCATGGGGCTGCTTCACAGCCAGGAGCTCGGCGGCTGGAGGGCGCCGGAAGGGGAGAGCTACCCCGACCCTCGTGCCGGTGGGATCGTGGTTTTCGAAGATTTTTTCAAGAGGGGCTTTGAGATTCCTGTCCACCCTTTTCTCCAGGGTCTTCTTCTTTACTATAAGATCGGGATCTGCAATCTGCACCCGAACTCCATTCTTCTTATCTCTACCTTCATCCATCTGTGTGAGGCCTATGTTGGAATAGAGCCGCACTTCGATCTTTTTCGCTACCTTTTTTGTTTTAGGAAGAAAGGAGCAGTTGGAGGCTCCAAGATTGCAGGTGGAGTATACCTCAATCCTGCGTGACGGGATGAAGAACCGGTATCTCAACTGCCCATGGAATACTTCTCTCACCGAATGGTACAAGAAGTGGTTCTATGTCAAGGAAGAGCCGGGCAGCTCCACGTTCTGCGACGTGGGCTACATTCCCGAGAAGAGGGTCAGCTGGACAGACCGCCCGATGTTCGCTGGTCAGGTGGAGGACCTGATGAAGCTGATTGACTGGTCCCGCTTAGACGGGCCAGGAGTTGTCGGTAACTTTATTTGTCGCCGTGTGATGCCCTGCCAGAAGAGGGTTCACTTGGCATACGAATACGCGGGGAGCCAGGACCCGACCAGGATGAGTCCTGAAGTCTTGGAGAAGGCGGAAGTGCAACAGCTGTTGAACGAGTTGTTCAACTTTGCAGACGACAACGTTGTTCGAAGAGGTGATCGGATGCAGGCCTTCAAGCTGGGGCGACCAGCTCCTAAGGTAATAGTACTGACTAAATTTACTTTCTGAGTACTTGTTGTCCCAGTTGTTGACTTGTCTTTGATTCTACTGCAGATTAGAGACGTTGACCGGTGCGCAGTGTACATATCGCTGGCACCCAGTATGGAGAATGCTGTGGGGATGGACCCGCCAGAGGACGACGCTGCTCGGTGTCCTCAGTACACTAGCAGCGAGGAGGAGCAGAACCGTCCCGCCCCGACCACCGAAGATAGAGTGGCGGGGAAAAGGCACTGGTGGCGGATCCGTCTCTGGCAGAGGCGTTGCCAGCGGAGAGCAGCCAAGCGCCGAAGCGCCGTCGGCTCGTCAGGATCACTGATGACGAGGAGGAGGAGGAGGAGGCGCCTTCCTTGGTCCGGAGGCCACGCAGTCGCCCGGATGTCGCGCCGACCACTGGCGACCGAGTGACCAGTGACCCTCCTGCCCCTCACACCGAGCCAACTCGTCTTGGGGCGGCCGAGGCGGCAGCCGCGACCGGCAGGACCAGGAGGAGGGTTTTTATGGCGACGCACAGGCGCTCCGATCTGTAAGTAGAGAGAATTTCTTCTTGACACTTTTCCATATTATTATTGCTTTTGCGTTGGTTACCGCAGTGTTTGACATTGGTAAGATGCCATGTATCTGTTACTGCGGCGTCTGACGTCGATCCCGACCACGTCGCCGGCGGAGGAGAGCCGAGCCGGCGGCTGTCGTTGAGGACGTCGCGCAGCAGACTGCACAGGAACAGCCCGAGGAGCAGCCCGCGGCGACGATCGCAGCTGAGAGTGCTGTGGAGTAAACAGCTCCGGCGAAGACCTAGGCGAACACCCCTGTAGGGGATGAAGAGGCTGCGAGGGTGCCTCCCCCGAGCAGGGCTGCAGAGGAGGAGGACAGAGTTCCAAGTCCCCCACCTGCTGAAGAAAGGATGGTCCCAACCCCGCCCCGAGCAGGGCCCTCTTCACCGGTAAACTCCCCTGGCCGAGATCAGGGTCCATTGATGCCTGCGACCGCGGCCAGGGGTAGTGCGGAGGGCGAGGAGACCCAGACGGCCTCCGACGATGAAGTGGAAGAGATCCAAGGTCGTCCCCAAGATGGTCGCCAGCACGTTTACGTGTGGCGCCAACGTGGGGACCACTTCATTGGTCATGAAGAACTCGCGGAGACGGAGGAGGCCGCGAGGGTAGAGCGCGCAGCGAAGCGGCTCGTGGACGAGGTTAAGGTAAGTAGTCTTCACGACTGCTTGAAGTTTATATGCATTGTTCCTGGATTCAGCATGTATTATTCTTGTAGGGCACAATGAAAACGGCGAAGTACCAGAAAAGGTGCTTCGACCAAATTGAGGGCATTGTGGCCGAGAACAAGGCCCTGTCCGCAGAGGTGGACCGGCTTTAGTTGGAGGCCGAGGAGAAGACGTCCGAGATGGGTGCTCAGGAAGAGCGCCTGCTCGACCTCAATCGGCGATTGGCTGACCAGGATCGGCAAAGGAGAGGTCGGTCATATATTTCGAGCAGCTGTTTGTAGCCACGTAGTCATTTTTATTGACCAGAAATTGCTCTTGCAGACTTAGAGGAGGAGGTTGCACGCCTCCGACAAGAAAAGGAGAGGCTCGACCAGGAGCTTACCGGGGCGCTGGAGACCGGACGCCGAGCTGGCGAGGAGCTGAGCAGCAGGAATCGGGAGTTGTCTGGTGAGAATCGTTCTATCCCTTTTTCGTTTGACTGCCCAACGTTCCGTTTCTTGTTTGTGAACTAACCCCCTGCTTGGTTTACAGTACTCAGGGTGAATACTAAGAAACACTTGGACGAGCTGATCAAGGACCGGGACTCCTGGAAGGCCAATTACATTAAGCTTTGTAAAGGAGTGGCCCCGGTTCTTGACTTGATTAGCCCCGAGCTCCCTGAAGACCAGCCTCGTGCGCCGAAGCTGACGCCAGTCGAGAAGGCGCAACGGGCGTGGGACTGGCTCCAGCAGTTCATCAAGGACGCCAGGGAATTCGCCGGTGCGCACGTCCTCAGCATGGTGCGCGCCCACTATCCTCTCGTCGACCTGTCCAGACTGGAAGGGGGTATCCGAAGGAGGTTGGTCCGCAGAAGGCAAATGACCTTCGTGTTGGTTTGCTTGACCTGTCGTCGACAGTGATCGGTGACATCAACCTCTGCGGGACGGCAACTCCCCTCGACCAGCCCAGGTCAGATAAGTCGGCCAAAGAGTTGTCGGGAGCGTCCTTTGCCGGAGATGGGCGGTCGACGCCTGCGGTCTTGACCAGCCAGGCGCCGGTGGCCCCGACCCCTTCGACTGAGCAGCAAGGCCGAGCGGGTGATCAGCCCGAGCAATAGGCCTGTAGGGTAGTCTGTAGGAATAGACTAGGGACCGCCCAGAGGGGTGTTTATTGTAAACTCTGTATACAAAGTTTGTAATAAAGTTTGATTTGTCATGACCATGCTTCTGAGCGCTGTAACATTGTCTGAGTGATGTATCACTGATTCGAGTTAATAACTCTTAAGGACTTTTATCCTAAAGGCGGTTGATGCACTTTGTCGAAAGCTCTGCATATAAAAGAAGTACATAGCAAGAACGAAAAAATTTTATTAATGCTGATCACAAGAAATTTACAAACGAAATGTTCTGGAACTTATGGGTAAAAACGCCGCAGGTTATTTATGTGCCAAGAGTTAGGCAGACGTGTTCCGTCTGGGTACGCCAGTCTGTAAGATGTAGGGCGTGTCACTTCTGCGACCATGAAGGGTCCTTCCCAAGGTGTGGATAACTTGTGCGTTCCTTCTTGGCTTGTTTTCCACTTGAGTACAAGATCACCTACCACGAAGGAACGGTCTTTGACGTTCCTGTTGTGATACCTCCGGATAGCTTCGAGATACTTTGCTGTTCGGAGGCATGAGAGTAAGTGCTTTTCTTCCGTGCAGTTGATTTCGAGCTCCTTGGCGATGTCAGCCGAAGACTGGTCGAAGTTTTCGACTCTTGGAGATCCAAAGGTTATGTCGGACGAAAGTATTGCCTCGGTGCCGTAAACCATGAAGTAGGGTGACACACCCGTGTTGCGACTAGACTGTGTTCGAAGACCCCAGACCACGGCTGGTAACTCTTTCATCCATCATCCTGGTGCTCTATCGTTCTCTGTGTACAACCTTTTCTTCAAAGCATCGATAATCATTCCGTTTGCTCGCTCTACTTGACCGTTGGCCCGTGGGTGAGCTACTGACACATACTTTACGACTATGCCCCTGTCATCGCAGAAGTCCCAAAATGTAGTGCCAGTGAACTGAGTGCCCAGGTCGGTAATTATGCTGTTGGGAACCCCATATCTGTGTATGATTTGGTTGAGGAATTCCACAGCCTTCTCGGAGGTTGATTTGACCAATGTACTCGATCCACTTCGAGAATTTGTCGATTAACACGAAGACGAACTTGAAGTTGCCGGGGGCCGGCTTAAACGGCCCGATCATGTCCAGGCCCCAACGGGCGAAAGGCCAGGATAACGGGATAGTTTGAATCTCGTGAGCAGGCACGTGAGTCCTCCTGGCGAAGAACTGGCATCCTTCGCAATGTCAGACTAGTTTCTCGGCGTCGGCGACCGCAATTGGCCAGTAGAAACCTGCTCGGAAGGCTTTCCCGACCAGTGTTCTGGAGGCCGTGTGGTTGCCGCAGGACCCGGCGTGTATGTCATCTAAGAGCTTGACGCCGTCATCCTGGGATATGCATTTGAGCAGTACTTCGGAACTTGTGTTCTTTCGCATAAGTTTGCCATCCACCAGTACGTAATTCTTGGATCGTCGAATGAGGCGCTCATTCTCCATTTTATCCTGAAAGCCCAATCCGTCCGATATATACCTGATGAAAGGGGCGCGCCAGTCATGGCTGCTAGTTGTCGGAGTGGTGTCGTCTATGAGCATTGCCTCATTAGTTTGCTTTTTGATTAGGTATGTGCCCACACTTGGCGCGTGGATGTCCTAAACGAAAACGCCTTGCGGGATCTGGGCCCGAGATGACCCTAACTTTGACAGCGCATCCGCTGCCTAGTTCTTATCCCGGACCACGTGGATGTATTCTATGCCGTAGAAATTGGATTCCCATTTGCGAATTTCTTTACAATAGAGGTCCATCTTCTCGTGGGTTGTGTCCCATTCCTTGTTTAGTTGGTTGATGACTAGAGCAGAGTCGCCGTGGACGTAGAGGCGTTTGACTCCCAGTTCGACGGCCATTCGTATGCCATATAGGCATGCTTCGTATTCGGCGACATTGTTCGACGCTGGGAAGAGGATCCTAAGGACGTAGCGCAGCTTGTCCTTGTTGGGCGACACAAAGAGTATCCCGCCGTTGGCACCATTGATGTTTAAGGACCTGTCGAAGAACATCGACTAGTGGTCGGGGTGTCAGTAACGGAGGGCTCGTTGAGATCCGTCCACTCTGCAATGAAGTCAACCAGGGCCTGAGACTTGACGGTGGTGCGGCTCTAGAAATCCAGGGAGAATGGGCATAATTCCATTGCCCATTTTACAATCCTGTCGTTGGCGTCCTTGTTGCGCTAAATGTCCCCGAGAGGGAAACTGGTGGTTACCAAGACCCGATGACCGTCGAAGTAATGCTTTAGCTTCCTTGACGTTATTAAGATGGCGTATATGAGTTTTTGTATCTATGGGTACCTGGTCTTAGACTCGTTTAAGACTTCGCTTATGAAATAAACAGGTCTCTGAACCTTGTACACGTGGCCTGGCTCGTCCCGTTCGACCACCATTGCCGTGGAGACAACCCTGTCGGTTGCTGCTATGTAAAGGAGCAGGTCTTCGTTGGGTTGAGGCGCTGTGAGAACAGGTGGCGAAGTGAGAAAGGTTTTGAGCTGGGTGAACGCAGCGTCGGCTTCCTCTGTCCAGGAGAATTTTTCTGACGCCTTTAGGAGCTTGAAGAAGGGGAGGCCTTTTTCTCTCAGTCTGGAAATAAAACGGCTGAGAGCAACCATGCATCCAGTGAGCTTTTGAATATCCTTGACATTCTTGGGTGGTCGCATATCGAGCACTGCTTTTACTTTTGAGGGATTCAGCTGTATGCCGTCGCGGCTGACGACGTTGCCGAGCAGTAGACCGGAGGGGACCCCGAAGATTTTGGGGTTAAGCTTCCACTTGTATTTATTTAGTGCCTTGAAAGTTCAGTCTAGGTTGTCGATTAGAGTGCTCGCGTCCTTTGTTTTGACGACGACGTCATCTACATAAGCCTCGACGAGGTCATCGCGAATCTCGTCGTGGAGGCATTGCTGGATGGCCAGTTGATAGGTGGCTCCAGCGTTTTTGAGTCCAAAGGACATGGTCGTGTAGCAATACGCGCCGAAAGGGGTGATAAAAGATGTTTTGATCTGGTCGTCTTCCTTTAGCGAGATCTGGTGATAACCAGAGTAGCAGTCTAGAAAAGAGAGGAGTTCGCATCCGGCCGTTGAGTCGACCACCTCGTCGATGCGAGGGAGACCGAAAGGATCTTTAGGACAGTGTTTATTGAGATCAGTGTAATCAACGCACATTCTCCATTCATTATTCTTTTTGCGTACAAGAACTGGATGGGCGAACCAATCGGGATGATACACTTCTTTAATAAATTTGGCTGCTAGAAGCCGTGTTATTTCTATCCTAATAGCCTCCTTTTTGTCACGAGCGAACCGTCGCAACTTTTGCTTGATGGGTCTTGCTGTCTTCGAGATGTTTAAGGAGTGCTCGATCAGGTTTTGTGGGACGCCGGGCATGTCTGCGGGTTTCCATGCGAAAACGCTCACGTTGTCCCTTAGAAACCTGACGAGGGCATCTTCCTATTTAGGGTCCAGGTTGGCCCCGATGAGGGCCGTCTTCTCGGGGCTGCCGTCGACCAGCTGTACTTCCTTGTGCTCTTTGGACTTTGAATTCTTCCTTGCAGTCTCCTGCTCGGGTAGGTGGAGCTGGTCGGCTAAGACCTGTGCAGCTTGGGCTACTGTTTCTGCCATGTGGATTGAAAGATCAATTGCTTCGGTGATCTTGAAGCTTTCCTCCTCGCAAGTGTATGCGGTGTAGACATTGCCCCTGACAGTTAGGACGCCCTTCTCGGTATGCATTTTGAGGACCAGGTACGAGTAGTGTGGAACTGCCATGAACTTTGTCAGCGATGGTCGGCCCAGTATTGCATGGTAAGTTCCATCAAAGTCAGCGACCACAAAGTTGATGAACTCTGTTCAAAAGTGGTCGGATGTTCCAAACTGGACAGGCAGTGTTATCTGTCCGAGGGGTACTGAACTTTGACCTGGCAGGACTCCCTAGAATTGAGCGTCGTAGGGCTTTAGCTGTGCTGGGGTTATCTTGAGAGCAGGCAAGCTATTGCAAAAGAGGATGTCAATGGAGCTTCCCCCGTCGACGAGCACGCGCTCGAATCTGATGTTGTTGATGCAAGGATCCAAGATTAGAGGGAAACGTCATGGCTCCGGGATGGCGGCCCACTAATCCTTCCTGCTGAAGGAGATTTCCCTGTGCGACCAGGGGGGAAATTTCGGATCGGCAACCAGACCATCCGTGCTGTCCACATTGAGGCAGGCTCTCTTTAGGAGCTTTCTCTCTCGCTTAGACTCGATGGAAACTTTGCCTCCGAAGATACAGTGGACCACGTCAGTGGGGTTGACATACTGGTGTCGCGGGTCCCTGTCCTGATCCTCATCTTCATCTTCGTGATCGCGCCCTTCCTGTTTCCCGTTTTTCTTGGTGGGATCGTCTTGAGCAGCCCGCCGCGTGTATATGCTTTTGAGGACACGACATTCTTCCATCGTGTGATTAGACTTAGGGTGGAGTTGGCATGGTCCCTTCAACGTCTTGTTGTAATCTTCCTGGTAGTCCCGTCGCCCGTTGGGACGCTTGACCGTATTCACCTCGTGGTCGTGGTCGCGAGGGCGCTTACCCCGGAAGTCATCACGATTGTCACGCCACCTATCCCAACCTTCTCTGTGGTCGTGGTCGCAAGGGCGCTTGCCCCTGAAGTCATCACGATTGTCATGCCGCCTATCCCAACCTTCTCTGTGGTCGTGGTTGTCGGGACGACGATGGTTCCTGTTGTCGAAACGACCACGACTGTCGTCTCGTCGAGGAGGCTGGTCGTGACCTCTCGCATCGTCCCGGATGAGCTTTCTGCATCATCAGCATCGGCGTAATTTTTGGCCGTGGCAAGGAGCTCGGCCATCGTCGTTGGCCTTTTACGTAGTAGCTTGCTTCTCAGTGCTTCGTGGAAGCGTAACCCTTTGATGAAAGCAGATATGGCTTCGTCGTGAGAAATTTTCGGGATTTTGAGACGCATATCCGAGAATCGTAAGATGTAATCGTGCAGAGGCTCGTTTGTCCTGTCCCTTACCCTTTCGAGGTCGTACTTGTTCCCAGGCTGCTCGCAGGTAGCGATGAAATTGTCGATAAACGCTTGGCGCAGTTCTTCCCAAGAGTCGAAAGAGTCTTCGGGCAGGCCCAGGTGAAAGGTCCTTGTTTGGTTTTGGTAATTGAGTGACAACTTAGATGGACTAATAGTGTTTATGTGAGATACACAGGAGATTAGTCCACAGGTGATGATGGAGGAGCTCATTGCATATGAGACATGACATGGAGTCATGTGACCAAGGTGGAGAAGATCAAGATGAGGCTTGGCTTGATGGACCGGTTGCAAGAGTGAAGGGCAAGTCGGAGGCTTTGAAGCGAGGGACCGCGTGTGACGGTGAAGCTTGAGCAAGACTTGACGCCGATGGACCGAGGTAACGGTGAAGAGCAAGTGAGGTCAAGATCGATGAACCAATACGGTCACGTGATGATATGATGTGGATCATATCATTTGGTGATTGGTTGGTGCATGTGTTGCATCAACATTGGAGGAGATGGAATGGAAAGCGCAAGGCAAAGGTATAACCTAGGGCATTTCCATTTCACCGGTCATAGGTGTGTAGAGAAGTTTGTGACCGGATTTAGGATAGATGGCCGTACTATCAAGAGGGGCAAACTTGTTTGCATATCGGCCATCTAGTGCCACTTGAGAGATCTAACTTTGCATTTGTGTTAGGATCGAGTGGCGTGGCAAGTTGAGAGGCTAACTCCTTTGGGAAATTGTTTGTGAAAATGCTAACACACGTGCACTTGGTGGTTCACACTTGGTGGTGTTGGCACATTTTCAAAGGAGGTGTTTTTCCTAGGGTTGAGAGGTGCTTTTGAGAAAAATAAGAGTATATTTTCTATTGCGCCGGTGGGAAATTTGGTGAAGTCGCGGGAGTGTTTTTCTCTCTGAGAAACACTCACCGGACGCTGAGTGCGGAGGCACCGGACGCTGGCCTCAGCGTCCGGTGTGCTTGACCCTGCTAGGGTTAAGCACCGGACGCACTCTGAGAGCGTCCGGTGGTAAGCGTCCGGTGTGAGGGGTTTTTGCAACCCTCTCTGCGCACGAGTCCGGTGAGCACCGGACCGTCCGGTGCCCAGCGTCCGGTGAGGTCGCGAGTTTGACACCCTCTCTGCGCACGAGTCCGATGAGCACCGGACCGTCCGGTGTGGACTTGCAGAGCGTCCGGTGGTGCTGAGCAGGCACACGTGCGCAGTAGCCTTTGGCGGCAACGGTCGAGTTCAAACGGCTAGTGGCACGTGGCGGTCAGCTGAGCACCGGACGCTAGGTGTGGAGCGTCCGGTGGCTCCCTGTGAGCGTCCGGTGCCCACGTGTTTTGCCCAGTGAAGGGGCAACGGCTAGTTTAGCCCTTGGGGCTATAAATAGGAGTGGTGGCCGGCCCTGGCCGGGGCTGAGCACCCTTGGGAATTAGTGTCCATGCTTGGGGAGTGCTAGTGAAGCCTTTAACTCACATATGCTTGATAGTGATCATCCGATTGTGTGAGTGAGCGATTCTAGTGCGTTGCATTGAGAGATTGCATTGAGTGGCACTAGGTGTTCGTGTTGCAAGCCGGTGGTGCTTGTTACTCTTGGAGGTTGCCACCTCCTAGACGGCTTGGTGGCTTGTGACTCCGTCAAAGCACGCAAGCAGATTGTGCGGTGCTCCGGAGAAGAGATTGTGAGGGGTACGGTGCTCACCCCGCGGGGATCGCGAAGAGCAACTCTAGTGGATTGCTTGTGGCTTGGAGGATCCTCATCTTGAGAGTGGATGTGCGGCACCCACTGAGGGTTTGGCTTTGGAATGCCAATTAGCTCGTGATCCATCAAGTGGGTGTATCGCCACAACGAGGACGTAGCTTGGTGGCAACCAAGTGAACCTCGGTAAAAATCACCGTGTCAACATTGTCTACTCTTCTCGGTGGTTTGCATTCGCTATACACGAGCTTGTATTTACATTCTTTATATACTTGTGCTTGTGTAGTTGCTCTTGTAATTAGTTAGCTTGTGTAGCTTGCTAGTTACCTTCTTGCTTGTGTAGCTAGAAGTAGTTCCTTTGGGTGGCTAATTCGGTTTGTGTAACCTTGTTAGTCACATTGCTTAGTTTGTGTAGCTAAGTAAGTTGCGCTCTCTAATTTGGCATTAGTTGCCTTGTTATTGAGCTTGCTAGTGAGCTTAGGCTTTGTGCGCTTTGCCTCACTAGTTTGTGTAGGAGCTCCCCCAGTTTGCAAAGTACTAGTTGCATAGGTTTGTGTGACCTTGCTCCTAAATTTGATTAGGTGAGCTCTTGCTAAGGTAGCACCTTGCTTGCTTGTTTAGGATCTTTTCAAGGTGCTAGAGAACTTAGATAGAGGGGTGTAGTCTTGGCTAGACCGATAGTTTTAATTCCGCATTATTTCGGTTAGCCGACGCGATAAGTTTTAGAAAGGACTATTCACCCCCCCTCTAGTCCGCCATCTCGACCCTTCACCAGGAGCCACTGATGACCAGCCTGGTCAAGGACGACTGGGAAGTAGTTGGCCATGACGTGCTCATCCCCTGCTGCTGAACGGACTGCAATCTCATAGAGAGTGATCCAGTTCTCTGGGTTTTCCTTGCCGTCGTATTTTTTTGCGTTTCTCGAGTTTGAAATTGTGGGGCCACACGACCTGGAGAAGGTGTGAGGAAAACTATCTCAGGCTGGGAGGACCGTGCGTGGCATCGTACTCAATGCGACACAGGTTTTCGTGCACCGCTCTTTCCGTGGCGCGCCTGTTGATGCGGTCACGGGCGTCCCTGGGAGGGATATTGTATCGTAGATCCCTGTCCTGGTTTACTGCGTGACCACGCCCACGATTCTGCTCGCGGTAGCCGCCGGTGTCCCGACCACCGTTGTCACGTCGTGAACCCTTCCGACGATTATTGGGAGAGCGGCTACGGTGGTGCTCGCTGGGTTGTGGCGAAGTCCTGCTGCGATGAGTCTGGTCGGAGGAGACATCTGCGTAGGAGATGGCTTGGACTCTTTTGAGCAAGGTGGCTGTCTGTCCCATCGCGGCGATCAGATGCGCGCGTACGCTAGATCGGACGCCGTGGCACTCGGGAGTATCAGGGAGTCGGTCTAGGTTTGCCATAGCGACAGCCACGTTAGCACTTGGCGTTTTGTAGACTTGCTGATCTCCGACCACGTCGAAAGCGTCACTGAGGTTATGCGGCGAGAGTTGCCGCTCCTCGTCCGCACGTCGCAGGGTGCGGTCGGCATTGCGCTGTTCGCGGAGCTACCTCTGCTCGTCTGTCTCCCCATCGACGACCGGTTCATCGCCGCTGACATTGAAGACGAGATCTCCCCGCCGTGGTGGAAAGACCGGAAAGCGAGAGAAACCCGGAGGGTACGATGGTAAATCCAGGTCGTAATATTCGTCCTCAGAGTTTATAACCTCGGTGGGGACGGACCCAGTGCTGGAGTTGGTGCTGGAAGCCTGGTCGTCCGGTAGTTCTCGGATCGTCACCATGTTGACGTAGTGACGAGCTGGTCGACTGCTCCGTTTTGGCAACCAACCCGCCTCGTTGAAAAGGGATTGGATGTGCCGTGAGCAGTGAACGGCTGAGTTGTTTAGCCCGTAAGGGAAACCCTGGTCTGGGCCTGCCTTGAGTTCAACATACCGCCCTGAGGGGGTGGAGGTTATTGTCAGAGACGTCCCTAGCCGTTCGTGTGTGATGACACGATTTGGCCGGCAGGAGTCGAAAGAGTCCGTTGGCGCGACTTGATCAGATCGGCACAAGATCCCATCTACTAGTCGGGCAACTTCGAGGAGCTTGAGATCAGCGCGATCAAGGGCTCAGAAAAGATCCGAGTCGTCAACCTTCTTTCCCCTGTAACGAGGGAGCGGTGGTCGAGTGCTCGGTGCCAGCGTGGTCGGAGTCGACGCCGCTGTCGTCCCAGATCGGATCTAGGTTTCTTCCGAAGTCGTGGTTGTAAGGCCGCCGCCGTGAGTCGTCCACATGATCTGGCCGACGGTGAACGTGAGGCCTTCAGGCACGGTCGCTGAAGGTGGAACGATGACCATCTTGTTCGCCGAGAGAGCTGTACGCACTCCCCCTACCTGACGCGCCATTGTCGACGAAAGCTAGTCGGCAGTCTGCCTTGGGGTATACCCACGACAGTAGTTTATCGGTAGACGGTGCGCAAGCTTTTTATCCAGGTTCGGCCGCCGTGTGGGCGTAATACCTACGTCCTGCGTCTTGTCGTATTGATTTGTGTTGAGAGAATAATGTGTCCTAGGGGGTCCCTTGCCCCTCCTTATATAGTCCAGAGGATAGGGTTACAGATCTGGAAACTAATCCTAGTCGGTTACAATTGCCATAGATAGTTTGATATCAATTCCTATTCTAACCGACTAGAATCCTGCTTGATCTCCACGTCTTGTTTCCTTGCACGAAACTCTGAGCAGTCGGATCAAGCCTTGAACTTGTCTTGTAATGGGCCAAGCCTCCTGGCCCAAGTCTAGCCGTAAGGGTATAGGGGTTTATACCCCCACAAAACCAAGATCAAAAACTCATCTAAAATTACACATATATCTATATGTACTCAATTGAACCTATAACAAAGCAGCAATGGCTCCGATACCACTATGAGGATGCTATGCTAGCTAGAAAACAAAAATTTCGACCACATAAAACAGAATCAACTACTAGTTATAGATCACGGGATTTCCACTAGACACATAGGTGCAACAGAAGCGACTCGATGTAGTCGTGCATGTAGTAGCAGTGCCATGTAGTTGTGGGGTCATCCGTCATGTCAATCCCTCTCGTGCGGTTTATCCTTGTGCTCCAAATGCAGCACCTTCGAGGTATCCCACACGTACGGGGAAGAAGCGTCATGTCTCTGAACTGGTAGGTCCACAAGGAGCAACAGGCACGGGCGTGGGTGAGCGGCGGCGACTGCCAAATGGCATGTATAAACCCGGGCCGCCCCTACCCTCTCTTTTATAGGCGTCCCCTAATCAGCCCCGAGTTGGAGGCCCAATTAGAGAACCCTAAGCCTTGTCTAATTCGGGTTCAACCCGAATTAGGCTTCTAGCCCCTTAAGCGTGTGACCCTATGGGTTCACGTACATATAGACATGTACCAAGTACTCTTACTCATCCAATAGTTGACATTGGCCTCTAGCAAGGCGTGACAACTCCTATACGCATGCAAAGATCATATCAGACAAACCACTACAAACACATACATGTTATTTCCTTACCACATGATATTTGGTCCAACTCGTGGGTTAACACTTAACCCGAGCGCGACCATGCATTTGTTGATCCAATCACTTGAATGATCCAGTGATATCTCTCTCACATAGAGAGGGACAAGTTCCATCTTGATTATCTATGTCTCACAGCATGTTTCCCGACAAATCTAAAGACCACCTTTATAACTACCCTGTTACAGAGTAGCATTTAATAGTCTCTAAGTATGTCGTTTCACATCTTGAGAATATACGATAATCTCATGTCTAAGGACATAACATACATGATGCATAAAGAGATAATAAGAACATCTGACGTTGGGTCAGTCCAGCCCCATGTCATATATGTGCCCACATTATTAGTTTGACATCTCTATGTATATGACTTGTGAAACATAGTCATCAACTAATACATGTGCTAATCTAATATTCAAGTGTGTCCTCACACGAACTCTAATCAGGGACAACTTTAGAAGAACCATACATGTAAAAGAGTTATACAAATAATTCACTTAATTCTCAATCGATACAAGTTTGTCTATAATAGATATTCATTGAACTCATAATATATGTCATGGATACAATCGTAATATAATCATCTCTATGATTACCTCTAGGGTATATTCCCAACAGGAACAATGTGCTAGCTGATAGAATTTTAATTTACTTTATCATGAACAAATAAATTTCTATTCTCAATCAGTCTATTACAACCATTAGCAAGGATACCTCTAATAGATGCTAAAATTGATATAGTGTGACTAGATTAGAATTTGAGCAACTTATTTGTACATTGTACCTTTCTTATTGGGTTGGAGAAATATATGTTATTGATTTGCATGATGCCACTCTTCATCTCCAGAACATGATCAACAACAGATGTTAAATTATCCAAAGATGCATCGGCAACTAGCGAAACTGGAAAAGTCAGCTTAGCTGACTGGACATCTCCTAGGCTGACTTAGGCACTAGCAGGCCTCTTGCTAGTATTCCCAAAGTATTTATTTGTAAAATCTTTATTTTGTTTTTCAATCATTCTTTCAAATTCTAGCATTTCCTTTTTGAAATCAAAGTCCAGTTGAGGATACTGTGCTAAGTTCTCATTGATTTGGTTTGAGTTACTAGCAACACATGAAGTTGAATCATGAGTATGATTATTTACCGACCTTTCATTGATTTGGCTAGAGCGAGGAGCAATATACGAAGCCGAATTGTGAGTATTGCCATTAGCATACCTTGTTGAATTTTCATTAATTCAACTTGAGTTGAGAGTAGCATATGAAGCCAAATTATTAATAGGAGAATTGGCATATGGTGCTGAATTATGAGAGCAATTAACATTGCTATAGCCAATTCTCTTGTTCATCGGCATGTCTTGTGGTGAAACCACATGTTGTGAACTTATAGGTGATAAACAAGGATTCACAAGTTGTATGTTGCTAGTAGTATCAAAATTCGAAGAATTTACAATTGACATTGGCTCTTGACCATGATATCCGTAAATATTATATGTATATGATGAGGAGCATTATGACTAGCAACACCAACATGAGAGCTCATAAAACTTGCGAAATAATTATTGGGATCATAATATGTATTTGCAAGTTATACCTCAGGGTAATTGTAGTAATATTGTGATAAATCCCCTTGGTACTCTATGATTTAGAGCTTGACCGCCTTGCTGAATTTTCCAATAAGCAATGCAACATGATGCAAAATTGCAAAGCAAGATGACAAGGGGTCAAAACTAGATGCGATCAGCCTTTTGGGCCAGATGCAATGGTAATGAAGATCAATGAGGATTAGGGCTAGGGTAAGAAGAATTGTCTACAAAGTAGAGCCAAAGCACATTCTTTTACAACGAAGTCACCAAAAGGTGTGTTGACGTCGGATGTGGTCCGAGTCACACACCATAAAGGGCATTGGATGCTCGGCCCACTATAGACCAAAGAATGCAGCGATGATCTCACTCTTTTGTAGTGATGAACAGAGAGGTTTACAAGCAAACCTCCAAAGAATAACCAATGTGCTTATGTGACGAAGAATCGGCTAGTTTTTAGGCAAACTTGAAGCTCTCGCCTAGGAGGAACCCTATCAGGGCAAGGACGTCGGCGGGTTGCCCTAGGTCGGTCGGTGAGCCTAGGGCACCATCATTGGTCGTGGATCAAGGGATGAATAACATGGAGGTTGAAGAAGAGGAGAAAAAAGTTAAAAGAACTAGATTGATTTTGTTTGTATGTCGATTGGATAGATGGGAACTAGTCGACCATGATCCGCTCTGTTGACGGTTCTTAAGTATCAATTTTAATTATCAAATAAACAAGAGAAAGGACCAATATGCAAACAACACCTAGAATTAGGGTTTGATCTGACAGAATTCCACGAGTTTTGTTGTTTATCTTTTCTGCAGGGGGTTATCAGGAAATAAGAAAGAAAGGCCCACATGTCGGGATTACATAGAGATATCAACACACCGCGTGGTTTTCTACCATCTAGAAGACTCCAGAAGCCACGGGAAGAAAGCAGAGGCCGAAAGGGGCCAGGCCCAGGGCGCCCGCCCTGAGGACCTGGGCGCCCGCCCCCTCCTGTACTCCGTTCGGGACTCTCTTCGCACACGATGTTCCACCGACCTAATGGATCAAAGATAACGTAGTACCACCTCGCCTACCGACCCAAAAATACATAAAGGAGGAGGACTATATAAGGAGACCCCCTGGCCCCTGGAGAAGACAAGAAATTATCATAGAGATTGAGGGGTGCCCTCGAAGGAAAACCTCTTCTCTAAATAATATTTCTTTTTAGGCTTAGCAACCAATGTAAGTAGAAATAGATCTTCTAGTTTCTACTAGATTGAGAGATATAGAGTGGAGGTGTAGATTGGAGGAAGCCCGGCATGTCGGTGTCTACTCCAAGCTTGTACCTGCGGGATCAAGTTCTCCTAACCCGAGGCTTGCTCCTAGGATTCTTCAGTATTTTGACTTCTAAATTCTAGTAAGTTCTTGTTTTATTGTTCTTTTGGTTTATGAGTTTACTTTAATCTCTTTGCGTAGAGTTTAGAGTAATCATTGCTGGCGTAAACGTGGTGTTTAGGCTGGGGTACTCATAGATATTCCCTGACTAGCTAGACCATGGTAGTAGTGAGGAACGTGACAATTCCGAGTTACCTTTGCAGACCATATCTCGTTAGCAGGAAGGATAGGGTTTATAGGTGCGGGTTGAACATCCTTTGTGGTGTCTAGATTCCGTTAGCCTCCCCAATAGAATAGTAGATCATCCTTACCAAGGTTAGAAGGAGACTACGGTTGCAATCTTCTCTATTTATCACTCACATCGAGAAACATTCTTTGTTGCCTAAAGGGTTAGTAGTAATAGACCGGTTAGTCAGATGCACTCTTTCTCCTAGTGGTAAAAAAATAAATACGATACTCTGGATAATTTCCCGGGTGAAGTGCTCACCGATATCCGTGCACTTGCGGATCAATTCCTTATTGCGTTCCCAAATATCAACAAGCATTTCTGGCGCCGTTGCCGGGGAAAAAGATGGTTTGCTGAGATAACCTTGAGTCTTACTACAAGCTTGTATCTATACTTTTATCTTTTCTTATCTTTTACATTCTTTATTTATTTTCTTTACCCTTACCTTATGGAAAACCAAAATTCTAAATCGATTCATGAGTCTGCAACCCCTTCAGTAACTGACCTTTTACCATGGGAATCATCACAGCCTATCCAAACATCCCAGTATAAGTTAAGTTCTAGGTTGATTGCCATGATTCAAAACCTATCTTTTTCGGGAAAGGAAGACGAAAACCCTTACCTTCACATTAGAGATTTTGAGCAAACATGTGATTGTCTTCGCATCGAAGGCATTTCTGATAAAACTTTACGTTGGAAGCTTTTTCCTTTTTCCTTAAGGGGAGAAGCTAGACAATGGTACAGTTAGAAGGTAAGTCAACAACGAGGTGAATGGGGAGTTTTACGAGCCAACTTTTGTCTAGATTTCTATTCCCTTGACCGTATAGCCAACCTTAGACTCGAAGTCCTATCTTTTAAACAAAAAGATAATGAAACTTTGGGAAAATCCTAGAAACGTTTTTCTGATCTTTTAGAATCTGGTCCAAGCCTTAATCTTGAAGACCCTGTTCTTTTATTCCACTTTTTTCGAGGTCTTCAGAAAAATCACAAACAAATGCTACACACAATATCTACAGGTTCTTTCTTTCGCATCCCTACTGATGAAGCTAGAGTGATCCTAGATAGAATCCTAGAAACTGAGATGGACAATACCCTTCATGATGAAACCTACGAAGCCGAAGTAGACACTCTGCCAAATTCTTCATCTACTTTAGCTGTCCCAAGTTCTGAGCCACAAGAGGAAGAAATTCCACCAGCGGACTTCAGGCTGGATATAGAATCTGATCTTTTTGCTGATTTTGGAAACATTTCAAATTACCATTCTATTGACAAACTGCAAAACGGCCAGTTTAGCATTTATTTGCCAAGTGAATATCTATTGAGAGAGCTTATCTCAGTCATGAGTAGCGAATGGTTGGAGGAATCAGAGCTTTCCTCTGATGTGATCCATTTGGACACACCCTCTATAACTATACGCTGTGCTTATAATTCTGATCGATTTAATGCTCTTTATAATCCTGTTGTGGGGATCAACATCATGTCTGAATCTTTTGCACATAAACTATTTAAAAATCTTGTCTTAACCCCCACAACAAAGGTCATAAAGGAATCTTCGGGACGATTAGTCCCCAGTCTTGGAATTATCAATGTCGTACCTCTTACGGTAGAAGGCTCCATGGTTCATTTGAACTTCTATATCTTTGATACATGGGACTTCGACCTGTTGATAGGACAACCTTTTAGAAGACTCCTTTATGAAGGTCATACTGGAAAGCTACACATTTCTTTTGGAAAAACTTTTAAAATCCCAATAACAATTTCACACTCCTTAAACAATAAGGCCGAGTCATATCTTTTGCCTGATCCTATGGAGGAGGTAAAGGCTGCATCTCTAGAGCTTTTAGATGAACCAGACTAAGAAGACGAAACTCCTTTCTTCACAGAAGAAGAAGCCGAGCCTTCTGAACCTGAACCCTTAGATGAGTTTGCAGAAGCACCTAGACCCCCCATAGAGCTTAAAACTTTACCACTCGGTCTTACCTATGCTTTCCTAAACAATAATCCAGAGTTTCCTGTGGTCATTAGTGATAAACTCACTCAAGAGCAAACTCTGCGATTAATGACCATTCTTGAGAAACATCACTCAGTTTTCGGCTACTCACTCCAAGATCTTACAGGAATTAGTCCTATGATTTGTACCCATCGTATTCCAACAGATCCTTCTGTTTCACCTTCTCGAGAACCCCAACGTAGACTTAACAACACTATGAGAGATGTAGTTAAAAAGGAAGTTATAAACATGCTGCATGCAGGGATTATATGTCCTGTGCCGCATAGTGAGTGGGTAAGCCCAGTACAAGTTGTGCCTAAAAAGAGAGGCATGACTGTTATTATGAATGAAAAGAACGAGCTAATTCCGCAACGCACCGTCACAGGATGGCGGATGTGCATAGACTATAGAAAATTAAACAAAGCCACGAGAAAGGATCACTTTCCTTTACCTTTTATAGATGAGATGCTAGAGCGGTTAGCAAACCATTCGTTCTTCTGTTTCATAGATGGATATTCAGGGTATCACCAAATCCCGATCCATCCTGATGATCAAAGCAAAACCACTTTTACATGCCCATATGGAACTTATGCTTACCGTAGAATGTCTTTTGGGTTATGTAATGCACCAGCTTCTTTTCAAAGATGCATGATGTCTATATTTTCTGATATGATTGAAGAGATTATGGAAGTTTTCATGGATGATTTCTCTGTTTATGGAAAAACTTTTGATAGTTGTCTTGAAAACTTACACAAGGTTTTGCAAAGATGTGAAGAAAAGCACTTAGTCTTTAATTGGGAAAAATGTCATTTTATGGTTAGGGAAGGAATAGTGCTGGGACACCTAGTGTCTGAAAGAGGTATTGAGGTAGACAAGGCTAAAATTGAAGTAATTGAACAACTACCTCCACCTGTGAATATAAAAGGAATTCGAAGCTTTCTTGGCCATGCTGGTTTTTATCGTAGATTCATAAAAGATTTTTCATTTATTGCTAGACCACTTACTCTTTTGCTAGCCAAGGATGCTCCTTTCGAATTTGATGATGCATGACTAACATCTTTCAATTTATTAAAGAAAGCACTCATCTCTGCACCAATCATTCAACCCCCTGATTGGTTGTTGCCTTTTGAAATTATGTGTGATGCTAGTGATTATGCTGTGGGGGCAGTATTGGGACAAACTAAAAATAGGAAGCATCATGCAATTGCTTATGCCAGTAAAACTTTGACAGGAGCTCAACTTAACTATGCAACCACTGAAAAAGAGCTTCTGGCTGTTGTCTTTGCCATTGATAAATTTAGATCTTATTTAGTTGGAGCTAAAATAATTGTATACACTCATCATGCTGCACTAAAATATTTGCTCACTAAAAAAGATGCTAAACCTCGCCTGATTAGATGGATCTTATTACTCCAAGAATTTGACTTAGAAATAAAAGATAGAAAGGGAGTAGAAAATTCTGTTGCTGATCAATTGTCTAGAATGTATTTTAAGAGTCCACAGGAAACCCCCATCAATGATTCACTCCGGACGACATGCTCTACGGGATTAACAGGTCTGACCCCTGGTATGCAGATATTGTTAATTTTATGGTTTCAGGGTATGTACCGCCAGGAGCAAACAAGAAGAAGCTTATTCAAGAAAGTCGTTCACATATATGGGATGAGCCATACCTCTTCCGAGTATGCTCTGATGGCTTACTCAGGAGATGTGTGACCACTGAGGAAGGATAGAAGATCATCGACAGATGTCATTCATCACCATATGGAGGTCATTATGGAGCATTCCGTACACATTCAAAGATCTGGCAGTGTGGATTCTACTGGCCTACAATGTATGAAGACACGAACAATATATCAGAAGATGTGGGCCATGTCAAAGACACGGAAACATAAATTCAAGGGATGCAATGCCACTCACCAACAACCTTCAGATTGAGCTCTTTGATGTCTGGGGCATAGACTACATGGGTCCATTTCCTCCATCAAAGAAGTGTGAGTACATCTTGGTGGCAGTTGACTATGTATCCAAGTGGGTAGAGGCACTACCTTGCAAGCATGCCGACAACATCAGTTCAAAGAGGATGTTTGAAGAAATTATATTACCAAGATTTGGAGTCCCCAGAGTAGTGATAAGTGATGGAGGAGCACACTTCATCGACAAACGCTTCAAGCAATATCTATCAAAACATGGAATCCGTCACAACGTCGCTACCCCCTATCATCCTCAGACAAGTGGCCAAGCAGAGACTTCCAACAAACAAATCAAGAATATTCTTCAGAAGACAGTAAATGAAATGGGAACGGCGTGGAAAGACAAGTTACCCGATGCACTCTGGGCATACCGGACAGCATACAAGACCCCAATTGGAATGTCTCCATACCAATTGGTGTACGGGAAGACTTGCCATCTACCTGTTGAACTAGAGTTCAAAGCACACTGGGCCATAAAGAGATGGAATATGGACCTAGATGTTGCTGGAGATTATAGAAGAATGCAACTATCAGAATTGGAAGAATGGCGAGAGAAAGCATATCACAATTCAAAGATCTACAAAGAAAGAGTCAAAAGGTGGCATGACAAGAGAATCAAGAAGAAGGAGTTCACACCCGGAGATAAGGTATTACTTTTTAATTCCAGGGTGAAGCTTTTTGGGCATGGAAAACTCCGGAGCAAATGGGAAGGACCATTCAAGGTAATTAATTCATCATCCCACGGAGCTATCACACTTCAAAATGACGAAGGTACGTTATTCAAGGTAAATGGTCAACGTCTTAAATTATTTTTAGAGCCCAATACAGAATTAGAAGAAATAGACGTAGTCCATTTTTACCTTCCCATGGAGAATTAGAGCCCGACCTTTTTAGTCTGATGTTTTTGGGTCATATATATATATTTCTAAATAATTTTGCATCTAGAAACGCGCTCGAGAAAGTGGACCCACAGAGGGGCCAGAGAGAGGGCGGGCGCCCAGATCAGGTGGGCAGGCGCCCAGCTCCTGTTCCCCCTCGGTCCCGATTTTCTCTGTTATGGAAAATGCACTTATGGTAATCCGAATAATCCCTCAGATGGAAAGTTTCGCACGCACATCGACGGGAGCAACCCGACCAACCCATAGAGGCACTTTTTGACCCCTATATAAACAGACCCCTAACCTCAGTTTTCAAACACCAAGCCACCAAGCCTTCTCATCTTCAATTAGAGCTTGATTAGTTCCTTGCTGCTCCAATGGCCGAGAAGTACCACAATGATTGGGAAGTCGTCCCCTTCAACCTCAACATAGAGCCTGTGGAAGACCCCGATGCCCGTGCTCTCGTCCCGGCCAATACAGAGCGATAGCTAGAAGCCATGCCATTACGCCAACGCAGATCCGCCCCATCCTATCATGCTCAACCAGTTCTCACCGCACCACCACAACCCCTACTTCTCAAGGGATCATCATCCAAGACGAAGACCACCATCAAGGTGCCAACCGGCACAAGGATCCTTCCACCTAGACCCAATGAGAGGGTCGTTGGAGTCAAGACCAACCGGAGCGGCGAGATCAGCAGTATTCGCTACACTACGGAGGAGGAAAGGCCTTACTTCGAAGGGATTGGAGCAGCCAAAGTCCGTTTCATCCCTCCAAAGGCAGCCCCGAAGCACGCTCTCAATGCTTTTGAGACACCTCCCAAGCGTCGCAAGACTATAATGGATATTGATGAGGACGTTCGCGGACTAGATAGAATTATCATAGACCTCCAGTCCTCGATTAATTCCCTCACTAGGCAGTTCTCTAACCACAACACCGTTATACTAGGCCTTAGGCATGATCTTGCCAGTGCCAACAAGAAGATTAAGGAATTAGAGCGCCGCTAAGTTATCTAGATTAGACCTTGAGGCAATGCATCTTAGTTATTTATCTTTAAATTCGGCTTAGGTTTACTATTATCATCAGTTTGCTATCAGTTTGCTACTAGTCTTTTGTAATAAATGCCTCAAGATTAATAAAGAGTATTATTATTATTATGTCTTGTGTGTCTCTACTTTATTTTTGTGCAAGAAAGCAGAAAACAAGTATGGGGGAGATCCCTCATCATGCCAAACACACTCCGACTACACCACTCTACGATTCAGGTACACACTCTGCACACTTTACTTTACACATACACATATCTTGATTATGCAGAATACTGTTTCCGACATGATACATTAAAAAGATTAAAATGTTTCTAATCATGATTAATCTCACTCTATGATATTTCCTGAAAACTTGCAACAATTATATAAATCATTTTAAACCCTGTGTTACTTAAGTCAATATGGAATATGTGATGGTAGAGTATGAGTTTCTTATTCTTGATATCATTGTTACTTGGAGAATTTATTTCAAAATCTTCAAAATTCTAGCTACCATCCTCAGTGTTTTATATGCCTGATAAAACTGAAAATATTAATTATGATTATAAAAGCTATCTACTCTGTATTGAGTTTGTTCAAAATGAGTTAGACCCTTGTTGAGAGATTTATCATGCTCCTAAGATCAAGACATTTATTCAGAAAGATTCACTCTTCCGAAGTATTATTGCATTAGAGGCATGGGCTATGCAAAAATAAAGATATTTCGAAGAAATAAAAAGGAGCAAGTGCTCGACAACCTCGCAGAAAAATGGACAAGTGTCCGGCAGTAGAATTAGGGGTACCTCAGTATCCACTAAAAAAAAGCGAGAGAAAATGATAGCCCATGGTCCCTCTAATAAGCAATATGCCAGCAAGAGTTGATAAAGATTTTAATTTCCAAAGTCTTTGATCTAAGAGTATGACATTCCCCTCCTCGGATCCCGTTTTGATCAGGCAATAAATGCAAAGTAAGTATACTTGAGAATTTTTGCAAATTAAAACAACCTCAGTGAGATATATATAAAATATAATGAGTGATCTGAGAAGAACCTATGAGGAAAATGGTATGCTAACTTTCTTTCAAAAATATACAAAAACTCCAAGTGACAGGATTGAGAAGAAAGGATCTTTACTCTTAACCATATACTTCCCTGACTATAGTACACTGTGATTTTTAACACCCTGCAATTATAAAGAGAATGTTTTAAATGTTTAGCCCAGATATTTTTCTTAAACATCCTTTTCTCGAGGACGAGTAAAAGCCTAAGTATGGGGGTATTTATTGACGATTCTTAAGTATCAATTTTAATTATCAAATAAACAAGAGAAAGGACCAATATGCAAACAACACCTAGAATTAGGGTTTGATCTGACAGAATTCCACGAGTTTTGTTGTTTATCTGTTTCTGCACAGGTTTATTAGGAAATAAGGAAGAAAGGCCCACATGTCGGGATTACATAGAGATATCAACACACCGCGTGATTTTCTACCATCTAGAAGACTCCAGAAGCCACGGGAAGAAAGCAGAGGCCGAAAGGGGCCAGGCCCAGGGCGCCCGCCCTGAGGACCTGGGCGCCCGCCCCCTCCTGTACTCCGTTCGGGACTCTCTTCGCACACGATGTTCCACCGACCTAATGGATCAAAGATAACGTAGTACCACCTCGCCTACCGACCCAAAAATGCATAGAGGAGGAGGACTATATAAGGAGACCCCCCTGGCCTCTGGAGAAGACAAGAAATTATCATAGAGATTGAGGGGTGCCCTCGAAGGAAAACCTCTTCTCTAAATAATATTTCTTTTTAGGCTTAGCAACCAATGTAAGTAGAAATAGATCTTCTAGTTTATACTAGATTGAGAGATATAGAGTGGAGGTGTAGATTGGAGAAAGCCCGGCCTGTCGGTGTCTACTCCAAGCTTGTACCTGCGGGATCAAGTTCTCCTAACCCGAGGCTTGCTCCTAGGATTCTTCAGTATTTCGACTTCTAAATTCTAGTAAGTTCTTGTTTTATTGTTCTTTTGGTTTATGAGTTTACTTTAATCTCTTCGCATAGAGTTTAGAGTAATCATTGCTGGCGTAAATGTGGTGTTTAGGCTAGGGTACTCATAGATATTCCCTGACTAGCTAGACCGTGGTAGTAGTGAGGAACGTGACAATTCCGAGTTACCTTTGCAGACCATATCTCGTTAGCAGGAAGGATATGGTTTATAGGTGCGGGTTGAACATCCTTTGTGGTGTCTAGATTCCGTTAGCCTCCCCAATAGAACAGTAGATCATCCTTACCAAGGTTAGAAGGAGACTACGGTTGTAGTCTTCTCTATTTATCACTCACATCGAGAAACATTCTTTGTTGCCTAAAGGGTTAGTAGTAATAGACCGGTTAGTCAGATGCACTCTTTCTCCTAGTGGTAAAAAAATAAATACGATATTCTGGATAATTTCCCAGGTGAAGTGCTCACCGATATCCGTGCGCTTGCGGATCAATTCCTTATTGCGTTCCCAAATATCAACACTCTCATATATAGAGAGGGGGTGGTCATATCCCAGTAGGAAACCTCTCCAAGTCTTATCTATAATTCTTATAATCCTAAACCCTACTAACTATTTCTCTAAGCATGAATGTTGTCTACCTAAGCAATGCACTACCATATTCAATTAAAATCTACTAAGTAAAATCTTAATAACTATTTATCTCAACATACAATGCACTACCACATATACAATTAAAATCCAATAGCACACATGGCAACTGTAATGTCCATGTCAGCAATACAAATAAGTATAGTCTGCATCATCATACTACACAATTCACTAATCCGCAATTCCCGCAGCAACGCACAGGGTATGCTTCTAGTTTTCCAAGTTTCCCATGAGTTTGGAACAGTTCGGATCAGAATTTCGAAGACGAGATCCAAACACTTATTATGTTTTTTGGAGTCAAGTCGGAACTCGCGACTCGGGTCGGAACTCCTGATGTGGGTCAGAACTCTCAACTCAGGTAAGAACTCTTGACTCGGGATAGAACTCTCGACGTTTGTTAGAACTCTCGACTCGTGTCCGAACTCCCGACTCGAGTCTACAACAGAACATCTTCTTGAGTGCATAGCTTCTTGTGGGGGTATAAACTCATATACCCTTACGGCTAGATTTGGGCCAGGAGATTTGGTCCATTACGAGACAGTTCGAGGCTTGATCCAACTATTCGGAGTTTCACGCAAGGAAGCAAGACGTGGAGATCAAGCAGGATTCTAGTCGGTTAGAATAGGAATTGGTATCGTATTATCTATGACAATTGTAACCGACTAGGATTAGTTTCCAGATTTGTAACATTGCCCTTTGGACTATATAAGGAGAGGCAAGGTTTGCCCCGTAGAGATCTCAACACATTTCGCATCAATAAAATCAGACGCAGCACGTAGGTATTACGCCCTCACGACGGCCGAACCTGGATAAAATCCTTATCTGTGTCTTGCGTCACCGTCGAGTTCGTAGCTTTTTGCGCACCAGTCTGCCGATAAACTACTACCGTGGATATACCCTAAGGTAGACTGCCGACTAGCTTTCGTCGACACTTCTTCATCCAGACTCCAAATTAGACGTTCTTTTTTTTACCGTCTCGACGAGATGAACGCAATCGTGAAATCCATTCCATATTTTTTAACAACTTCATAAAATAAATAATTTTAGTTGTCAACACAAAATATTTATACAATAACCTTTATTTAAATATAGTAATAAAATCTATCAACGAAAATTGAAAAATGGTCATCATCAGCGTCGGGTAGAGGATTGACAAGTAGTGATCCATATCCTATCACTGCCTGATCTGGGAACCTACAGTGATAGGGACCTTCTACTGAATTCGATACCGGCAATGACGTCAGGTGACCTGATTATGATCTAGGGATCTGGAGTTGTGGGAAGCAAGAACCAGCCGCTTCGGTTGGCATTGCTCACATCCAATGTTTTCACGCACAAATATTAACAAACGGAACAAACCAGCTAATCCAAATGCCATGTGCTAATTAGTTTCACTCCCTCTTTTTAATTAAAATGTACGTCGTTAAAGATAAACTGTTTTGTTCATTTCTAGACAAACTAACTAAATTATCCTATAATAAATGACTAAACACGTTACATATTTAAAACAGGGTGAGTACCACTTTAGGAATAAAACTGTATTTCATTAAACGGGAGGGAGGTTGTCAGAACCAAATAATTCCAAACCACAAGATTGAGCCCGCTTCATGATAAGGAGGCCGATCTATGGGGTGGGGTGTTTGGAATTAATTAACCAGGCCCATATGAGGCCTGACGACTACTCCGTTGGGCCAGTGTCCAGTGGAATTAATTAACCAGGCCCATATAATTCCAAACCACAAGAATGAACCCTTCATTTAGACGCAGGTACAAGTGTTGATGCTATCATCACAGAGGGGGGGGGGGGGGGGGGGGCAGGGGGGGGGATTTCCCCTCAAAAAATCAGAGGGGAAAAAGCTATATGGTTCATCAGCACAAGTATAATGTACCACTGCAAAAAGAAAACACAAATATACTGTAACGTTGTGGATTCCTTCCTTCGCCTCAATTATGAAAATTTTCCTGCCAATAGAAATTAGTTTCAATTATCATTGCTCCTTTCCAGAAAACAATCCGATCATTAGTGAAAATAATATAAAAAAATGGAAATTTTACTTCAAAATAGGAGTTCTCGTAAAAAAGTTAATTACTTCAATAGTCGCTAATTATAGTATTCAACGTCGCTATTGTTTTAGTGGTACCCAACATGCCTATTAACTGTGAGACACATATGATGATTTTGTTAATCTCAAAATCTTCCTGTTCAATCTTTTATATGTTATCATATAGGTAGAGAGACAGTGAATAGGTACATGTATGTAAGTGTGTGGATCAATAACATATTTTTTTAAAAAAAATTGTGCTTTGCCGATCCAACAGAACAAAAGCTTTTATATTAGACAAGCAAGGATGGCCACCGTGGAAAAAGAAGGCTATAAAAGACCTAGACAAAATATTGTATTTTCTTAATTTTTAGAACTTTTATTTCTTATTTGGAAATGCATGGTGCCAAAATTTATACATTAATAGAGTTCCTCTGCAAAATATAAAAAAGCAAGTGATTTAATATGAATCTTTTTTTCAAAAAAAACACCGAGAAAGCTAAGGGGCTCCACCAGAATATATTTATCATAGAATCCGATAAGCAGAGAGGAGGAGAGAAGACAACCAACACCAACACAACACAAACAAAGAGAAGCACAAGAAGCCATAGGTAGAGCCATGGAGGGACCTACAGTTGTGCCCGGGTATTCCCGGGCATACCCTACATTTTTGCGAAAAAATTTAATAGGTATTTGAAGTATATACATGTATAATATTTATAAGGTTTCTCTATGTTTCTGGATCATTTTATTCAGCAATTCACCTCTAACTCGAAAGCAGCCCATAAACCACGTGAATCCAGACGGCTCATGGCCCATCTAACCTTCCCACTCAGGCACTCACGTCCCCAATCCCCCAAAATCCCCAAAGACTGACGCGCCGCAGCCGCGACTCTCGACCACGCGCCGCGCCGCCGCCGCTCGCGACTCGGCTCGCCACTGACTGACGCGCCGCCGGCCAGTGTCCCCGCGCTGCTGCTCCGGCCTCCGGCGGCTCCGCTCCCCGGCATCTAGTGTCCCGTCGCGTGCGGAGCGTGTCGCGTCGTGGGCTCGCGGCCTCGCAGGTGCGGCCGAGCGCGCCGAAGAGCAGAAGAGGCGAAGACGGTGGACTTGAGCACGGAGGCCGCGCGGTCGCCGGTGAGACGGTGACAGAGCGGTCCCTGGCATCGGGCGTCCCTACGCCGCGGCGCCACGCAGCCAGCCGGGAGCCGGCCAGTCGGCCACGACCGCACGACACCCCCCTTTGCGGCTTTTGCTTGACTCAGTTACTCGAAGGTAATAAAACTCAAATCTCTTTCCTATATGTATCCTTCAATTAGGAAAGTTATCAATTAGAAATTGACAAAGCAAGTTTATAGATGTGCAATGCATTTGATTTGTAGGCAGACAGGCAGTGGCATTTCCATTCTAAAAAATGAAGAGTTAAAATTTAATTGTAATTTTCTTCCAATATTTTGTAATCTCAATTTGTTATGGAACAAATTTAGTTTGAACATTTTCTGTTGTTCATCCAAAAAAATTTTACCATGGGCATACCCTGCTCCTAATTCCTAGGTCCGCCCCTGGGTAGAGCAAAAAATGCTACAACTCCCATTATCGAGGCAAGTCGATAAGCACCTAAAATCACACCACCAAGAGATGAAAACTCTTACGAGCTCCATTTCATGGGTAACTGCAAGGCGTTAAGTCAAGATTGACAGACGACAGCCAAGTACGTTCTCTATGGAGTTCAGCCGGAACCAATTGCTTTCCATGTACGCCTCTGGGGGGTAGGAATTAAAACAGAAAATGTGACCTCAATTTGACACCTCTTAAGGCCTTGTTTAGATGCGAAAAGATTTTGGATTTCGCTACTGTAGCACTTTCGTTTGTTTGTGGCAAATATTGTCCAATTATAAACTAACTAAGATCAAAAGATTCATCTCGTGATTTATAGATAAGCTGTGCAATTAGTTTTTATTTTCATCTATATTAAATGTTTCCGAAAGATTCGATGTGACGGATAATCTTGAAACTTTTTAATTTTTGGGTGAACTAAACAAGTCCTAAAACAGAAACTGTGACCTCTTCGTGTAACCGTCTCGGATTTGTTCGCGTGCGCCGGCGGCTCCAAGTAACACTGCCAAATGTCAGCATTGGTATTGATATGTATATTTTTTTTATAAGGTTGGTACTGAAAAAATTTAAAAGCAGAACCAGAGGTTAACCACTGCAGTTGCCAGTTGCCACGGATTTTCTCCGTACTCACACGCATTATCCAGACCGAAGATGGATCACACAACACAACTGCCAAGTACAAATCTGGCCCGGCTCTCACCAATAAGCAACCCAATGCAAGTGTTTGTTGACCTGATCGTACACAACTCTACACTGTCGCATCAGGCATTATATTTGTTAATAATTTCTCGTGATGCCTTGATTGCCAAGATAGGAAGCAACAACAGGTAGCTCAGCACATCTACACGTACGATAGTTTAGGGAAATGTCGAGATACTGACTCTGCGCTTTACAAGGAGTATGTTCGTTTAAGCTTATCTACCGAATCTACCTACCATTTAGTAGTTTTTTTTGTCACAATAAATAAGCGAACAGTATTTTTAGCCATGACTTTTCAAACAAACGAACAGGCCAGTCATCTAGTCTTTGCAAGTATGCATTTTTTTACTCCTTATTATACAAGTATGAGATACTAAGCTGTGGACTGATTTGCAGTAGCTTACCTTACAAGTTTTTTCCTGATAGATTTATCTATTATCTCCTAAAATTATTGAGAGACATGAACGGGAAAAAATGCTGTCTCAAAAAATAAGAAGTCTTATATTATACCTCATGGAATAGTTTTTTAGCAGTTCAAGTGGGCTGGAGAAACAATGCAGTTTGGGCCCATGGAAAACTTATGCGCAGAACTGTTCGAGGACGAAAAACAAACACCGGACCATTAGCCTGGATTCAATCCTCTCTATATGTACTTAAGACCTATTCGCTGATCTGAAATGAAAAGCTACAGCTGAAAGTATTGTTCATTATTTATTATAAGAAAAGAATATTATTGACTACAGAAAAAATAGGACCTATAAGGTAAGCGAATGGAGTCAACTTGCCCTCCTCGTAGAAAAAGTACTATAAACTCAGGTTTGTTTGCAATGGAGTCAACTTGCCCTCCTCGTAGAAAAAGTACTATAAACTCAGGTTTGTTTGCAATGGAGTCAACTTGTCCTCCTCGTAGAAAAAGTACTATAAACTCAGGTTTGTTTGCCGCGTTATTCGTTTGGTAACCAGCTAATTCGACTGATAAGCTTGACCTCCTCGTCGTCAGGATCTGCTGTATCCGGCTGATTCGACTGATAAGCTTGAGCTCCTCGTCGTCAGGATCTGCTGTATCCGGAGCCGACGGAGCTTGTAGCTGATCACTCTCTGGACAGCTGTCTCTCTTGCGTCGGGAATGTGTTACAAGGTGCCGTGCCGGTCCTCGCAAGCTCGACGAGACGACGTCACCAAAACTCAAAAGCGAGTTGCACTGACTGACTGACGCAAACGCTTGGGTCATCTGCGTTGACCGTCCATCACCGACTCCTCAGGCCTTATTTAGATTTAGATGTGAAATATTTTTAGATTTTGTTACTATAGTATTTTCATTTGTTTGTAGTAAATATTGTTCAATTATGGACTAACTAGAATCAAAAGATTCATCTCGTGATTTACAGACAAACTGTATAATTAGTTTTTTTTCATTTATATTTAATGCTTCATGCATGTACCACAAGATTCGATGTGACGAAGAATCTTGAAAAATATTTTGGTTTTCGGTGGGAACTAAACAAGGCCTTACTACTACTGAGTCTGACCGCAGTGAATGAAGTGCTCGACCCGTTCTACTCGTACGGTCAGGGGTGCCGCAGTGCGGAATGCAAGGCACGTACGATGCTTTGCCCGTCGAAAACTACAGCTAAATTGCATGTTCAGTTCTCAGAGGCTGCGACGTGCGAGCTTGTGCAGGCAGCAGGCAAAGCCAAAAAAGGTTGGATTCGTGTTGAATGGAACAATTCGTAGTTCCAGGGCAGACAGACAGAGCGCTGTCCTAGTTTTCGTCTCGAGACCTCGGAGAGCTCTCGTGGGAGACCGGCACACGCGTTGTTCCCCGACGACCAACCAAAACCAAAAAGCCCATAATTCGTCAATGGTGAACCGGTCCGTCGCATCGTGCGCAGGAGTGAAATTTCCACAATTCGTCGTCAATGGTGCCGGTGGTACGTACCGTGGTAGCTTCGCGGCGAGGCTTTGGTGCTTTCCGCAACACTGCTTGTTGCTCTTAATTGTTTCTTCTGTGAGTTTTCGGATCAAACACTGCGACAAATGCATATCAAAAACTATACATGTTACTTCTAAAATATAAGTTTTTTTTTAACCTTTTTGATACATCTAGCAATACGGTCGACTCGTAGGGTGGTGCGTGGGCGTGGTCGTCGATGCACAAAATTCGCCCATCCAAACAGATTTGTCAACGGAGGTGAAGCTTTGCCGCCAAGCTTGTTCCGAGTCTGCTGACTGAACTCTGTGCTTCATGGAGACGCATCCCGGCGTTGACCCGACGCCCTGCCGGCTGCGGCGGGGGCAGGTAAGCTACCAAAGCTTCGTTCCCAAGGTCTCTCTTCTTCAACCCCATTCTGGCTACCTAGCTTTTGGGACGAGGATGACACGTAGGCTAGTTCATCCAAAAACAAAAAACTTTTCAAGATTTCCGTTACATCGAATTTTGGAGCACATGCATAAAGCATTAGATATACATGAAAACAAAAACTAATTGTACAATTTACCTATAAATCACGATATAAATCTTTTGAGCCTAGTTAGTCAATGATTGGATAATATTTGTTAAATAAAAACAAAAATGCTACAATACCGAAATCCGAAATCTTTTCAGAACTAAGGCCTTGTTTAGTTCACCCAAAAAACCAAAAAGTTTTCGAGATTTCCCGTCACATCGAATTTTGTGATACATGCATGAAGCACTAAATATAGATGAAAATAAAAAATTAATTGCACAGTTTACTTATAAATCGCGAGATGAATTTTTTGATCCTAGTTAGTTTATGATTAGACAATATTTGCCACAAATAAAAAAAAGTGATACAGTAGCGAAATCTAAAATATTTTCACATGTAAACAAGGCTGTAGGACGCCGTCGTCGTCTCCTCCGTGTGGCCGGCGCGGCTGTCCTCCTGCTATTCATTCTTTTTCGTCGTCTCCGTGTGGGCGACAGCCAGCGCCCTCTTCAATTCCCACATTCGTCAGGTCTCCATGCATGTACTTTTCTTCATTATCCTGTGAAATCCAGGGTTCAAACACGTTGACAAGAGAGAGAAAAAAAATCTTGCATACAAATCTCACGGGAGACAGAGTACCTGTGCATGCTCCAAACGGGGAGTAGCATCTTTGTGTTTTCTGCCACTACTTATCTGCATACGACGAGACTATGGTCACCGTAAAGGAGAGACCAACTTAGAGGTCTCAACAAGGTGAAATAAGAAACCAATATTTCTTAGTATATTAATGCTCTTATAATGCAGAAAAAAACATACTAAGAAATATTTTCCATTAAAATTTATTTAGTTTCTACTTTGTGAAGCTGTGCTCCTTCGTGACATAATTATTCTAAGATATACAAGTCTTGAGTATAAAGATCAACAACAAAATTATTGCCGATTGTTGACACCTAAATTTGTTCGACGTACATACTTCTATGTCATTTTTTCGGGGACCGGTTCCCAAAACTGGCTAGACTGGTTTTTCAACTTTCTCAAATTAAAAAATGGATTGCACCATTACATTGCTCCCATTGAGCTGATAAAAAACACATATGACCTAACCTCTTTTGGAGTCTCGATGAATTAATTATGATTTTGGGAAGGTTTTCTACCCTGAAAAAATCGGTTAGGCCGGTTTTGGAACTGACAAGGCTGGTTTTTATGGGCTAGTTCAGATCTAAGTTACGTTTTAACGTGTTTTGCAAGGGTTTTTTTCCCCATGAGGGATAAAACCACCCTCACCTTATAAATTTAAGAGAAACGACATATAGTTTTTATCCTTACATCGCACATCTATGTGTGCTTGATATATGTTGAGTTGAAGTGTTAGCTTGAGATACAAATGTTTGAAAGTAAGAAAAAATCAATATGCTCGTTGTTTGTTGCATGTACATATGACTGATCTACATATATTGATAGCACACATCATGCATGTATAATTAGATTTGGTGTTTTTTCTTAATACCGACAATGGCTAACATGGGTAAGTCAGAAGCACGCATGGAGTACTTTGTATTATCATGAATGATATTTTAGATGCAGGTTTAATGATTCCTGTGTGTTTTTAATAATGACACGAAGGTGGTAGCTTATACAAATTTAATTATTAGAGGGTTTTATATAATTTACTTTTGTAGAGGTCGGTTCTTTTATATTATCTTTAATAATTGTTGAGATGGAGAGATAGAAAGTGCTCTGTAATATATGTGTCACGATGTAACAATATTAGTAGAAACTAGCTGGAGCCACGCTAGATAGGCCGTCGAAAAACAGACCGTGCACCTCGTTAATCTTTTCCAAACGGGCCAGGCACGCTGGGCCGGCCTAGGCACGACACGAAAAAGCACGGCCTAAGCACGACCCGGCCCGGTAGCCTGCGTGCCAGTGCCAGGCACGGCCCGCACTCGAGCCCGTGCCTGGGTCGCCACTTCGGCCCATGGGCCAGCACGGGCACGGCCCGGCTAAATGGCCTAGCCCGCATCAGGCACGAGATTTCTCCCAGCAGCCGTCGGATCCCTGCCCCGATTGATCTGAGTCGTTGGCCATTTAGGGTTGGAGAGGCAGCGCTATATAATCCCGCCCCACCGGCCATTCCGTCCTCACTCCAAACCCTAGTTCCATTCCTCTTCCTCCGTCCGACAGCCGCCGCTGAGCGCTGACGCAGAGACTCCAATCCCCTCCCTCCCCCGTTGTCTCCGTCAGGCGTCAGCCATGGCGAAGGGCGACGAGCGGGGGCGTGGGCGACGGCGGATCGCCGTCGTCTCCACACCTACATCTCCGTCTCTGGCAGCGGCAGATACATCGCCGGAGCTCCGAGAAGCAGGTCAGCAAGTTCCCCAGTCCCCACTCCTCTGTTGTCTTCTCTTCTCTAGTTCTCTTCCTCTATTGCTACTCAAGTTTTGATTCGTTCACCTTGTTTGTGCAGATCTGCTGATCCGCTGCTGCTCGGAGCTGCTGCTCCGTCCCCGTCCCCGTCCCCGTCGCCGCCCGTTTCGAGGTAAGAAATCCTTCTTGCTCCGACTCCTACCTCACTTCATATTATTCTTTGCTTCTCCGACATGTTCTACTTCTTATATTTTCATCATTTGGCAGCCAGTTGAGGATAGGAGGCGGCGGATCCGTCAGTACGCTGCCGGCCGAGGCTCCCTCTACCTCTGTCTCTGAGATGGAGACAGAGACTAGTGTGACTGCCATGGCCGAAGAGATGAAGAGGCAGCACAACCTCCCTGGTGATTCCGATGAGGACGACATGGGCGACGACGAGCTTGAAGAGCTCTTCGGCCGTGACGCTATACCCGGTAGAGGCACTGACGCAGAGGACCCCATCGACCTTGAAGGTGAAGGAGGTGGTGCTGAAGCCAATGACGTTGATGACCTGTATCCTTTTCGTCTACCTCTGATGTATGGAATGATTTCGAGAAGCTCTTCAAAATGGGACCCAAAGGTAAGAAAATAAGGTATGGTGCCATCTGCATCCACTGTAAGAAGGAGTAATCTGGTAGATCTGCTGTTGGCACTGGCCACCTCCGTCGGCATAGGGATAAGTGTGCTAAGAGAAAAGAGAAAACAAGGGGATATAGTCAAACCCACATCTCTTTCAATCCTCATGGTTTTATGTGTAATTGGGAGTATTGTCCGATGCGTGCTCGTACTGAACTGTGTAGGTTCCTTTCTAGGGTAGATGTTGCTATCAGCTTGGGTGAATCTGCTGCATTTGAGGAATGCATTGTTAATGCTCACAATCCTAGATTCAAGGCTGTCTCTACACAAACCACTACTAGAGACTTGGCCAAAATGTTTTATGATAGAAAGAGTAAGCTTGTTGAGGTGCTGTCTTCTGATGCAATTAATTGTGTGTGCCTTACTTCTGATATATGGTCTGGCAAAGCTAAGGAGGATTACCTTAGTGTTGTTGCTCATTACATAAACCCTGATTGGCAACTTGAAAAGAGGGTTCTTGGTCTTGTGCTTATTGACTGTTCTCATAATGGACAAAACATTGCTGATAGAGTTGCATCTATTCTTGCTTAGTATGGTGTGCTTGAAAAGGTGTTTTCTGTTACTTTGGACAATGCATCATCTAATGTTGCTGTTATGTGTTTGCTTAGACCTATTTTATGTAAATATCTTGGTCTTGAGATTCCTCCAGAGGATCTAAGACAGCCTGAGTCTGCTGTTAGTACAAAGTTCTTACATCAGCGTTGTGCATGCCATATTATCAACCTGATTGTTAAGGAGGCACTTGAGTATCTAAAACCTTTGATTGAAGTTTTTAGGACTGCAATATAATTTATGAACTCATCTAACCAGAGAATTGCAGCATACAAAAACTTGTGCATTGCAGCTGGTATTAAGCCTAGAAAGTTTCAATTGGACATGGAGGTAAGATGGAACTCTACCTATCTCATGCTTAAGACTTTGATACCCCACAAAGAACCTTTCACTACATTCATACATGCCAACTATCCCAGAGGTGAGAATGGTGAGTTGCTTATAACTGAAGAGCATTGGGCTGTTGCTCAAAAAAATTTCAAGTTCCTTGAACTTTTTTATGATGCTACCGTTGCATTGTCTAGTGTTTACTATCCTACATCTCCACTGATGTTGCATTATATTGTTAAGATTGCTATACATTTGAACACTTATGGTAATGACATTCACTTGAGAGATGTGATTCAGCCTATGATAGACTGAAAGGTCCTATATGGCTAGAGGGAGGGATGAATAGCTGAAAGCCCTAGTTTGGTTTTAGATAATTGATGAAACCCTAGTACTAACCTCTATACTAAGTGTGTGTAGACTTAATGAGGTTGGTACATGCCAAGTGATGGAGCAAGTGATGATCATGGTGATGATGGTGATGACCACAAGATGATCAAGTGCTCAACTTGGAAAAGAAGAAAGAGAAAAACAAAATCCTATGGAGATCAAGGCAAAGGTATTGCTTAGGGTTTTGTTTTTGGTGATCAAGACACCATAGAGGGTGTGATCACATTTAGGATAGATAGCCATACTATAAAGAGGGGAATTCTTTGGCTAAGCGGTTATCAAGTGCCACTAGGTGTTATTGTTCATGTGCATGCATTTAGAACCTAGTGAGCTAACTTAACTTCTTCGAAGAAAATGATTGTGAAATTGCTAACACACGTGCACTTGTTGGTTTACACGTTGTGGTGTTGGCACACTTTGAGAAGGAGGTGGAGTTTGAAGGGTAGAGAGAGGATGGGTTCCTCTCTCCCTCCCGCCGAGCTTGCGAGGCGGGATTCGGCGCTTTTCGAGAAAATGTAGTGCATATTTTCTATTGCGCCGGAGGGAAATTTGGAGAAGTCGCGGGAGTGTTTCTCGCTGAGGAACACTCACCGGACGCTGGCTCAGAGGCACCGGATGCTGTGTCTGAGCGTCCGGTGTGCAGGCTGCCCGACTCGGTTAGGGTTAGGCACCGGACGATAGGCACCGGACGCTGGCTTGAGCGTCCGGTGGTTAGCGTCCGGTGTGCGGGCGTTTTGCGACCCTCTCTGCGCATGGGTCCGGTGAGCACCGGACGCTGAGGGTGCGTCCGGTGGCTTGCGTCCGGTGACCCTGCGAGTTTGTGGAGCTCTCTGCGCATGAGTCCGGTGTGCACCGGACGCGTCCGGTGCCAACCTGCTCAGCGTCCGGTGCTCTGTAGGTTACCGTTAGATTCTGACACGCGGCTGACGTTGGAGCACCGGACGCAAGGGTTGAGCGTCCGGTGCCCCTTTAAGAGCGTCCGGTGACCCCGTGTTTCGCCCAGTGAAAGAGCCAACGGCTCTATTTGCTTGAGGGGGTATAAATACGTGTTTGGCCGGCTTGGGGCTTACTCTCTTGGCATTCTAACAGACATAACATCCTTGTGAGCCTAAGCAAACACCTCCCACTCATCTCCTTCATAGATTAAACATCTTTGTGAGATTGGGAGTGATTCCAAGTGCATTTGCTTGAGTCATTGCATCTAGTGGCACTTGGGGATCGATTTGGCTGCGGTTTTCTTGTTACTCTTGGTGGTTGCCGCCACCTAGACGGCTTGGAGCAGCGGAGGAGGATTGGCACGAGTTGGTGATTGTTCGTGGCCATCTCCCGGTGATTGTGAGGGGTCTTGTACCTTCTCCGGCGGAGAGCCGAAAGGTAACTCTAGTGGATTGCTCGTGTCATTGAGTTACCTCACTTGTGGGTGGGTTCTTGTGGTGTCCTAGTGAGGACGAGGTTCGTGCTACACCTCATAGCCACCGAACCACCAAGTGTTGGTCGACACAACGGGGACGTAGCGTGCCGGCAAGCACGTGAACCTCGGGAGAAAAATCGGTGTCTCAATTGTGTTTGATTGGCATTCTCCAGGTGCTTGATTGTTTATATTGGTGATTGGTTCATCCCCTACACGGCGGTATAAATATCTCATCTTATCTTTATTTACCGCAAACTAGTGTAACTAGTTTAGTTGCTTACTTTGACTTGTGTAGCTTAGTTCTCTAGTGTAACTTGTAGAGACTTAGTTCTTGTGTGCATAGAGATCTTAGCAACTAGAATTGTTGGGTAGGTGGCTTGCAAACACCCCTTTAGAGCTAGAGCAAAAAGCTTCGCTTTGTTATTTACTAACCTTTTGCTCTAGTGAGTTTGTAGAATTTTTAAATAGGCTATTCACCCCCCCTCTAGCCATATTAGGACCTTTCAATAGCCTATTTAAAAATTCTACAAATTCACTAGAGCAAGAGGTTAGTAAATAACAAAGCGAAGCTTTTTGCTCTAGCTCTAAAGGGGTGTTTGCAAGCCACCTATCCAACAATTCTAGTTGATATAATCAATAGGCACACAATGGCTATGTCACTACTTACACTAGAGAGCTAACTAAAGTTTCTATACAAGTAAGTAACCTACTCTAGTTTGCGGGAATGTAAGAGAGATGGTTTGATCTTTATACCGCGGCGTAGAGGGGATGAACCAATCAATAAAATGAAGTCCAATCTCTGGGAGAAATCCAATCAACAAACACAATGGAGACAAACATTTTTTCTCCTGAGGTTCACGTGCTTGCCGGCACGCTACGTCCCCGTTGTGTCGACCAACACTTGGTGGTTCAATGGCTAAGAGGTGTAGCACGAACCTCGTCCTCACTAGGACACCACAAGAACCTACCCACAAGTGAGGTAGCTCAATGACACGAGCAATCCACTAATGTTGCCTTTGCCTCTCCGCCGAGGTAGGCACAAACCTCTTATAATCACCAGGAGATGGCCACAAACAATCACCAACTCGTGCCAAAAACTCCTCCGCAGCTCCAAGCCGTCTAGGTGGCGGCAACCACCAAGAGTAACAAGCAAACCCGCTGCTCAACGATCACTAGTGCCACTAGATGCTCAAACTCTAAGCAAATGCAACTAGGATCTCTCCCAATCTCACTTTGGATGAACAAAACTTGAACAAGGTGAGTGGGATGTGTGGGAGTATGCTCACAAGGTGTATCAACAAGTTAGAGAATCAAGAGAGTGAGCATGAACCGGCCAAGGCATATAAATAGAAGTCCCAAGCTTCAACTAGCCGTTGGCAGAAAATCCCACTGTTTGCGTTCACACCGGACGCGTCCTAGTTCACACCGGACGCGTCCGGTATTGACCAGACCAGCGTCCGGTGCTCCTGACCGTTAAAAAAGTAGCTGTTACCTTCAACGCTGACAAGGCACCGGACTCTCACTTTTGAAAATACCAGACGTGTCCGGTGTCACACCGGACGCGTCCAGTGTGCACCAGACCAAAACTCACCGAGCGTCGCAAATCGTCACACCACCGGACTTACACATTGGACGTGTCCGGTGTGCACCGGACCTAAACTCAGAGAGCTTTATAACTGAGTTTGCACCGGACACTCAACTCGGACGCGTCCGGTGTGCACCGGACCCAAACTCAGAGAGCTTCTCCGAGACAGTGTCTTCTCCGGACGAAACACACCGGACTCCAAGAGGTTACTGTTCCTGAGTCCGGTGCCTCAACTCGGACGTGTCCGACCTCATACCGGACGCGTCCGGCCTGAAAGCGCTGCACGAAAAGATCCTCAACTTCTTCCCTTGCTTCCATGTACCAACACCAAAGTGTCTCCACACTTGTGCTCGTGTGTTAGCATATTTCAAAAACATTTTTCAAGGGTTAATTAAAAAGCTCGCTAGGTCCTAATGCACATGTAAGGAATCCAATCACCTAGTGGCACTTAGATAACCGTTTTCACAACGAGATTACCCCTCTTAATAGTACGGCTATCAATTCTAAATGTGATCACACCCTCTATGATGTCTTGATCACCAAAACCAAAACCCTAAGCAATACCTTTGCCTTGATCTCCATAGGGTTTTGTTTTTCTCTTTCTTCTTTTCCAAGTTGAGCACTTGATCATCTTGTGGTCATCACCATCATCACCATGATCATCTCTTGCTCCATCACTTGGCATGTACCAACCTCATTAAGTCTACACACACTTAGTATAGAGGTTAGTACTTAGGGTTTCATCAATTATCCAAAACCAAACTAGGGCTTTCATAGACAAGTACAATAAATATTGGAGGGACATACCTTTGCTCTATTCTTTTGCATTTATCTTAGACCCTAGAGCTAAGATGAAGGGTTTTTCCAAAGTGTTGAGGAAGTTGCTTACCAGGTTGGCACTAGAGCTAGGTTGACTGATGTTTACAATAAATATGAGGAGAAGTTTGGAACTGTTAGGTTGAGGAGGACTGTGCCTCAAAACCCGACTGGAAAGAAGAGGTTTGCTTGGGATGAAATATATGATGATGATTCTGGTTGTTCTGGTTCTGGTGGGAGCAGTTCACTGCTGCATTCTACACTTAATCTATCTAGAGATACACTGCTACTCCTTTGCTGCAAGCTGCTACTTCTACAGCTTCTTCTAATGCTTCTGAACTTGTCTCATACTTAGATTGTGACACTGTTAGCTAGTTGGATGATACATTTGACATCTTGAGATGGTGGCATGAGCATAAACTTACATATCCAGTGTTGTCCATCATGGAAAAGGATGTTTTAACTGTTCCTGTCTCCACCATATCTTCAGAATCTACCTTTAGCATGACTGGTACGATCATCGAGGATCAGCGGAGGAGGCTGAAGCCGGAGACCGTGGAGCGGCTCACCTGCATCAAGGACTGGGAGTTGGCGGAGGCAAGACTACAACACAGTGTGGAGGACAAGGAGCTTGAATAAAGATTTGAACAGCTATATCTTGATTAGTACTCCTGCTGCCAAGGTAAATCGGACCCCTAATGCCTAACTTTCTCTTGTTCTGTTAACTTTGTTGCTACCTAGTGTCCTAGTTACTAATCCTAATGCTAACTCTGTTGTTTTGCAGCTGGTAGCAGGGAGCTTGAAGCTTGGAACTTTGAAGCTAGGCAGCAGGGAGCTTGAAGCTTGGAGCTTTGAAGCATAAAGCATTAGTCTTCATCCTTTAGTCTTTACGTAGGGTTTCTGTGATGTAATATGAGAACTTGGATTGTGATTCTGTGATGTAAGAACATTTGAACTTTATAGAGCTTGGTTGTACTCTTTTCCTGCCTAGGGTTTCTCACAAGGGTGAGTTTTACCTAGGTAAGTTTTTAATGAGGCAGCCATTACACTAAGCTCCTAATATATTTCATTTTGTTAACTTTTGGTGTCTACTTTGATTCTGTTAAGCTGATTGTATGAAATTCTGTATTCTTTAAGTCTTTTGTGAACTTAGTGCCTGGGCCGGCACGAGCACTGCCACCGTGCCTGGTGGCACGGCACCGCACGACCAAGCCATGATAGGGCCATGCCTGGGCTAAGAGTTCAGCACGGTGGCACTATCAGGCATGGCACGGCGTGCCGCCGTGCCGCCCCATGTCCACGCCTGGGCCGGCCGGGCAGCGTGTTTGAAAAAGTTTACTCCTCGTCGGTTACGCTTGAATTAGGCGCTGGGGAAGAAGTTTGATAACCTATACTTGCGCCTTTCCAATCACACTGGCAAACTTATATGTATACATGTATATATAGGTAAGTATATTAATTAATTCCAACAAACTAGGCAGCATGTTATTGGGCTCATCATAAACCAGCTGGGCATGCAGGCTTACGCATGCATGCATGGAGTATGTAATCTCCAAGTAGGGCTAGCTTGGTAATCCGCCTGCGTGGCGGCACGCCATTTGTCGCCCTGGCGTGGCCACACAGGCACACAGCAGGCTGGTGTGAGAAAAAATATATAATCAAGTCGGCTTGGACGGTGTGTGACTCGCTGTGTGTGTTGATGTCAGCGATTAGCAAAGTTGTGGGCGATTACATTCCTAAGCACGGCTGCGAGTGTCATTGGATCGGAGAATATATTTGATTGGGATGGGATGACCTGTGCCATCCCCGATGGAGACTCTTTGTACGCGCCAACAAATCTTTAGGCGGCCGGACTCACGGCGTCCGCGCGTCCCTTGAGGACACGTATGCATCCGACAGTGGGCCCCGCCTTGCAGCGACACGCTGGACGGCGCGTCCGTACATCCTGCAATTCTTGTATAGTATGTGCAGTACGTGAGGTGTGTATATGTCACGGATCACGCCATGCATGGTGCGGCTGTGGCTGTATAGCAGCAGGGCCAGGGCGGCGTCGTCTTGGGCGTCCGAGTCAAATTGCATACAGACCCCTCGGTTGTGGACTGAAGTTGGAATGTTTTGACTGCCTCAGCTGTTGTCTGCCTCAGTTCAGCTTTTCACATCGTACCGTCACTTTTTTTAAAAAAAAATAAATTACACTAGACATTTACAATATGGGCACATTCAATCCTACGAACACAAGTGCGTAAACTCTAACCCAAAGAGCCCTTTCAAAAAAATTAAACCGATAGATCACGAGATCCACGAAGTCATCATAGACGCCTTATTATTGAGGGTGACGTCGCCTACTGCTTGGGATGAGATCGGCACGGAAATTTTCTGACCGTATTCGAGACTGAATTCGTTTAGAGAGGTTCATATCTGTTCGTATCCGTATCCGAGAATACTTAAATCGTATATTTATGATGTCGACATCCAATCATATCATATTCGACATAATTGACATTATCCGTATTTAAATCCGAATCCGACCAGAAATATGAAAACAAATATGATATCGGTGATATCCGTCCATATCCAATCCGTTTTCATCATCCCTACCTACTGCTGAAACAATAGCGCCGTTAAATCATGAAAATCGATCGGATATGTCATGCATGACGACGATGCCTTTATTAATTTGGCTCCGCATCAACTTTTTGGTTCGTGGAAATCAAACCATATGGCGGTTTCCTGATAATTTCTAGCACGTCAATTAATAAACCCTAATTAACGCGAATGCTGCCTTCTTATTACATTCCCGTACGTGTGACGTGATTATACAAATTAAACATATCAAACATTCTTCCGCGTATAGTTTTTATACATACGTGCATGACGTGATTATCCTACATCAAGCACGAGATTTTCCATGCATGCGGCTTGAGGCAGGCATGGCCGGATCAACGGCGGCCCTTGACTGCCCAAACTTGCATTGGCACGCATATGCAGCGAAAGCATCGGATCCGGTCCAACGCCACGACTCGTTCCTCGGTTGCTTTCATGCCCTGCTGCCAACCACCAAGCACTCATCTCGAGCTGCACCTTGCACTGCATGGGAAACCATATGCATGAATCATGAATGCACCCATCCATCCATGGCAGCATGCACCAGGCAAGCAGGCGTTATTTAGTTTTCAAAATATTTTACAAAATTTTTTACATTTCTCATCACATCGAATCTTGCGGCACATGCATATATAGAGCACTAAATATAGATAAAAAAATAACTAATTACACAGTTTACCTGTAATTTGCGAGACAAATCTTTTGAGCCTAATTAGTCCATGATTAGATAATATTTGTCAAATACAAACAAAATTGTTACTATTCCTATTTTGTAAATTTTTTTGAAGTAAACAAGACCTGCCTGCCTCTCTCACTCTTCCAATCCCTATTGACTCTTCCACCATTCGCTTAGTTTCCACTTAAAAAATTTTAGTCTCTTTATATCAAATGTTTGGACACATATATAAAATATGAAAAATAGATTAAAAAACTAATTATATAATTTGTATGTATTTTGTGAAATAAATCTTTTAAGTATAATTAGTCTATGATTGAACAATAATTACTCTAGTTATAAATATACTACAGTCTTTAAAAACTTTTTTTTCCGCTAACTAAAGAAGGCCTATGCTATGCAAGGTGCAGTGCATGCATGGTCCAGCCCACCCGCGTTTGCTGGTGCTGTTCTATGGAACTTGATCATCAAGAGACAAAAAAAATGAGAGAGAAACATTGCCTTAAAAAAAGAGAGAGAAAAGAAACATTCTGCAAGGTCTAAAGAGAATACTCTCTGCAAGGTCTAAAAAGAAACATTCTGCAAGGCCTTATCTCTAATGCTGTATGCAACTTTGAGGACTGTATATCTAAAATTTGGCACACGTGCAATGGAACACAACTTTGTTAGAAATTTAGACATTTTAATGTTTGATTTAATCCAGAAAATTACCCATAATATTTTGGTGGTATATATGTGCACGTGTGCAATTTTATCACTACTCAGATTAGAGATAAACATTGCAAGAACTACGGCAACTGCAGCAGACATACTGAAAGTGAAAAACAATCGTTTAAGATTGTACCCAGAGGAGGGACCAGTGTCGAAGGCACCGGCGGCTCCATTCGCACTAGTCGACATAGTGCGTTGCTCGAAGTAGCGGACCACAGTCAGTGCAGGAAGATATTCGCAGTGCAGTCCCGCGAACGTCCACCAGGAAGAAGACGAAGACGCAGTAGTCGATCTCGATCCGCGCGAACGTCCACCAGGAAGAAGACGAAGTAGTCGATCACGATCCGCCGGACGTCCACCAGGAAGAAGACAACGAACTCGCCGGTGAGCAGTCGCGGAAGACGCTCTCCAAAAATCTGATTGCCCGCAACACCCGAGCAGGTGTCTCGTTGTAAGGCGTCGGGTTCCGGAGGCCTGCTCTCCCGATCTCTGTGCGCGCAGAGGTTCGGGACGGGAATGGACAGGAAGCAACTCGACAGGAGAGGACTGAGTGTGTCTCGCAGGTATGGAAGGTGTCTCTGCGTATGGAATATATAGGCCCCAGGAGGAAACGTCTGGTTAATGGCAATCAATCACAATTAATTGCCATTAACGATTCAATCAATTAGCAATTAATTGCCATTAATTGCACAATGGTCAGATCCCGTTTTCCTCCCTTTCCTTATTCACCACGCATGCGCCACGTCACGTCTGGTCTGGTCCTCGTGTGCCACGTCACGCTCGCTCGCTCGTCTCGAACAAGACAAGACACGTCACAACACGACACGCCTCGGCTCGGCTCGGCGGCGGCGGCGGCGCGCGCGTGTGGCACCCCTTCACCCTCCCTCAACTTCTCCATAGGGGCTAACAAAGGCCACCTATTTAAGTTGAGTTAACATATGGTCAATCATCAATATGGTACTAAACCATTTTTATTATAGCATTAATTATGGACCCTTGAATTAATCATCAAATATAATTATGGGCTAATGGCCCATTATATTCAACAATCCCCACCTATTTCTAGGGCACATAAGAAAAGCTCTCGAGTTTCCATGTCGTTTCGGTGGAGACTGTTAAGTTGAACTTCCACCTAGAGTACAGACTACACTTAGCCACAACTTGAACAATGGACTGTGCCTTGAAATGCAAGTTTTGTGTGATATAAGTTTCATCTACACTCATAACTGATAATGGGTTGCATGAACATCCCCTCTGGTTGAAGCATATAAGTCATACTTCTGGCCCATTCATGAGTATCTAGAGATCACCCAAAATCTCATAGACTGTGACTAGCAGTTAAACTCATATAGGTGTATTCCTTAAAGATGTTCTGTAGGACAACATCTATCGCTTCACAAGCCGCTTTGGAATACATTAAGGTATATAACCAGCCTTCCTTACAGACTTAGGAAAGAAGTGCAATTGAGATGAGTTAAGTAAAGGGTCTTTCCTCATAATCTACTTCTGGCTTGTTTCACCATTCTACTTCACGGGATCTCCGATCACATAGAACAGGTTGCCACCATGGTAGACCTCACGTGGGTCTCAAACCCATCTCACTCGATGCACTATCTATCACATTACCTGATAGTCCCTTTGTGAATTGATCTGCCAGATTCTTGGACGTATGAACATAGTCCAATGCTATAACTCCAGAGTTTCTCAATTTTTTGACAGTCTTCAAACGCCGTTTGACATGCCTAGTAGACTTCATGTTGTCCTTAGAACTGTTGACTTTAGTGATCACTGTTTGATTGTCACAGTTCATGGAAATAGCCGGCACAGGTTTTTCAACCACCGGTAGATCCATCAGGAGTTCTCGAAGCCACTCGGCCTCAGCACCGGCGGTGTCTAATGCTGTGAGTTCTGCTTCCATGGTTGACTTTGTTAAGATAGTCTGCTTGCAAGACTTCCATGAAACAGCACCACCTCCAAGCAGAAACACATATCCACTTGTGGCCTTTAACACATCAGCATCAGATATCCAATTTGCATCACAATAACCCTCTAATACCTTCGGGTATCCGGTATAGTGAATGCCATAGCTCACAGTACCTTTCAGATAGCGCATCACTCTCTCAAGAGCTTGCCAATGAATATCTCCTAGATTTGACACAAACCGGCTAAGTTTGCTCACTGCAAACGAGATATCAGGCCTCGTGGCACTAGCAAGGTACATCAATGAGCCTATAATTTGGGAGAATCTTAGTTGATCCCTTGCTATTCTTCGATTTTTCCTCAATAGCACAATAGGATCATAAGGCGTAGGAGCAGATTGACAGTCACTGTACCCAAAGCGACTTAAAATCTTTTCCATGTAGTGGGACTGCACAAGTGTAATCCCACCATTGCCTTCTCTTGAAAGCTTAATGTTTAGAATAACATCAGCTTCTCCCAAATCTTTCATCTCAAAGTTATTAGACAAAAAGTCTTTAACTTTCTTGATCACATCAAGGCTTGTCCCAAGGATCAGTATGTCATCCACGTACAGACAAAGGATCACACCTTCACCCCCACCAAACCGATAGTACACACATTTGTCATCTTCATTAACAGCAAAGCCTGCAGAAGTTAAGGTTCTGTCAAACTTCTCATGCCATTGTTTTGGAGCTTGTTTTAGGCCATAAAGGGATTTTAATAACTTACACACCTTACCCTTTTGACCACTTGTTACAAATCCATCAGGCTGATCCATATAGATCTCTTCCTCTAACTCTCTATTTAGGAAAGTTGTCTTCACATCCATCTGATGAATGAGAAGACCATGAGAGGCAGCCAAAGACAGTAACACTCGAATTGTGGTCAAACGGGCAACAGATGAATAAGTATCAAAGAAATCTTCCCCTTCTCTTTGGGTATAACCCTTAGCCACAAGCCTAGCCTTGTACCTCTCAATTGTACCATCAGGCCTAAGCTTTTTCTTGAACACCCATTTACACCCTATAGGTTTACACCCATAAGGTCGTTCAACCACTTCCCAAGTTCCATTAGACATTATAGAATCCATCTCATTTCTTATTGCTTCCTTCCACAAGTCAGCATCAGGAGAGGAAAATGCCTCTTTAATGGTTGTTGGGGTATCATCCACGAGGTACACAATATAGTCATCTCCAAAAGACTTCACTTTTCTTTGTCTTTTGCTCGTTCGAGTGACTACATTATCATCCTCCTCAGGATAGTGAACATGGGGTTCCTCAAATTGTTCTATCGGAATAAATTGCTCATGGGAGTTTATAGACTCATGACTAGAAATATTAGGCGTACTTTTCATAGGAAACTCACTTTCAAAGAATGTTGCATCTCTAGATTCCATTATAGTACCAACATTCATATCTGGTACTCTAGAATTTATAATTAAAAACCTATACCCTATGCTGTGAGTAGCATAACCAAGGAAAATACAGTCAACTGTCTTAGGTCCGAGTTTGCGTTTCTTGTTTATTGGCACATTCACTTTAGCCAAACAACCCCAAGTACGCAAATAGGAGACATTTACTCTTTTCTTTTCTCATTCCTCAAATGGTGTGATTTCTTTATTCTTTGTAGGAACTCTATTCAGGACATGACTCGCTGTCAATATCGCCTCACCCCACCATTCCTTAGATAGACTCGAAGTCTCTAACATGGCGTTAACCATCTCAGTTAGAGTACGGTTCTTTCTTTCGGCAATCCCATTGGACTGTGGTGAGTATGGCGGTGTCCTCTCATGAATAATTCCATGTTCTACGCAGAAGTCAGAAAAATCACTTGAAAAATATTCTCCACCACGATCGGACCTTAAGCGTTTAATTTTCCTCTCAAGTTTATTTTCTACTTCAGCTTTATAGGCTTTAAAATATTGTAATGCTTCATCCTTTGTTTTAAGCAAGTACACGTGACAAAATCTAGTACAATCGTCTATAAAAGTAATGAAGTATCGTTTACCACCTTTAGTCAACTCACTATTCATCTCGCATAGATCGGAATGGATTAATTCTAATGGTGCCAAGTTCCTCGCCTCCGCAGCCTTGTGAGGCTTGCGAGGTTGCTTGGATTGCACGCATACATGGCACTTAGAACCTTTGACTAAATTAAATTTCGGGATTAAATTCATATTTGCTAGCCGCGTTAAACAACCATAATTAACATGACAAAATCGCGAATGCCAAATATTCGACTCATTCGAAATCACAGTATGGTTCACGATTTTATTACACACATCATGCATGGATAAGCTGAACAAGCCTCCGCAATCATAACATTTACCAATAAAAGTTCCAAACTTTGAAAGTGTAACTTTATTGGCCTCAAAGACTATTTTGTAGCCATCTCTACAAAGCTGTGAGCAGCTAACTAGATTCTTTTTGATGGAAGAGACATGCTGCACGTTCTTCATCAGCACCGTCTTTCCCGAAGTGAACTTCAGAATGACCGTACCAACACCAAGAACACGCGCATGAGAGCCGTTCCCCATCAGTAAGGCTCCAGTGTTGCCGGCCTGATAAGAAGAAAACAAAGAGATGTCAGCACACACATGAACATTAGCCCCAGTATCCATCCACCACTCAGGTGAATGACAGACTGAAAGAACAGTAGGTAAATAATTACCATACCCAAATATTCCTCCTTCAGCCTCGTCAATGATCACGTTTACTGACTTTTTCTCTTCTCGTTTAAATTTGCGGTCTAGACAACCACTCGCCCAGTGGCCATCGCTACCGCAAACAAAGCAGCCTCCATCTGCCTTTTTCTTCTTAAAAGTTGCAGTTTGTTTTGGCTTCGGGTTTGCTCCTTGCTTGTTCTCTTGCTTGTTCTTTTTCTTATTACGGAATGCGAATTGCTTTTTCTTCTGCACCACATTGACACTAGAAGACTCAACGCCTTTCCCATGTGTATATTTTGCTCTCGCCTTCTCCTCAACATCAAGAGTTTCCATAAGTTCAGCAAGACCAAACTCTTTCCTCTGATGTTTTAGAGAGGTAGCAAAATTCTTCCAAGAAGGTGGCAGCTTAGCGATTATACCGCCGGCCACAAACTTTTCAGGCAACACACAAGGGAATTGTTCTAGTTCCTTAGCTAGTGCCTGTATCTCATGTGCTTGTTCAATCACAGAACGGCTATCAACCATCTTGTAATCAAACAATTGTTCCATGAGGTACAGCTCGCTACCAGCATCAGAAACCCCGTACTTGGCCTCAAGCGCATCCCATAATTCCTTAGCAGTGGTGCAAATGATATAGTTGTCAACGTACTTTTTATCAAGCGCACTAATCATGGCACCTCTGAAGAGGTTATCAGCAGTCATGAACGTTTTCTCCTCCTTAGGAGTAAACTGTTCCGGCTTCCCCTCCGCGGCGTGATAGCAACTCATAGCAGTTAACCACAATATCATTCTCGCGCGCCACCGCTTATAGTTTGAACCATCAAACAGATCCGGTTTTAACGCAGCAGCAAAACCACTAACAGAAAAATGCCTAATATCAGGTTTTTGGATTGTTAGAAATTTAGATATTTTAATATTTGATTTAATCCAGAAAATTACCCATAATATTTTGGTGGCATATATGTGCACGTGTGCAATTCTATCACTACTCAGATTAGAGATAAACATTGCAAGAACTACTGCAACTGCAGCAGACATACTGAAAGTGAAAAACAATCGTTTAAGATTGTACCCAGAGGAGGGACCAGTGCCGAAGGCACCGGCGGCTCCATTCGCACTAGTCGACATAGTGCGTTGCTCGAAGTAGCGGACCACAGTCGGTGCAAGAAGATGTTCGCAGTGCAGTCCCGCGAACGTCCACCAGGAAGAAGACGAAGACGCAGTAGTCGATCTCGATCCGCGCGAACGTCCACCAGGAAGAAGACGAAGTAGTCGATCACGATCCGTCGGACGTCCACCAGGAAGAAGACAACGAACTCGCCGGTGAGCAGTCGCGGAAGACGCTCTCCAAAAACCTGATTGCCCGCAACACCCGAGCAGGTGTCTCGTTGCAAGGCGTCGGGTTCCGGAGGCCTGCTCTCCCGATCTCTGTGCGCGCAGAGGTTCGGGATGGGAATGGACAGAAAGCAACTCGACAGAAGAGGACTGAGTGTGTCTCGCAGGTATGGAAGGTGTCTCTGGGATGGGAATGGACAGAAAGCAACTCGACAGAAGAGGACTGAGTGTGTCTCGCAGGTATGGAAGGTGTCTCTGCGTATGGAATATAAAGGCCCCAGGAGGAAACGTCTGGTTAATGGCAATCAATCACAACGAGTCAATCAGTTAGCAATTAATTGCCATTAATTGCACAACCTCGGCACGGCTCGGCGCGGCGCGCGTGTGGCACCCCTTCACCCTCCCTCAACTTCTCCATAGGGGCTAACAAAGGCCACCTATTTAAGTTGAGTTAACATATGGTCAATCATCAATATGGTACTAAACCATTTTTATTATAGCATTAATTATGGACCCTTGAATTAATCATCAAATATAATTATGGGCTAATGGCCCATTATATTCAACAAACTTTACAGGCTGTTTGATTTATCAATAAGAAAACAGTACTTTTAAGGTTTTGCTGTGCCTGTTGCCTCTGTCTTGTCCGAAAAGCGTTTTTGTAGCATTGCAATTTTGTGAGGCTTTACAGATATTTATTTATGCTACAAACAATAATCAGCGATCCATTAATGGTTTGTTTGTCACAAAATTTCACCACCATTTTCATGAGTTTTTTTGAAGCTACTTTTTTTTGGCAAACAGGTGTTTTTGAAACAACTTCACCAATGAAGCTTTTTAAATTTTGCTCACATAGGAATAAATGAGATGAAGATAAAAATAGTAACTTTTTGTAGTTTCACCTCACACTTGTGGGTCCTGTGTGAGATTAAGATCATGTTTTAAGGAAATTTGCATGTAGCATTGTTTTGTCAAATGCTTCACCAAAATAGCTTTAGTTTTACCGGCAAAGCTTCTTATAGAGCTAAAATAAAAAAAAATCAGATTCACTGGTGAAGTCAAGCTTTACCAAATGAGGTATAAAACTGCTTCCTGGGATGTACAATACGGGGATGTACAATAAATAGAGTATATTTTTTTGAGAATACTCTCAACCGCTTCCTGGGATGTACAATACAATGAGATTATCCCCTTCGACATAAATACAGAATATTTTTTGAGAAATGAGAATACTCTCTGCATCTTGTTTTAGTGCCATTCTCATATCGAGGAGTTAAACGTACTTATTTTTGACCAAATATACATAAAAAATTACTAATATTTATAATATAAAATAAATAACATTAGATTAAACAAACAATTATAATAATTTATTTAGAGATACGTATGTTGCTGATATTTTATATATATAATTCAGCAAAGTTTGACTATCACAAAAATCTATACAACACTTAAAAAGAGATGGAGTACAGTCCTGAATCTAAATGAGTCCATGCTATTATATTTTTTCTGAAAGTGGTAAGTTGTATTATTAGAATTTTATTGATAAAAATAAAATACATATGCTCAACGTTAATAAATAAATACATATGCTCAACGTTAATCTGAAGAATTTAGTTTTTCTGAAGTTTGGTCCTAAATGCTCGTGAAAGAGTTCTCTTTGAAGAATAATCGTGGTACAGGAGATTCTGAGATCATATTCTAGAGCTTTAGACTCTGTTCACTTGAATTTACTAATCAGAATTTTACAGTTATTCAGCAATATTTTTCTCTTATAATAAATCAATATCAGAATTAATATCAGCCACTTCTACGGCTAGCTATGCATGTGTGTGATTGGACTGGACACCTTAAAGCGTGTTTTGGTTCTGGTAACAGTGCCGTGTGGAACCACCGGGTCATTCCACCGGGAAGCTAAAGTCACGGACGGTCTTGTTCCCCCCAAAACCATCAGATCAATGTGCTAACGCCGGGTTCACTCTCCAAACCAAACATGTTGCTCCATATTCACAAATGGAGTGCCTGATATTCTATTTTTTTTGTTTTTTTAAACAGTATGATATTCAGTTTTGAAACCATGGTTTCTATATATAATGTCTATAGAAATTTATAAGTATAGAAACTATATATATATTGTAGCATTGGGACTGTCCTAACTAAAACATACTATATCTATTCTCTTTATAAGGCACAAACGTATATCGAGATTCAAACTTTAGTTTCACAAAAAATCGTTGTAAACTCATTTGTAATCATGTTACCAGAACTATAGATAAATAAAATCAGGTGGGGGAATTATCCCCCTGTTCAAGTTTTCAAAAAAGAATCAGACTTCAAACCTTCAATTAACAATTTCACTATCAATTTTTAACTATTATAACATCAACTTCATATGGTTAGATTTATAGTTAAGCGTGTGTCTGGATAGAGGGGTGAGATGGGTTGGAGTAGGAGTTGTCTAGGTTGGATTCAACCTGGGATGGAATATCACTCTCAGCGCAATTCCTCCAAATCGGGTGGACTAACTTGACCTAGATGGACGGTGTCGTGACCTCCTTCTCCCTCCCTTCATCGTGACCTCGCTCCCCCATCCTCGATGCGAGCGGCGTCGCTCACACCGACCCTGTCTCCATCCCTGACCCTGGTGCTTGCTTATCCGCTCCTCCGGATATGGGCGAGCAGCGGCACGGGAGAAGCTCCTGTAACACGGACTGGGCGGCTATAGGGTAGGCCACCTCGGGCTCGGTGAGGTGGCAGCCATGGGGGGCGAGCTCAGGGTTAATAGGGAGGTGGCGGCCATGGCGGGTGAGCTCGGAGCTTGGGGAGGTGGTGGCCATGGCGAGTGACCTTGGGCTCGGGGAGGTGGTGGCCAGGGCGGTCGAGCATAGGCTCGGGAAGGTGGTTGCGGTCGGCCATGTGTCAAATTATCATCCATTACAGTCCTCTCGATCCTTGCAACCAAACAAAAAACTGGATTCAACCATCCCTCAACCAAACACGAGATGGGTTCATCTCATCCGAGAAACTTGGGTTGGGGACCCAACCCAATCCATTTGGTCCTCAAACCAAACACATGCTAAATCTACTATCCAATTATCATAAGCTTATAAGTGTAAAAGATATTAAAAAAATAAATATCAAGCTGAACATTATAAAAGAGAATTGAGGGAGTAAACAAAATAAAGACTACCTCTAGCCGTATGTTCCCGTCCCGTGTCCTGGATGAAAGTCTTAACAACAACCAAAAGGGCGTGTATTAAAAAGAGTGGTTGGGGCAAGGTGTAAACCGGAAGAAGATTCAATTCAACCATTTTGAAAGCTGCAGCAGCGTTGCAACATCAGCACTGACCGAAGAGTCTTGCGTTTCTTGGGGAACGGGGAACGTTTCGCAGGCTGCTCCTGCATTTTTCCACATCTCTCGGGAGGGAGCAAGTGCTGGGCCATTCAGCGAAGTGGGCCCCGTCCTAGATTTCGTTATATATATGAGAGAGCAGTGGCAGCTCCCTCCTGACTCCTTGAGGTTTCAGTATACATCAGCAGCGAGCGAGAGCCAAATCACATTCCTGCCAATTCGATCCAAACGAATCTCTCAGAAGTTTCCGAGATTTCAGCTGTTCCTGTTCTTTGGGATACGCTTGGGTTCCCACTGCGAGACCACCGCCAGGTAAGGAGCATGAGTCCTTTCTGCTCTCAAATTTGGTGTAGCTTTGCTCTTAGCTTGGGGCTTATCTTCTTGATTGGGACCGGAATTAGTCTATGAGCTGCTAGATGCAGAGGTGATATTGGGAGTTTTAGGACCTCTACCTGCTATATGTAGTGTCTGAAGGTTGTCGTTCTTGAAGTGTTAATTGAAGAGCTATGAATCAAAAGTTTCGTTAGCAATGACGCCGGCTTGATGTTCGCCAGGTTCATGAATCCTATCCAGTTCAATGCAATTGAGGCTGTTTCTTTCACGTTTTCAGGATTCAGATACAGCCATCCTTCCTACACAATATAAAAAAAACATAGCTTTAGGTGTCGCTGACTTCTTTTGCCATGACAAGAGCTGCAAGCATGTTTATACTAGAATTCTAGGCATGGCTGCTATTGTGCGTCTACTAGCTTTTTGTTTATACCATACCGGTGTGGTGCCTGCCAGCCGTGGAATTTCTTGGCTGCCTTGGCCTCCAGTCGTTTCCGCCGGCGGCTTGTTGCCAGTGTTTGTTTGGTTCACCTCATTCTTCTCTCTGACTTTGACTCTGTCACCAGAGCGAGCATCACATAGCAAGTTGCTTCTGATTACTGTTCATTCCACCTGCCGAACCTGAAATTTTTTTCATTTCTGAATGGCCTTTTTTTGTTTTTCAGGACGAAGTCTTCAGTTTATGGGATTGTACCACAACGAATGGGCTGAAGCTCTGGGCATCGAGATCTCCAGCCCGAGGGCCAAGGACGGCACCATGGTGGTGAACGGGACCTGCTTTTCCAAGGGCAAGCTGATGCCGTCACTGAGCTTCAAGCTGTGGGAGGCAGAGGCGGTCGTCGCTTCCATGGACCACGAGCACGACAGCAGCAGGCGGAGCGAGTGCTGCCTGAGCCTGAAGGACGACTCGGACTTGGTGTTCATGGCGACGCCGACGAGCCCGCGGGTGTCGTCCACCAGCCCCAAATGCGAGCTGGACGCGGCGGCGGTGAAGCTGCAGAAGGTGTACAAGAGCTACCGCACGCGGCGGAACCTGGCCGATTGCGCCGTGGTCATCGAGGAGCTGTGGTGGAAGGCGCTGGACTTCGCGTCCCTCAAGCACAGCTCCGTCTCCTTCTTCAACGGCGGCAAGCCCGAGACGGCGGCGTCGCGGTGGGCGCGCGCCAGGACGAGGGTGGCCAAGGTAACCTCGCGGCCGCTTTACAGCTGTTCTTGCATCGAAATGCTCCTTGAGATGCGTTTGAACTGAACCGCCCCATCGAAATCGCAGCTGCTGACGTACGTGAGCTTTGTTTTGTTGCTTTTTGTTAGCTTGGCAAGGGGCTGTCGAAGAACGGCAAGGCGCAGAAGCTGGCACGGCAGCACTGGCTCGAAGCTGTAAGTCACATGCTACATAACCTAGGACATAAACAAGTGATTTCTGTAGCTCCAGTGAGATCATTAGCATTAGTTTACTAATGTTGCTGCTGCTTTTGTATCTGTGTGTTTGCTGGCAGATTGACCCGAGGCATCGGTATGGGCACAATTTGCACATCTATTATGATGTCTGGTCCAAGAGCGAGAGCACAGAGCCCTTCTTTTATTGGTAAGTGAACCTGGATTCACTTGTTGCTACCCCCATTTGAATTTGTTAGCTTGGAGATAATAAGTGAGAAGAATGTAAAATATATACTTATGGTTTTGTTTATGAAATGTACAGGTTGGACATTGGGGAAGGCAAAGAAGTAAACCTTGAGAAATGCCCTAGGAGTAAACTTCAGAGCCAATGCATCAAGTACCTTGGACCAGTAAGCCCCTCATCATCAGTATAATAATGTTTTAAATACTGACAGAAGATTTTAGCAAATTAGCACTATGTTTAACAGTTACTAGCCTGAATAAATATATGATTGGATGATCAGCTGATCCCCGCTGTTCTGTTTCTTGCTATGAATTGCAGAAAGAGAGACAAGAGTATGAAGTTGTGGTGGAGAGGGGAAAATTTGTGTATAAGAAAAATGGAGATCTTGTGCATACTCTGGATGATTCCAAGTGGATTTTCGTCCTCAGCACCACCAAGGCACTCTACGTTGGACAGGTAGACACAAATTTCAGTTTCCATTTTCTGCGGCACGCGGATGAATGCATTTTACCATATTTGTTGTTGTCGAGATAAGATTAAAATCGCTTCTTGCATTAGTTCTGAATTTTGTGTTTTGGTTATGAGCAGAAGAAGAAAGGCTCATTTCAGCACTCGAGTTTCTTAGCTGGTGGAGCCATAACATCTGCCGGAAGATTGGTCGTCAAAGAAGGAATCCTCAAGGTATGTTCATACTTCATACAACCATACTGAAAATAAAAATCTTTGTTTGGTATAGACGATTGAAAATGGCAACTTCAGAATCAGAAAAGTAACTGACGGCATTTCTTGCATTTCTTCAGGCTATATGGCCGTACAGTGGTCACTACCTCCCAACTGAAGAGAACTTCAAAGATTTCATCCGCTACCTTGAGGAGAACGGTGTCGACCTCACACATGTCAAGGTACATGTAAGCAAATAATCAGTTTCTCCATAAAGAGTGTCAGTGATTACTTTAAGATTCAGAACTGACATTTGGGTGTTACGCGTTCTTTCAGAAATGCCCACTTGACAAAGACGACGAGTACCCCTTGTTGAGCAAACCTGAGGCTCAGCCCAACGCCGCCGTCTCAAAGGGCTCTGACGGAGCAGAACCCAACATGGCCTCTGCGGCCATGGATGAGCATACGACCGACTCCGACGCCGCTGATGGCGACGTTCACCGGGCAACCGTCGACGGGAACATGAGTGAAGCGGAGGAGGACGACACCGACACCCACGCTCACACCGACATCGACACCGAAGAGGAGGCGCAGCAGCACGAGCTGCCGCTGCCACCGTCGAATGGTGCTGCTGCTGGTGCTGAGCTTGGCAAGAACCACTTGACGTGCCGGTGGTCGACGGGCACGGGCCCCCGCATCCGGTGCGTCCGCGACTACCCGCAGGACCTCCAGTCCAGGGCGCTGGAGCACGTCAACCTCTCGCCGAGGCTCGCCGGCTCGCCGCCGTCGAGGAAGAGGGACCCGGTTCCTTCCCCGCGCCCCAGCCCGGCGATGATCCTGTCTCCGAGGCTCGCTTCCGTGGGGTTCCAGCCCCAGACGGTGGTGTCCCTCACGCTGCCTGACTTCAAGAGGAGCAGGTTGCAGTGAGCAACTCTGTTCTTGTTTCATTGTTTCACTAGGCGATCAGAAGAATAACTAAACTGGCCAGGCTGTTTACTGACCGGCCAGTGATCTTTTTTTGCTGCTAGGTTAATTAGTGGATTACTTCGATTTTTTTTTTCTGTTCATTGCTTTATTGATGGTAACAGTTTTCGGTTGTAGATACCATTTGTGATTCTTTTGTTAGATGTATGTATGCAAAGAGTGCATGTACATTGCTTAAGATTAAAAGGAAAACAAAAAGGGCAATTTTGTTTACTGGAACGCGTTGTATATATAATAGCAATATAGTTCTGGATTTAATATTGATGAACAATGGGTTGTTACCTGTTCATAAATATTTTGTTTCTTTATGAAACAGTTCTTATTTGCAGGCTTTTCCCTAAGAACAGGAGCACTGCTATGCCAGTTAAGGGCTTCCCTAATGCAACACGTGGTGTACTATGCCCCAACATTCATCTAGGCATCCAGTTTCCATATCACGTAGAGCAGTGGTCACACTGGGTATCAAGGTGTCCAGTTTCTATGTCACGTAGAGTGGTGATCTCACTAGTGTTCGTAGTTGCCTATGGAAATAACGATGGTCTTGCCTGCCAGAGAGCAGAAGAGAACAGTGGAGAACGCATTTGTTGGAAGATTTAGCTCCGACAATATCTATCTGTGTATTTACGTACAGGGAATCAAATGGATAACACATCTTGTTCAGGTACGTGATACCCTACGACTAGTTTTAATTAAGTAGTGTTTTGTATGCTCGATTACAGGGTTGCTGATTGTAGCTATACGCTAGAATATAGAAGATTGGATCCCGATCGGGGCCTCTACCCTTTCTTATATAGTCCAGGGGTAGGATTATAAAAAAAACCCGATCAATTAATATATGTATTTCCTAGTTTGTTATATGAAAAACATAACCAAATGATTATATCCCGTCGGCTAGATATGACGGTGCCTGATATATTAGAAATAATTTGATTGGCGCATGTGTGGGCCTCATTCTTTATCGTCTTCAGTCCAGTATATAGACATGGATCGTTATACAAGTAGTGAAGTACCCTGGGCCTATATATCTGATAATAGCCCTCCAAGAACATAATGACAATCTAGTCGAATAGTTGTATCCCGCAGATGTTGCGGTCTTTTGTAATCAGCCACGAAGCCAGCAGCGGGGCTAGGACCTGCTGGCCGGTGGAATTCCTAGTGTTCTCCTTTTAATTTTAGACACAAATTTATAAAGTATGGTGGGCTGAGAACTTTATTTTTTAGATATATTTTGTAAACTTCATCATTAATATATATTTAAGAGGGATAATAGTAGAGCTAAGTCGATGTAGAACTTTTGTTCAGCTCCACTAAATTTTTTCCTGGCTTCGTCCCTGTTTGTAATTCTCTTAGCTTACCTCGGATGACAAGGCTTTTTAAAAGGTAGACGCCGGATGCCCTCGAGTATCGAGTTGATCTGGGTAATCACAGAAATGCCCTCGAGTATCTTGTTTAGTTCCTCTCAGGCCACTCCCAATGCTAGAAAAGTAGAAACTATATATAGTTTCTATACTTATTAATTTTTATAGACATTATGTATAGAAACTATGGTCTCAATGGATAGTTTCTATACAATAATTCTCTCTTTATTCTCAACCAATCATATCACTTTATGCCTAGGATCTCGCGTAGACATAGTTTCTAAGTTACTCGCTCCAGACCGTTTTAACTGGCGTGAGGAGCTTGATTCCAGATACCAAGAAAATTTACCAAACAACGCGCTTATATTAACTCAGCCTCACGATTAAACGTCCGTGCCCCCGAACCAATGCATCACCCACGAAACTAGTGGCTGCTCTGCTTCGATGCATGACCATGCATGCATGCAAGACTTTACTTTTGAGTAGTTTAATTGCCATGCTAGCCAGCTGAGTAAATAAATGCACCCTCGAGACTCTAATACGCCTCCTATTGTGGCCAAAATAAAAAACCAGCACACGCCAGTTAAAATGAACCGGAGGTAGTACATCCAATTTCTATGATTTTTACTCTCTCTTCAATAACTATCTTGCCACGTCAGCAAAATACTTAGATGGCACCATAATTAATATATATAGAAACTATGATGGTTTCTACATTGGGAGTGCCCTCAGAAGCCAAAAGTTTTTAAAAATTTTCCATCATATCGAATCTTGTGGCACATGTATGAAGCATTAAATATAGATAAAAATAAAAATTACATAGTTTGTCTATAATTGCGAGACGAATCTTTTGAGCCTAATTACTCTATAATTAGACAATAATTTTTACATACAAACGAAAGTGTTACAGTAGCCCAAAAAACTTTTGGAACATAACTAAACAAAGCCTAATTTGGGTGAAAGCATCATCTGTGTTAGGATCTCGACTCCCTTGAGTCTGTTCGCTTGGCTGAAAAGATATAGTTGAAAGTACTGTTTGTTGATTTGTTATTTCAGAAAAATATTGCTGAATGGCTAGAAGATTCAGTAGATAAGCTCAAGTGAATATGCTCTTTGTCCCATCATTCATTGTGCGTCATTAAAGGCGTCCACAATGTCAATTTGCAAATAGCTAACTAGATGAGACATAGAAATAGTAAAAAATAAATACGGTAGTGGAGAGTTATATAAGTTGTGAAAAAGAAGTTTCTAGAAGATTATGCTAGACTAGCTATTTGAGAATCGCCAGCTATTTAATCTCTCTTTGATAATTAGTAGAATTCATTTTAGACTAATTATTTGGGAAACATTAAAGGCACCCTAAATTTTGTTTGAAAATAAGGATAGACAATCTCAACCGCGGCGCTCCTCTCGCCCTTGTCGTTACGTCCGTAACCCGCCGGAATGGCTATGCACTTAGGCCAAGGCAAAGTCTGGATGCTCCCTCGTTCGACTAGTCTTCATCTGCCAAAGAGGAAAAATAACAGTGTAACAATAAAGAATTCTGAAATTTGTTACTGTTACTTTCTGTTTGACTCGGTTGGAGTCTTTATTCCCACTTAGCCGTGTAATTTGCATTTATTCATGCATTCTTGTTCTGGTAGGGTCGCCGATTAACACAATTACTTCGACTGAGGGTAAGGGACTATGCCCTTTGGACTTAGAAGCCCAAGAAATCAGGTGTCCTACTTTAGGATTCACCAAAATTTAAAAATTCTACAAAACATTAGAGTAAATGATTAAGAATAATTGTATGCATCTTACTATGGCGTTGTTTAGATCTAAAAAGTTTTTGAATTTTAACACTGTAGCATTTTTGTTTTTATTTGGCAAACATTGTCCAATCATGGAGTAACTAGGCTTAAAAGATTCGTCTCGCGATTTACAAACAAATTGTGCAATTAGTTTTTGTTTTCGTTTATATTTAATACATATGCCACAAGATTCGATATGATAGGAAATCTTAAAAAGTTTTTGGTTTTTAGGGTGAACTAAACAAAGCCTATGTGCTGAATAATTTTAGAGACTGCTATAGTCCCACTGTACTTTAGTACCAGAAATAAACTATTTTAGAAATAAAAAAATTCCTATCTTGAGATCTGAAACCAGTTTCAATGTAGTTTCATTAGAGTTTCATGCACATTAAATATGCTGATGGAGCACTGTATTAATAAAGAGAGATGATAAAAGTTTTATGAGAGTAGCGAGAGTTTCATCCCCATAAAACTCTTCTGCACTATTTCTAAAATATAGATGCGTTGAAAACTGTGTCATGAAACTTGCACTGATGATTACCTCACTACACTTTGCTAGAGCAGAGCAGGCCTTGCTTGGATCAGATTTATACTTATTACTGACCTATGCTCATGAACTATTATAGTAATCTCATAAATCTGGAGCCTTTTTATGATCATCGATTAGATGGCAGTCTGGCAACCCGGCTCATTGTAGAAGATGTCAGGATTGATGAATATTTATTGTCACAATATATACTCCGTATGTAAGATATACGCTGGTATGATTAAGAGTTTGACGTAAAGATCAGGCTCTAAAATATATACTAATCAAAAATTATTTTTCTAATATGAATTTATTATTCTACCCTAAAATATATAAAAAAACGAAAATCCCACCCCTTTTTAAAGGTTGATCCCACCAATTTTAGTATGCACTTGGTGTCTCTCTAATTGGTTCCTCTATCTTTTTAGCTGTTGGATCGGTGCTCGTGAGCTGTCTATTTTTTGACAACCATTGTAAAAATTTTCAAATTTGAAAGCTCTTTGCAAAATGGTCAACCATGCTAGAAGAGAAGTTCAAAAAAAGGCTCGGCCATATGCTAATTGCCAACTACTCCATCCGTTTAAATTATATAAGTCACTTTGATTTTTCTTGTATCAGATTTCTGCGTATCTAGGCACATATTATGTCCAGATACACAGAAAATTTAATATAAAAAAGTCAAAATGACTTATAATTAATTTTGGAATATTAATTTGTTTTCTTAACTTATCTGTTGGCATGACTTCTTATTCAATAGTGGTTGTTGTCTCCCAAACACAGCCTGGATTCATGCATAAGTGAGCTAAAAGTGGACTAAAAGACAAGATCATATAGTAGAGTGGAGGCAAAGACAAACTACCAGCTTATTTATTCAGTGAGCTAAATAGTAGAACCAAAGGTTGCAATCGTGGTGGAGTATAAGTTAATTAGTGCGGATTTGGTGAGCACATGGTGCATATAAACAAACATTTTAAAATTTTAAATCATAAATAAACCATGAGCATACATATACCATGCATGATCACTTGAAAGGTTCCTGTTAAAACTAAATCCAAATCCATCTACAAAGCTACAAGATCACGGCTGCTGCAAAAGGAAATTCCAAAGTCCCACTATGCTTAGTCAAGTTTTACAATGAATAAATATCGATTTCAAAAATAGCTGATTTGTACTATGTTTTGCCTTTGACTTAACACACTGCCATATCTATGCCTCCTTTAACATCACTTCAAACGCTAGTAATAAGTACACCATTCAGGTTGGTGGAAAATACAACTTGCACTAATGAATGAAATGAGTTGTGCTAACAAAATAAATAACAATAATTGAGTTGGATAGTTTTTTTTTCCCATTGACTGGCGCATTTTATGTCCCCAAAAAAGAGGTCTGATATTATATTCTTCCAAAAAAATTCCCATTACACATTTCCATGAATGTCATTCCTTCTATGTACTGTAATACCATGTATTGACCACTCATTACTCCTTGGTTGAGACCCTCGCCACAGTCGCCCTATATATATGTGCCGAATCACAAGACCCAATGCCAAGGAGCTATGTCTTGTCTACACGTCCACAAACCCATCAGCATCATATTTCCAGTATCAACAGCCATGGTTAGCGCATTGCTCCAGGTGCTCACCGCCGTCGTTGCTGCCGCCGTTCATGTCGCCGCCTTCGACCCCAACCCTCTCCAAGACTTCTGCGTCGCCGACTCTACATCCAAAGGTTTGATCCATCCTTCCATGCATGTTTTAGCACTCACTATTACTTGTTAATTAACCTTCGGCCAGTAACTAACGACGACGACGACTGAATGTCTGTCTGCACGCATCGCATATATGCAGTGCGCGTGAACGGTGTCCCGTGCAAGGACCCGGCGACCGTGTCCGCGGACGACTTCTTCTTCGCCGGCGTCGACCACCCGGGCGGCGGCACGGCGAGCCGCCGGTACGGGTTCACGGCGCTGCCCGTGCAGATCCCTGGCCTGAACACGCTGGGCGCGTCGCACGCGCGCGTCGACGTCGCGCCGGGGGCCGTGTTCCCGCCGCACTACCACCCGCGGGCGTCGGAGACGGCCGTGGTGCTGGACGGCGCCGTCTACTTCGGCTTCGTCACGTCGTACCCGGACAACAAGGTCTTCGCCAAGGTGCTGCGCAAGGGGGACGTCTTCGCCGTGCCGCAGGGCCTCGTCCATTTCCTCTACAACAACGGCACGGCGCCGGCGGCGCTGTACGCCACGCTCAGCAGCCAGAACCCCGGCCTGGTGCTCCTCGGCGACGCGCTCTTTGGATCTGGCCTCGCCGACGACCTCCTCGCCAAGACGTTCCTTACCGACAAGGAGACGGTCGGCAAGATAGGAGTCAAGTTCCGGTCGTAGTAGAACGCCGGCGGATATGAAGTTTCGTTCGCTGAAATTTTTATCCATGCCATTTGACATTTGCAATAAACATGCGCACGAATTACTCCGACTGTTTACCAGAAGAAAGAGTTATAAAAGTCTGGTCAATGTCATTTTAATTTTTGTTTTAAAAAAAAGGGGGCCAAGACTTGAAAACAAACACAAAAGAACTGCCTAAGCGGCTAAGCCCAATTTATTGTTTTGCCAATGAATCGATCAAACTACCCAACAAATCAAATCAAAGCACATTGTTCAGGAGCACTGTCCATCCATTTCAGCAGCTTAGAGCATCCCCAACCGTTTTGCAAATAAGCTTTGCATTCATGTATTTGCAAAAAAGTCTTAAAAACACTTATCCAACGGTTTGGCATTTAGACTTTGCAATTTTGTTAACTTGGCAAAAAGAGAGGAACATATATGTCAAACCTGTTCACACTTGGTATTGGGAAATTGGCGCGAAGTGATTAATGTCAAACCATTAGAGATTGCCTCTTTTCACCTTTGCCATATTTTTTTGAGACTTGACAAACTCTCTCATTTGCCAAACCAATTATGCAAAACGGCTGGGGATGCTCTACGTTTTCATTTTAGATAGCATCCAAACATCATTAAATCTATAACCACCGAGCTTCCAGGTTGTCTTTCGACTCCAAACGATGTCATCTATGATATCTGTGGGGTCTATCATTTCACCATAAGATTTATGACATAGGATTAATGTCGTGTAAAGTATTTTTGATAATATATCTATTTTTACTGAGAATAAATATTTTTTTCTTAAGTTGATATGTCCTTGCGTAACCG